>NW_012104588.1:726436-729968 GCF_000951045.1 Mandrillus leucophaeus
TAATTTTTGGTATTTTTAGTAGAGATGGGGTTTCACCATGTTGGCCAGGCTGGTCTTGAACTCCTGACCTCAGGTGATCCACCCACCTCAGCCTCTCAAAGTGCTGGGATTACAGGCATGAGCCATTGTGCCTGGTCAAGATGTCTATTGTTTCTATGTATTCTCAGGATGGGGTTTTCAACCACCTAACAGCATTTCTACTCAAGTCAATAAAACCACAGGAGAGATGGAGATGAAAAATAACTGCTTAAAGTAGAAAACTATTTTGACCAGAGAACTCTTCCATCCTCATTTCAAATGAGTACTCTCACACCCAGCCTCATCACAATCAGAAAATAAAGGAAAACGTGTCTGGGCATGGTGGCTCACGCTTGTGATTCCAGCATTTTGGGAGGCCAAGGTGGGAGGATGGCTTAAGCCCCGGAATTTGAGACCAGCCTGGGAAACTTACTGAGGCCCAGTCTCTACAACAAATAAAAAACTAGCTAGGTGTAGTGGTACATGCTTGTAGTCCCAACTACTTGGGAGGCTGAGGCAGGAGTATCACCTGAGCCCAGAAGGCCAAGGCTGCAGTGAGCCATGATCGTTCCACTGCACTCCAGCCTGGGTGACAGAGCAAGACTCTGTCTCACAAAAAAACAAATACAAAATGAAACAAAACGAAACAACTCAAGAAAAATCAAGCAGAACAAGGCATCATGAAAGTGACCATGAACAAACAGGCATCCATCCAGCATTTGCTGACCAAATACGAAATATCAGAGCTATCAAGTATGAAAGAGATGCTAGGGTATCCTTTCCTATTCGGGGCATATAAGACACAAAATACATACACACTCCTACCATTCAAGGCAGAGGGGAAAGTAGTTGGTATCCAATGGGATGTTTAAGTGAAAAAATGACACCCATATGTAAAGGTAGGCCAGGCAAATTATTTACAGGAAAGCACTAAAATCTATCTCCTGTGCTTCCTAAGGGAGAAAAATGTGACTACAAGCTTGAAAAATATTCAACATATACAACAGATATGCATATATAGCTTGTATACAACAAGGGACAACACTTGAATATAAATTTGCACTATCCATTTTGGTTAACCAAACAGCAAGACTTCATTGCTTTGCTCATCTCAAAAATATCCCAAATTAAACACTGAAAAAGACATACATTCAAGTTGTAGGAATCACACACACAAAGGCATAAAATTTGTTGTACTTTCGATTCTGTCTAGATTATACTCTTAAATTTATAAATTTCTTCTCTTGATTCAAGTATAACTTGGAATCTGAAAAGGAATTTTTTTAAAAAGTGTTCCACTGGTCAGGAGAAAAAGTCCTTGGCTAAAATATTCCAAAGGTTAAATTTAGCAGGTTCATCATGGCATAAAACAGACAGCGCAGCTGCCAAACGCCAGGCCTATAATTCAGCTGAAAAGCTGCAGGCATTCCCTGGGCCACAAACAACCACATGTGGTCTCTAGGAGCCCCAGACGGAATGATGGGCTGTAATTCCAGGTTTGCTTGTTTTTCCAGTTTGTGTTAGAATTTATGGGTCTAAGCAGGGTTTTAGTTTGTTCCCATGGGAAGAATTATTTTCTGGTGTCTTTACTCTTAATGTCGCTACCATGGTATTGCATCAACTCAGAAAGATTCAAAGGGCAAGGGGTAGTGAGGGGTCCTGAGAACACATTAGAAGGTCCTAACAATCTTGGGGCTGAGAATTGAAGAAGCTATTGGATGTTACCCTCATAAATTAAAAGACGTTCTCAGCCAGGCGTGGTGGCTCACGCCTGTAATTCCAGCATTTTGGGAGGCCAAGACAGGTGGATCACTTGAGGTCAGGAGTTCGAGACCAGCCTGAAAAACATGGAGAAACCCTGTCTCTACTAAAAATACAAAATTAGCCGGGCGTGGTGGCGCATGCCTGTAATCCCAGCTACTCGGGAGGCTAAGGCAGAATTGTTTGAACCCAGAAGGTGGAGATTGCGGTGAGCTGAAATCGCACCATTGCACTCCGGCCTGGGCAACAAGAGAGAAACTCCGTCTCAAAAAAAAAAAAAAAAAAAAAGTTCTCTAGCATTGCTCAGAGCTGAAGACAGACACCTCCAACATAACCCTGCAGACTCACAAAGTTGCAGGAAGAGACAGGACAGACGCTCCACGGTGTCTGATCCACTAGGGGACCTGTGATGCATCACACTGAAGAGCTAATGCTTAGTCTCCTTAATTTTGTGCTATGTCTCCTCAGCACTCCAGCATGGAAACCTGAAGTCCAGGAAGTTACAGACAACTTGCCCCAGCCAATGAAGGCCTCCACCCGCTTCTAATCTCAGTCAAAAGTTAAAGCTCCTTAGGAGGAAATGTTTTTAAGAAGTTCAATGTCCCCGTTCAACAGAATTGAGGTTGCACTGCATTACAAATGATACTAACCGTTCTCTGTACCCCAGTCTCCTATTCTGCAAAATATGGATGATGGTAATAATTAATGTCTACCTTGCAGGATTCAAGAGAATCAAAAGAGTTAGTATTTATAAAACATTTAGAATACTGCCTGAAATATTTAAGTACGAAACATTTAGAATATTAGCCTGAAATATAATTGCGATTACTTTTGCACCCAGCTAATAGTAAGCTCTGTGTAAGTTAGTACCTCTTCCACTGAATTCTTCAATATTAACATCTTTAAAACCCCCCAATGCCATAGCACTATCAGTTATGAAAACAGCTACCAGTTACTACTCCCTGCCCTTTTGGTCCTTATGCAAACACAAACAATTCACTTTCAAAGCTCAGAAGCTTCCAGAGGGTGGGCTTTCAGCTACATGCAGCTGTGTAATTTACACACGCTGCCAGTGACAGTAACAGCCTGAGACAGATGACAGTGGGTCTAGTGGCACTGGAGGCTGGAAACCCTGGGCTGTACTTGAATACATTTGCCCAGAGAAAGAGTCCCCAAGGGACAAGTACACATCAATTTCTTATGACTCTTGGTTCCTCAACCATCCTAATAGAAAGTCAATTAAAATTGTCAAGGCCAGCATGGTAAACAGTGCTCTGTGGGATACTCACACCCGTGCATGAGGGAGCAGGATGTGGGTAATATGACGTCAACAGTGCAGACTCACCTGGCATCTTCTGGGGACTCTGCAATCAGGTGGAAAGTCCTATCGGCCATAATGATGTCGATCCCATTCTCCTTGGTGGTGTTATCTATGATCTCTCTGCAAAGGAGCAAAAGCAACAAACGCACATCAGGAACGCCAAATTCTGAGTAACTGAGGAAAGCAATTTCATGAAACCAATGACTAGAGTTGGGAAGTGTCTGTTACTGAAGAAACGGTACACAGTTGGCGCTCCGCATCTGCGAGTTCAGCATTTGTGGGTTCTGCATCTGTGGATTCAACCAGCAGCAGATCAAAACTAAAAATCCAATTTAAAAAATAATAATACTACAAATTAAAAAACAATACAGTGTAACTACTATTCACAATGCATTTGCATCATACTAGTTACTGAAGTAATCTAGAGAAGAT
>NW_012104588.1:730909-753861 GCF_000951045.1 Mandrillus leucophaeus
AAGTCAAAAATACTAATCAAAATCCTAATCTCTTAGTTAACAGGTTGCTGTGACCTAGAGCAAGTAAAAAAAAAAAAAAAAAAAAAAATCAAGGTCAGAACTACTGCTGAAATCACAAGAGTGACAACCAGCTACTACTCTAAGCCTTCTTAACAGAAATCAACAGCAACACAAGTGAAGCACTCTTAAACAGAAAGGAAAACTGAATTTGATCACTCTCTAGGTCTAATGACCAATTCACAAGAAATAAACGAGAAAGAGAAACACGTTCGAACACGTGCCCATACAGGGTTGGTGAAATGCAGAAACCATGGGATAAGTGAGCTAACATGTTCCATTACAAATGCAAGTGAAAGAAAGACGGAGGGGGCATCTATAAGTTAAGAGAGACTTGAGTGATCTAAAAACAGGTGACAACATCTAGACCTCATTTGGATTCTGACTTGAAGAAAGTAACTATAAAACCAACCCAAACCAACAAGAACACTACCACCTCCACCTACAAGGAAACTGCAGACCGGGCGCAGTGGCTCACGCCTGTAATCCCAGCACTTTGGAAGGGCGAGGTGCGCAGATCACCTGAGGTTAGGAGTTCGAGACCAGCCTGGCCAATATGGTGAAACCCTGTCTCTACTAAAAATACAAAAATTAGCCAGGCATAGTGGTAGGCGCCTGTAATCCCAGCTACTCGGGAGGCTGAGGCAGGAGAATCGCTTGAACTGGGGAGGTAGAGGGTGCAGTGAGCTGAAGTTGTGCCACTGCACTCCAGCCTAGGCAACAGAGTGAGACTCGGTCTCAAAAATAAATAAATAAATAAATAAATAAATAAAAATAAGGTCACTGCGGAAATCTAAACAATGACTGGAGTTTAGATAATAATTAGGAGCTAATTTTTTTTAATGTGATAATGGTATTGTGATTATATATTAGAATGTTTAAATGCATACTAAATATTTACAGAAGAAATTATATGATAGTGACTTGCTGTAAAAGAAGGTAGTTTGTTGGGGGAGCGGACTGGATAGAACTGTGGATGAAACACTTGGCCATGGGTGGATAGCCACCAAAAGCTCTGGAATAAGTCCGTGTTTTGTTATGTTCTTCTACCCACTCTTGCCCATGATTGAAGTTTTCCATAATAATAACTCACTGTTCCTGTTCTATAGGAGGTGACAGAAATGGCTGAATAAGAGCTAACATTTCCATAACTCAGTATAATTCTGATGAAGCACCTGCAAATAGAGCTTTTATTAAGCAGCATACAAAGTGAGTTGCAAAAGAAACATACATCAGTGTACTCTGGTGAAATTCAATACTCTGGTGAAATTCAATACTCTGCCTCCCACAAGCTTCTTGGTGCTTGCGGCCCCTTCTATGGGATAATTAAATGGAAACATCATGGCTGTAATCCCAGCACTTGGGAGACCAACGCAGGCGGATGGCTTTGAACCCGTGAGTTTGAGACCAGCCTGGGCAACATGGCAAAACCCCATCTCTACTAATAATACAAAAAACTAGCCTGGCGTGGTGGCACACACCTATAGTCCCAATTACTCGGGAGGCTGAGGTGGGAGGATCACCTGAGCCCAGGAAGTTGAGGCTGCAGTGAGCCACGATCATGTCACTGCACTCCAGTCTGGGCAGTGGCAGTGAGACCCTGTCAGTCCATCAATCAATCAAGCCGTCTATAGACAGATGAGGAACATGGTATGTGAGGCTGAGAGTAGATGGCAGAGGCAACAGAACCATGCCTTGCTGTGAACACTTGCAGGATTCAGACCCAGGATTCTCACAAGCCCACTCCTGCACCTCATGAGCTCCAAAGGGACAGCCTGAAAATGTCCAATATTCTGCCGTCTGCAGAGACATGAGATTTCTCTTACAATCAAATACATAAAAGACTTCCCTCTCTTCATTTAACTTTCCACTTAACAATGAATACTTTTCTGAAGTTGCTGATGCTGGCTGATTAGAAACATTTTACTTTTAAGGCTCCTGACTTCAGGCATTAATTTGATCCCTCAAAGATTATTTTACTACTTTTCTAAGTATTTGAGGTCACTCAGTTTTGAGTGGAGAACGACTACTACAGGTTATCCCCAAACATGTTTTCAGGCTTAGTATCCAGTTACCCCAGAAAACCAGCTGCCTGTAACTCCTATTTTCTGGAAACATGACTTAGTCTTTAAGAAAAATAATAGGCCCTCAACAGTCCAAAGCTTTGGTTCTATAAGGGTGTGGCAGAAAAAGGGGCATGTTGGATTTGAAGACCAGCCCTGTTCCTCTCATTGCTGGGAATGGGGATGGCTAGTATAACTAACACTGGTATAACAGAAGACAAGTGATTCACTTCAGAGAACTCCAGTCTGTCTGCTTTTAATTTAGCTAATTTATCTGCTGGCTACAGCTGAAGTAAGGAATTGAAAGTGATGCATTAACCCATAAAAAGACTCAGTCACTTGTTCCAAATTCACACCATTCTTCCTCCACACATACAATTCCATTTCCACTGGGCAACTTCCAGGTCCAACTGGCTGGCCATCTTCCAAATGACAGCCACGTGTCTGAGTGTAATCATAAAAAGCAAAGTACTCACGGATTAAGTCTTGCTTCCCAGTCTCCTAATAATTTAACCCACTGAACTGAATTATCAGGACACCTACTACAGGCTACTGCCACTGCAAGGAACTTGCACAGCGTGGCTCTGTGACCACCAGCATAAACCACTGAGCAACCCATCGGGCCACAGCCAGGCTTAGCAACCTACTTCGCCGTTCGCACTTCGACGGTGCCCTTGAGCTTCTCTTCGCTGTCGTTTTCAAAGTACATCAGCTTGGACTGGCGGAGGACAAACCAGCGCTTCTTCCAATTTCTCCTGGACAGTGTGGAGGAGCCCCCGCCTTTTTTGTGGAGCCAGCCTTGCTTGAGGGCCTCCTGCTTGGAGCGGAACCACAAGAAGGTTTCATCCTTGAGGACACACCAGCGGCGTTTCCAAGAGTTCATCAGGCCACCTGTTCCCCCCAAGATTGGGTAGAGAGGGGTGAAAGAACAGTCAGTCCAACTGGATGACAACAACATGTACAGCAGGTGTTAAGGTCTAGCCAAGCTTAGACTCGGCCCCAGCTGCAGCACCGCAGAGACCCCTCAGTGGGGAGAGGCACTGCTAGCTCATGTCTAGGGGCACTACACAGATGTCACACCAGCCGGGCTGGATTACACAAGAATCCTTATATCCAAAGGAGTTCCTGCTCACTGAGCTGAGAAAGCTTTGTAAGGAGCCAATAGAAAAGCAAGTAATGAACTAACACTGTAACCCAGGAATAAATCAAAAGCCAAGGGTGAGAACCATGTCCCTACGTAAGGATCAGGCTTATCTCCAAATGTCCCAGAGAGGGAAAATTATTTTAACATGGCGTCAAAGTTTACCAGTTTCTTTACCCGTTTTTTGGGCCAGGAGCAATGGCTCATGCCTGTAATCCCAGCACTTTGGGAGGCCGAGGAGGGTGGATCACTTGAGGTGAGGAGTTTGAGACCAGCCTGGCCAACATGGTAAAACCCCGTCTCTACTAGAAATACAAAAATTAGCCGGGAGTGGTGGTGCGTGCCTGTAATCCCAGCTACTTGGGAGGCTGAGGCAGGACAACTGCTTGAACCCAGGAGGAGGAGGTTGCAGTGAGCCGAGACTGCGCCACTAGACTCCAGCCTGGGTGACAGAGCGAAACTCCATCTCAAATAATAAACAAAGTTCACCCATTTCCTTCCATATTTGGTCAATGTGTGAACAGAATTATCAGTGATTCCAGGGTTGACCGATGAAGTGTAACTTACACAGGTAAAGACAATATGGCTTTTCGGAGAAAAACATCTTTTCAAAGAAAAGCATCATCTGAGAATGTTTTACAGGTATAAGACTGAGACTATGAAAAAAGAAAAACCAAGAGTACAAACTACACTAAGATTTGAACTTAAATATACAGATGTTACTTTTCATGGGATAAAAAAAAATCTTTCTATGCTCTTCTGGGAGGATAATTTTGTATTCCAGATTCCCCAGCCTGCTCAAGATCAACATCTTACACACATGTGTTATTATAAGATTGTCCACACATTATTTTCTTTCGACCAACCAGTAATGAAATAAGGGACATTTAAACATGGGATATTTAAAGTAAGTATAAACGAAGTGTTTTTCTCTTATGCGTTCAGTGTGTGAAAACCAGACAGTGCACTTGCTCCACTGAACTTTCTAGACTCCTCTCCCTCCTTTTGTCCAAGAGGTCCCTGCTCATTTAGCTGAGACATCTTTGGTAATTGTGCCAAGCTGCAGAGCTGTGTCCTAACATATGGTAAACTTGCCAAGGGGCTACCAGAAAGAAACATTATTAGTGTTTTGATTTGTGACTTTAATCTGGGTTTCTCAAAACATGTCCGGAGGAAAACTGTGTAAAGTTATTCTATGATCTTGTTGTTGTTAAATGATAAAGCTTATTCACAGTTGTTTCGAAGATTAAATAGGCATCGCAACAGCCCTCACCATTAGTTTATTTAATCTGTCGTTCTGTTATCGATAGCACTCACTCTTGGCCCTCCCTTTGCAATTCCAGGCCGTCTCTTGAAAATTCATCATTTCTATTTAATTAGATTCTATTAGAATCTATTAAATAGATTCATCATAATCTATTTAATACTATAATTTCCCAGTTGCAAACACCTTTAGTGGGTTATTTGGTTGTGAAAACTCATTTATGCCCATAAAATATAAACTGGTGATTAGATTTTCTTTCTCATTCATTGGTGCTCTGAAACTTTTTGGCTCTGTTTTAATTAAGAGTTTTATTAAATATTAAATGATGCTGCATTTACACAGTAGCTTTATTAAGAGATGCTGAAAACTCACCCACTTAACTTCTTTGACCCTGATTTTAATACTTTGAATGTGTCTTCACTTTTTTCCTACTCTTACTGGTTTTAATCCAGTAACTGTATAATAAATCAATGTTGCCGGGCGTGGTGTCTCATGCCTATAATCCCAGCACTTTGGGAGGCTGAGGTGGGTGGATCACAAGGCTAAGAGTTCAAGACCAGCCTGGCCAACATGGTGAAACCCTGTCTCTACTCAAAATACAAAAATTAGTCAGGCGTGGTGGTGCGTGCCTGTAATCCCAGTTACTCAGGAGGCTGAGCCAGAAGAATGGCTTGAAACTGGGAGGCAGCGGTTGTGGTGAGCCAAGATCATACCACTGTACTCCAACCTGGGCAACAGAGTGAGACTCTGTCTAAAAAAAAAAAAAAATCAATGCTACAAATTAAAAATAAGAGGAATATTGAAGAGAATTTTCAAATTAACTTAGGGAATTAAAAACTGAGGAATGGGAATTATATGTTAGTAAAAAACAGTTAAGATGATTTCTAACTGAGAAAATCTTAAGATGCTATGATTAAATACTTGTTGGATCATTAGGTTCTGATTTGCGATGACATTTTTTCCTTTGTCAGATGTTCCAGTGCTGGCTACATCATCTTCTCTGTTTTTCATTCCAACAGTCCTACTGAAGTCCACATCAACCAGTGATTCTGGACAACAGAAAAGTCTCCCCTAATCAAACCTTCTGGGGGTTTCATGAGCACTGTGAGGCTCCAAAGCTGAAGATGGCAGAACTCCGAAAGGCAAATGACTGACAGCTGTCACTAGACCCATGTTTTCTAAAAGGAGCAGATGAAGCAAAAAAGGAATCCAACAAAGCTGCAAGTGAAGAAAACAGAAAAAAAAATATTAAAGACAACAAAAGAAAAAGACATGGAAGAAAAGGTAAAGAAGCTAATAGAGAAGCACAGGAAGAAAGAAGGGAAAACGGAATAAAAGAGTTTTCATGGCTGGGCATAGTGGCTCACTCCGGTAATCTCAGCACTGTGGGAGGCTGAGGTGGGCAGATCACAAGGTCAGGAGATCGAGACCAGCCTGGCCAACATGGTGAAACCCCATCTCTACTAAAAATACAAAAATTAGCCGGCCGTTGGTGCATGCCTGTAATCCCAGCTACTCAGGAGGCTGAGGCAGGAGAATCACTTGAACCCACGAGTGCAGTGCCATCGCACTCCAGCCTGGGCAACAGAGCAAGATCCTGTCTTAAAAAAAAAAAAAAATGGCTTTCATGGTGGGGAAGACAAGAAAAAGAAAACGTAAACGTAAATGAAGAAAGACAGCAGTAAAAAGGAAAGTGAAGAAAAGGGAGGGAGAAGACAAATTTAAAAATCAAAGATGGGAGAAAGCAGGAAGAGGAGACCTAGGGAGGAAGGTTCTCATATCCCTGCCCATCCCCACGTTCTCAACTCTCTTCCCTCTCCAGTCTAGGTCCATGCGAGAAACAGGACGGTCCCTTCTTTTTAACCATCCATGTAAAACTCCTGCCAAAAACTGGTGATGATTACGGTTTCTTATTATCCCTGTCACTGAGTTCCAAGTCACAGTCAAGAACAGGAATAAAGCATAAACACAAGATCCCAATTAAATAATTTTCTGGCCAGGCATGGTGGCTCATGCCTACAATTCCTGCACTTTGGGAGGCCAAGGTGGGAGGATTGCTTGAGGTCAAGAGTTGGAGACCAGCCTGGGCAACATAGTGAGATTCCATCTCTAGAAAAAATTAGCCTGGCATGATGGTGTGTGCCTGCAGTCCTAGCTTCTATGAAGGTTGAGGTGGGAAGATGGCTTGAGCCTGAGTTTGAGGCTGCAGTAAGCCGTGACCACACCAGGGCCCTCTAGCTTGGGTAACAGAGCAAGACCCTGTCTTAAATAAATAAATAAATAAATAAATAAATAAATAAATACTAAATAATTTTCCAAAAGGAGTGTACCTCAAGGCCTCTAGGTGTTAAGGTTCAGCAAAGTATATTCAAAGGTTAATAACAATCAAAGCATACAATGCAAATGCTCATCATGAAGTACGTATGGTGAGCAATTCAAGCGAGCTGTGGCCCTCAGTGAGCTCTTCACTTTCCCCCATATATAGCACATCCTTGTAGACTCTCTAATATCCCTGGCAGGAGAGAACATGCAGTTTATCATTAGAATGGGTCTCCACCAATTCCAGCAGCAGCAGCAACACACACATTGGTTTGTATGTCTGTATATGTGAGAGAGAGAGCAATGAGACTGAGACAGAGAGGAAGACAGTGAAAGAGAAAGTTGGGGAGAGAGGGAGAGAAAATAGAAGAATGAACAAAGAGCTAAGAAAGGAAAAAGAGACAGGGAGAGACAGAGGGGAGAAGGACTGATAATGGAGGCAGTGGTTGCAAATGCTTTGTGCTGCCACTCTGCACCAAACCAGGGGAGTCACGACTGTGTTCACGCGGGTAGGACCACACCACCCACGTCACACCAACATGACGAGGCGTCCCTGCATGCATCTAGGTGGCCCAACACCAACGTAAGGGTAGGTAGAATGACTTTCCCAGTCCCCATCCATCAGCCCAGATACAATAACACCTCCGTTATTTACCATCCCCATCCATCAGCCCGGATAAAATAGCACCTCGCTCTCCCGCTAACCCAGACTCCATGGCAGCTGCAGTCATACCTTTCATGTACAGAAAGCTGTGGAAATATGGCAGAGTGACACAGCTGTACACAGAGTCACGCCGGTACGACAGCTCATCGTCTGTATCAAACCTGGAGTCAAAGTCCTCCTCACTGTCTTCAAACTGGACCGAGAGAGAGACAAGCCAGTGGTGAGGGAAAAGGCCACAAAGCAAACCACTAAAACACCCAGCATGGATCATCATTGAAAAAATAAAAAAATACAGCTACTCGAGAGGCTGAGGCAGGAGAATCTCTCGAAACCAGGAGGCAGTGACTGCAGTGAGCCGAGATCGCGCCACTGCACTCCAGCCTGGGCGACAGAGCGAGACTCCGTCTCAAAAAAAAGAAGAAAAAAGAATGAAGAAAAAATAACTGACAAGCAATACGCCTGATTTACGGTAGCACACCAATAATTCAGAATTAAAAATATCAACTTTTAAGGTCAAATGGTCAGTTGAATTGATACGTGAAAGACAAGATATACTTGAATCCAAAGGCTATCTGCCCTAAAATTAACAATGCTTTTTAAGGCTATAATTTGAATCAAACCATGCAAAAGTTAACCCCTTTTGAATTACTATCTTAAATACATTTTCAAATCTTTGAAAGTCAAGAGAACATTCAATGCATGACCAAAGCGACAAAATAAAAGTAAACTACAGATAAATGCAGAAACTGGAAAGAGTACATTTAAGCCCTGCAGCTTCTTCCTTTATACCCGCTATAAGAAGTAACACCGTGTGGTTTGGATTGTGAAGTTACTGGAAGGAAAGTTTGCCAGTTCATCCCCGGCAAGTCTTGTTCCAGTTTAGGGCGTGTCTTATTTCCTAACGCAGCATGGCAAAGCTAAAAAAGTTCCATTCAAATTGTAAAAAAAGGGAAGGAAGAAATAAAATAAACAGAAGTTCCATTTAAAAAGACAGTTTCCGACCGGGCATGGTGCCTCACGCCTGTAATCCCAGCACTTTGGGGGTCCGAGGCAGGTGGATCACCTGAGGTCAGGAGTTCAAGATCAGCCTGGCCAACATGGTAAAACCCCATCTCTACTAAAAATACAAACATTAGCTGGGTGTGCTGGCGGGATTGCAGTGAGCCGAGATTGTGCCAATGCACTCCAGCCTGGGCAACAGAGCAAGACTCCATCTCAAAAACAACAACAACAACAACACCACAAATAAATAAATAAATAGCCAGTTTTCCCAGGTCTTGGGCCCACAGTTCAGCTCCGGGGCTTTGTGTGAAACCTGAAACAGGCACATCACAATTCCACTTACAAATGCAGTTGGCTCATGGAATAAGAAAAAGGTTTAAGATGATCTCTAAGACCACGACTCTGCAATCTTTGCACAGATATCCTATGGGTATCTTCATTCAACTTGAGGATGCCACAGGGGTGGGTGTGACCGGCCACCCATTTCTTTTTTTATTTTTATTTATTTATTTTTTATTATACTTTAAGTTCTAGGGTACATGTGCACAACGTGCAGGTTTGTTACTTATCTATACATGTGCCATGTTGGTGTGCTGCACCCATTAACTCATCATTTACATTAGGTATATCTCCTAATGCTATCCCTTCCCCCTACCCTCTCCCCACAATAGGACCCGTTGTGTGATGCTCCCCTTCCTGTGTCCAAGTGATCCCATTGTTCCCGGCCACCCATTTCACTGGAACATGCCAGGTAGGTACTCACTGAGGACTGTGCCCCCTCAGAGCTGAACCGGTAGGCACCCGAACTGTTGTAGGTCCCCATAGAGCAGCGGTAGTCGGGGGACCACTGGCTGCCGTAGGAGTTGGAGAAGGTCACGCTGCTGCCGGAAGTGATGGCACCATCCTCATAGTCATCCTGGTCGTAGTCGTAGTCGCCGTCTGGGGAGGGGAGGTCCCCGGCATTCTGGGGCATGCAGTAGGTGGACTCGCCGCTGGAGGAGTTGTGCAGGCTCCCGGAGTCCTGCACTGACGGGGTGAGCAGCACTGTGCTGTCCGCGCTGGGGCTGGTGGGCACCACTGTGTCGTTCATGTAGGGGTCCTCCTCCGAAGAGTCGTCGCTGGTCCGGATGCCACTCGTTCGCTGGTCTGAGTGGCCGTGCTCGCTGGGGTTGGGGGAGTCCTTGAAGGCGTCGTCGTCGGCTTCGAAGCCCTCGTCGACCTCCTCCTCTGGGTAGGGCTGGCTGAAGTTGAAGTTGGGCTTCTCCTCGCATGCGCTCTCGGCCAGCTCGCTGGAAAATTCGCTTCCCACAGACAAGGACCGCTCGATATTCCGGACACACTCGTCGATCTCGTCGAAATTGAGGGACTCGAGGAACTCCTGGGCCGCCCTGCACGCTTCCTCCTCCAGCCTGCGGAGTTCCTGGTCCCGCCGCTGCTGTAGCTTCTGCAGGGAGGCCTCGGTCAGCGACAGCTCCTGCTGCTCCTTCATGCGCTGCAGGTCCTCGATTTCTTTCTCCAGACGGAGGATCTCTTCCACCTGCTTGTTTTCCTTCTGTTTCTCCAGTTCACGGGTCAGTTCAGCTTCCTTCTGGCTCTTCTGCAAGGCTTCGAGTTCTTGCTGCTTCCTCGTTTCTTCTTCCTGAGCAGAAGTAGAAGGGAGATTTCAGAAGGCTTCCGTACAAAAGTCCAAGCATAGCTCCCGCTTTGCAACCAGGATGAAATGTGGTCATTACAACTTGGACTGTGTCCCCATAAAGTCTATAGGTTGAAGTCCTAACCCTCAATACTGCAGAATGTGACTGCATTTGGAGATACGGCTTTTAAAGAGGTGACTAAGTTAAAATGAGGTCACTAGGGTGGGCCCTAATCCAAGCTGACTGGTGTCCTTTTGGGAACAGAAGACTGGGTCACATAGAGCAAAAAGGCTGCGTGAAGACACACTGGAACGGCCACCGGCAAGCCAAGGGGAGGGGCCTCAGAAGAAATCAAACCTAAGGATACCTTGATCTTGCAGTTCTGGCCTCCAGAGCTGGGAGAAAATCAGTTTCCACTGTTTAATCCACCGGTCTGTGGTCTTTGGTCGTGGTAGGCCTAGCAAACTAACACGCTGGTTATATTGATTTAGAGAAATTATACTCTTGTGATGCACACTAAAACCTCAACCATTCACTACACTTTACCCAACTGTAACGGGTCAGAAACTGCATCATAAACACATCCTCTTAAATTGGCCTTCCTATTATCTTTCTACTTTAATTCGGTTTTGAATCCTAGAGTCCAAGCGTTAGAAGTGGGAAGGAAGTAGAAACGCGAGAGGCTAAGTCGTCACTGCACTCATTACCTGCTGGGCGCGGAGCTCGGCTTCTCTTCGCTGTCTCTCTCTTTCTCTAAAAATAGTAAAGAAAAAGTGAAAATCAACAACAATAACCCTAGAACCACTTTTCAGAGAGATCTACCTTTTTAAAACAGCTTTGCCAAAGACAGAAAGCATGAAAGACAGAGCCCCTTCCTCTGGCCATGGACTTATTCTGCGTATGACTAAAAATATTCACAGAACTGGGTCTTTCGTGCTGCCAAGGAATTTTATATTCTAGCCACCAAGAGTTACTGTTTCAAATTGTAGGTTCTGGGGCATCTGCTGGGATTTCTGGCTGCACAGACAGATACCGAGCATAGCACTCAAAATGTATCCTTTTGTTTCATCCCAGCAAGAAAGGTACTGTACCTTTCCTCTTCCTCCCGTTTCTTCTTTTCTTCCTCTTCCTGTTTCTTCTTTTCTTCTTGCTCCCTTTTCTCTGCCAGCAATTGTCTGTAAACTCGACGAGCAATCTGACCTCTGAGTTGCTTCTGGAAAACTATGGCTGCCTTTTTCAGGTGCAAAAATCTCCTCCTCAGAAGGAATGCTCTGTAATTCTTCTGTATTATCACCACACAATAAAGGACCTTTCTGTATTGTTTTCTGAAAATGAAAGAAAACAAGGGAATCAGCATTGAAGTAATGAGGCTTTGCGCTATTCAAATGAGCTCACATCAAGGCTGCAAGACAAAAGAGGACCCAGTTTCAGAATGATAGTCTCATTATGGAAACTGGAGAGAACAAGGAGGCCCCTTTGGTCAAAACAAAACAGAAGAAAAACAAAGAAATACTAACAAACAAAACTAAAGTAAGAAGCCTATCACTATCTTGGCTAAATAAACACATAACCAACCCCTCATGTTGACTTTAAGTAGTTTTGGCAGAAAGTTGGATAAATAGGTTCCCAAAGAGATCTGATATATTCTCCTGTTCATATAAAAAAAAATCATCACAGCAGGACAGCTTTGTACTTCAGAAAATGTAACATGTGGCATTTCACAGGCACAATGGATGGGACTAAAATGCACATGAAGAGAAGTTGCCTCAGGCCAGGTGCAGTGGCTCACGCCTGTAATCCCAGCACTTTGGGAGGCTGAGGCGGGCCGACAGATCACGAAGGTCAAGAGATTGAGATCATCCTGGTCAACATCGTGAAACCCCATCCCCACTAAAAATACAAAACTTAGCCGGGCGTGGTGGCACACACCTATAGTCCCAGCTACTTGGGAGGCTGAGGCAGGAGAATCACTTGAACGTGGGAGGTGGAGGTTGCAGTGGGCAGCGATCGTGCCATTGTATTCCAGCCTAGAGACAGAGCCAGACTCTGTCTCAAAAAAAAAAAAAAAAAAACAACAACAAAAGAAGTCACCTCATTCCTCAAACAGCTGGAGGATGAGTCTCTATAGCCAAAATAGTAACACCAAGATGAACAGCCAAGCTGCTGTGGCTTCAAGACCTGATGCAGAGGAAGTAGGTAAACAAATTAAATATCAGTAGAAGGCTGGGCACGGTGGCTCACACCTGTAATCCCAGCACGTTGTCAGCCGGGAGGATCCCATGAGCCCAGGAGTTTGAGAGTTTGAGACCCTCCTGGGCAACATGGAGCGACCCATCTCTAAAAAAAAATTTTTTTTTTTTAATTAGCCAGTCATGGTGGTTTGTGCCTGTAGTCCCAACTACTTGGGAGTCTGAGGTGGGAGAACTGCTTGAGCCCAGGAGGTCAAGGCTGCAATGAGCCATGATCGTGCCACTGCACTCTAGCCTCAGAGACAGAGTGAGACCCTGTATCAAATAAATAAATAGATCTCAGTAGAGTTCCCTGATGTCACTGTTCTTTCTACCTGAGATGTCAACAAGTGCAGAGCTCCCTTTCCTACTTGCTGCCCAGGTCAGGCTAGCTAGGTTTCGGGAGTGGCTGCTTAGGAGGCCTGACCTGAGGCTCCCCTCAATTCGAAAACCTCAGGCCACTCCACTGCAACACACTGGGAAGGAAGGACCCCCTCATGGAGCTTACTGCCTTCTCCCCTCAGCGTGGGGTTCTTACCGTGCCAAGAAGCCCAAGACGTGGGCCCGAATCACCATGGCCGCATGGCTCACTTCCTCCTCCCTCCGTTTCTCCAGTTTCTGTTCCAAGGATTCTCGAAGAAAGACCTGCTCAGGAGGGAGTCACATGTCAGAAGCAAAGAATGTGGCCAGCAGAAGGCAGGCATTTCTGAGTCTGAGATATCTTCTGGGGTTAAGGCTTTTTTCTCTAAGTTTGCTCCACCACATGGCCATGCTTTCTAGAATAGTGGTTTTTAAAGATTCCACCTGTCAGGGGCTAAAGCACTTGCAAAATCCAATAAAGATATATATCACATGGAAAAACAAAAATGCTGCATAAAAATACAAGTCCCTTTTATGGTTATTGTTACTAGATTCAACAGGCATAAAAGGACTACCAAACTGCTATCTAATCTTCTAAACACTTAACACATCATGGGCTGGGACAAACAGTTCATGGACCAGCACTGGTCACTACATTGAGTCTATGTAATATGATTCAGAGACACAGAAAGCAGAGGAAGGAAAAGAGGAAGGGAGGGAAGCCAGGAAATTTCTAAAACATTATTTTGCTTTCATGTGGAAATCCTCTCTTTATGCCTGCTATGTGATTACAATCAGAGTATCTTGGCTTCAAAAACTTAAATGCACTCAAAATATTGACGTTAAGAACATAATTCTGAAAACTGAGTTTAAAATGAAAACTGAATTATTTCAGCTACATCTCAGTTCGGCTATCACAAGCACAGCAGACCCGGGACTAAATAAATTGGAGCTGTTTGCTTGCCTATTTCTGAGAATGGACACTTTCATCCTCTGCTTATCAAACGTGTGTCAGGTAATTGGCACTTTGTATCAGAATTCCTAGTTTTTGAGAAGATATGAAAATATCAGGACCTTCTCTTGATAAAGTAGCTTTTAATTTTGCCATTTCAGATGTAATACATGCATAAGAAATTTTGAATGACTCCCTAAAACAACCAGTATCAAACATTTTCATGTTTTTTTGTTAACAGTCCACACAGAGGCATTTTGGTGTCTCCACAATTTTTGACTTTATACTTCCATGAGTCATTCTGGCCTACACTGGTGCATCATGTTCTCCCAATGGCACATTTTTCCAGGTTCTCTGCTCTGTGTCCTCCATGACATTTGGGCACGAAAGCAAATAAAGAGTCCTAGCACCTTGTGACTCACAGCCGTACCTATTCCTGCTCTGGGTAAAACTCCATCACACATCATTCTCCTAGGAAAGCTCTTCATACAATCCTCTCCTTATAATACGATTAATATATTCTGTTGGCCGGGCGCAGTGGCTGACCCCAGTAATCCCAGCACTTCGGGAGGCCGAGGCAGGTGGTTCACCTGAGGTCAGGAGTTGGAGACCAGCCTGGCCAATACGGGGAAATCCTGCCTTTACTAAAAATACAAAAAATCAGCCAGGCATGGTGGCAGGTCCCTGTAATCCCAACGACTTGGGAGGCTGAGGCAGAAGAATAGCTTGAACCTGGGGGGCGGAGGTTGCAGTGAGCCAAGACTGTGCCGCTGCACTCCAGCCTAAGCAACAGAGTGAGACTCTGTCTCAAAAAAAGCAACATATATACATATATACTCACACACATATACACACACACTCATACATACTCATATATACACATATATACTCATATATACATATACATACTCATGTATATGAGAATATATATATATATATCTTCTGTTGGTGCAGAAGCTACAATTGTAAAGTTTGTTGGATGTGATCTTCGTTAAAGATGTTCAGAAATACAGAATTCCCTGTACATATCAAAACCATGTAGCAAAAGCAGTTTTCATCAAGACTGGACTTTAAGGAAGTATTTCAACTTCTCTTTGAGATTTTTGTTTGGTATTACATAACTTACTCTAATGATTTTGCCCTTAGGAGCACTTAAAAGGAAAAGTAATAGCCAAACGTTGGGGAAGGGGGTGGTGGTGACGGAAGATAAAAGTGTGAGTTCTCATGAGCCACACAGCGATGACACGAACAAGTGAAAACCTTTATGAAGGAACAAAGGTCTTCTCCACCATTGGAAGTCAAAAGAAATGTCTTGGTTAGAATCAGAATCAAACACTTGCTTTAGTTTTCGGTCCATTAAAAAGACAGCTCTCAAAATAAATATATAAATAGATTTTTTAAAAAGACAGCTTTCTTCCCCTGCCTATTAAATTATTCTTCCGCATCTTTATTTACATTCTCCTTCACCAACCTAAAGGGCAAATAAATGGAGAAAATGCTTTTAGGGACCTGTCAGTTTCATTAAGAACATGAACCCTGAATTTAGACAATGACAGAAGGAAAGTGATAGGTTTGGCTGTGTCCCCACTCAAATCTCATCTTGAATTGTAGCTCCCATAATTCCCAAGTGTCATGGGAGGGACCTGGTGGGAGGTAATTGGATCATGGGGGGTGGGTCTTTCCCATGCTGTCCTCATGATAGTAAGTCTCACGAGATCTGATGGTTTTAAAAAGGGGAGTTGCGCTGCACACGCTCTCTTGCCTGCTGCCATGTAGGATGTGCCTTTACTCTTCCTTCATCTTCGGCCATGATCATGAGGCCTCCCCAGCCATGTGGAACTGTGAGTCCATCAAACCTCTTTTTTTAATAAATTACCCAGTCTCAGTTATGTCTTTATTAGCAGTGTGAGAACAGACTAATACAGAAAGTGTTTATGTGAGCCCTTGTGTCACCTTGCCATGTTCCCAGGACTCAGCCAAGACCAAATTGGCACAACCTACTGACTGGGAATGTGGCATCAAAGCAGGCACCAAAGCAGCTGAGCAAAGGGCAGTGCCCACTCACGCGCTGCTTGGCTGAACTTGACTCAATAACCAACAGCAACCCTTTCACGTGGCTCTTTTTCACCTTTATCTTCTTAGGTAGTTTAAGATCCTGTGGGTTATTCCAGTACACTGTCTTTATAAAAATACCTCCCGCAGGCTTCACTGACATAGAACTGAAGAAGAAAAGTCTGACACTGAAGTCCAGAGGGTCAGAAAAGTAAAAGTCTTGAGTCTTAAGGAATCCTTGAGGCAGTGGGAAAAACCAAAACCAGGAAGGAGAGGGTCCAACTGCCCACCTCAGGCACCGTAAACGCAGCTGTTCAGCAGGGAAATAAACTGCAATCTCCTCCCCACGGGCTGTGCCATGGAGCATCCGACAGGCCGCCTCGATTCCTAGTAATGCTTCCCCAGTCCTCTAGGTAAGAATGCTTGCCTTACAAGAACAAACATGTTTTAGATAAGCCAGCCAGTTCAGACGTGGGGCCATGTCTAATTCGCTGCCTTCGACACTGGCCACACTCGCCTGTTGTGTATGGCAGACATTCCTAAGACCAGAAGTTCATTAGAGGTTTGAGGCTTTAAATACAAAGACCTTCTGACAGCAAGACACCAAAACACCTGCTCTCCAACACGTAAATCAAACACTGGTCAAGATCAAAGCTATCAAGAAGGCACAATTCAAATCCTTTGATGTTTACATTTACTTCCTAACGTATCTATGGAAAAATACACTTTCATCCAACTTCTACTCCCCACTTTTCACCGATTAAAACTGAACTCCTCTTTAAAAACTTCTTCTTGAATACTTCCTTGATCATTTCAATCCATAGGGATCTCTCTCCTGAAGAAGCTGTTTTCTTGCTCCTTTAAAAAGATTGTACTGCATGATTTAATTCATCCACTGTGTGAATATCTTATCTTCCAACATAGCAAACTGAGGACAACGCCCAGGTCTCTGTGTCCCCTATGCTACACTACGTCCAAAGCCTGCCTTGGGCCTGATTTCCATAATGAAGTGAAGTTGAATTAGTACTTGGAGCCCAGAAGAGATTGCTAATGGCCAGGGTGAGTTTTAATGGTCTCTAATGTCACTCCACTGTAGAAGGCAGTGAGGTGACTCCTTTATAGAGAATGCAATTTTTTTTTGTTTTTGAGACAAGGTGTCACTCTGTGGCCCAGGCTGCAGTGCAGTGGCATGATCAGGGCTCACTGCAGTCTTGACCTCCTGGGTTCTAGCAATCTTTGCACCCTAGCCACGCGAGTAGCTGGGACTACAGGCACATGCCACCACGCCTGGCTAATTTTTCTGAATTTTAGTAGAGAAAAGTTCTCGCTATGTTTTCCAGACTGGTCTCAAGACTCCTGGGCTCAAGCGATCCTTCTGCCTCAGCCTCCCAAAGTGCTGGAGTTACAAGCGTGAGCCACTGTGCCTGGCCTGCAATTTCTTTTGATTAAACAAAATCAGAGCAGATTATTATATTGCACTGCCAAGAGATCCACTTGAGCCATTTTCTTCAGAAAGTTTTCCTAAGTAAATAAATGTATGACATCCTGTGTCATCTCTTACAGTTTCTCAGCACTTCTAGACACTGATTAAGCTCAGCCCTGTGTAAAATGAACAATCGGCTCCACGTGCTCTACTGGGTGATCGCACAGAAGCCAACACCAAGACAGCAGGACAGCAAATGAAGTCTACATCAGGGCTAAGAAGAGGATGACCTGGGACAACAGAGGAGGGGGCTTACCCCAGCTGTAGGGTACACTGAGGAATCTCCAAAAGGAGTCCTTTCAAAGTCTACATCCAAGCTAAGACCTAAAGATAAGTTGGCTACAGAAGGCGTGGAGAGTAAGATTCCAGGCAGACAGACCTACCACCTGAGGGGGGCACACCCTCCCAGTGGGTGACACCCCTCTTTAATCTTCCTGAGTGAGGGTGCAATCTGGGACTTGCTTCTAGCCATAGACTGCAGCAAAGGTGATGGGATGTCACTTCCGTGAGAACATTACATCATACAACACTCCGTCCTAAGCTGGAGCAGGGGGCTATCCTGCTGGCCTGAAAGAAGTGAGCTGTCATGTCGTGAGGGGGCCATGTGGCAAGGAATTTTGGGGGCTTCTAGGAGCTGCGAGTGGTTCCCAGTCAATAACTAGAAAGAAAACAGGGACTTCAGTCCTACAAAAACACAGGAAAATGAATTTTGCCAATGACCAAGTGAGCCTGGAAGACGCCCTGAGGTCCAGAAAGGAACAAAGCCACAAGATACAGGGACTGCACGCCTGGGGGACCCTGATCAGAGGACCCGGCTCAGACCCTTAGATACTATGAGATGATCAATGTGTGTTGTTAAAGCCACGAAGTTTGCAGTAATGTACTGCAGAGCAATAGCTAGCTCATGTGATTATCTCTGCATGCCATCTCTACCCTATTTTGTGTTTATATCTTAAATCCCCCACCAGTAAAACATTCCCCTAGAGCAGGGAGGTAGGTCCATCATGACTTTTCCTTGCTGAATGGCCAGGAGGTGATGCCTAAGTACTTGTCATCAATCTCACATTGGTCAAACCGCAAGACATACGTCTCTCTCTCTCCCCGCTTTCTCCCTCTTTCCTTTCCTCTTTTTATAAAGCAAAGAAACTCCTAAATTAAAAATAGCATACTACGAGTGGAAGCTTTAAAATATTTCTGACATTGTACTGCTGTGTGTAAGGGCAGAAGGATTGGGAATGAGGATTCGTTCTTCGAGGACACACGTGTCCTCAGCTGCCTGCATTTCTGTGTCGAGTCACATTGCTGTCTCTCCCATGTGACAAGTCACTGGAGGTGGGTGGGGAATGAGAGTGGAAGCCCAACGAGGTTCTTGGCAGTTCCCTGATCCAGAAAGAAGAAGTCATACAACAAGTTTTATGACTAATTTTTTATGTTCAGGCCAGACCGCCCACTACTCTGCTCCTATCTGGAAAAGGGGATTAAGGAGCCTCTGCCCCAACAGCATCTTCAAAAGCAGATTTTCCTTTTCGCTTTCTGGACTGAGTTTTTGACAACTGAAAGGATTTCAGACGGGTTACTGATTTTTTGCTCCGTCACTGCTCTGGTTGCAGGGATAAAAGCCAATATTTGAATTACAGAAAGTTAGAAGGGTCTGGGGTATCGTTTCTTAGACACTGGGGGCTGCCTCATACTTCCAAAGCACTGCTACTTGTCTGCCAACATTTGTTGACTGCCTGAACAAATAGACACACACACCGACAATTAGGATGAGACGTTTCAATGCGTTCTCTAATGAAACAGAATCCCTGACAGGTCAAGGACTTCAAATAAAATAGTAACTGTTCGGGAGACAAAATGTTACGGTAGGCATGACAACAGGAGTATCCCCCTAATGTGAAAGAACAATTGTGTAGCAGTGTCACAGAACCCTAAACCCCGTGAGCATCGCCCCGAGATCTGTCGGGGATTCGGTGGGAGTTGCTCTTTTCCCGCATCGTACCTTCGTCTTCCCCAGCTGCCACTCGCTGTTGGAGGCATCGTAGAGCTGCAGCAGGCTCGTGCACTTCCCTCGGACGTCCTCAGGCAGAGCCAGATTCCTCATCAGCACTTTATACCTGCAACGGAAAGACACACAGGGTCACCTTCTGCGATGGTTCCCTGTTTTCTCCAATCCCTTTGAAAAGAAAGAGAATCCAATTCAGCTCCCTCTTGCCTTTTGTAAAAGTCCTGAAAGGGTCTTCGGACCGCATACCCAGCTTTGCGGATTCTCACAGTCTCCAGCATCCCTGAGTACCGCAGCTGGTTCAGCACAACTGCCTGGTCAAACTGGTCTGGCATCTAAACCATGCAAAAAAAGATGGGATACCATTAGAAAAAATGGAATTAGATAAGGCAGACTTAATAAAGCTACCTCCATCATTGGTTTACCCCTGCTTCAAAACACATATAAGAGTCTTGAACCTACACAGAAATACAGACTAGCACAGGAACCCCAGTGGAACCAACACCTCGCTTTAACAACCATCAACCTCTGCCAATCCTGCCCCATCCACAAGCTACTTCCTCCCTCCCCTTATGTTTAAGAAAATCCCGGCCGGACACGGTGGCTCATGCCTGTAATCCCAGCACTTTGGGAGGCCGAGGCGGGCAGATCATGAGGTCAGGAGTTCGAGACCAGCCTGGCCAGTATGGTGAAACCCTGTCTCTACTAAAAATACAAAAATTAGCCAGGCGTGGTGGCGCACGCCCGTAGTCCCAGCTACCGGGAGGCTGAGGCAGAAGAATCACTCGAACCCAGGAGGCAGAGGTTGCAGTGAGCTGAGATGGTGCCACTGCACTACAGCCTGGCGACACAGTTATCTCAAAAAAAAAAAAAAAAGAAAAGAAAAGAAAAAAAGAAAAAAAAAAAAGAAAAGAAAATCCCAAGCTTCACATCATCTCATTTGCAAAGATTCTACTATATGTCATGTGTTAATATAACACTATTATTGTATCTTTAAAGATATCAGTAATTCCTTTATATTAATATCCATGTTCACATTTTTCACATTTCTGGCTGTATCACAAATATCATAAATGTACCACCACTTTAAAATCTATTTTTTCCCCAAAGAATCTAAAGTGTCATACAAATGTCACTTTATTTTACTTTTTAAATTTGAATTCAAAGGCATTTTTTACCTAAGAACACAGTGACTCGGTGAGGGGCGGATACCCACACTGCGGCAGGTGGGGTGGGGGGGGGGGGGGGGGTGGAGAAGGGGAGACGACCATGCTAGCCAGTGGAGAAGACACAGGAGTGAAAAAAGAGTTTGACTTTGCTCAAATTCTAGTCGAATACTTATTCACTGAGAGCTCCATACTCTGATCACTAAATAAGTAAGCCCGAGAACATACAAATTAAAGACAGAGGAAATCAGACCAAGACTCAATGTTCTGAAATGTGTTCTTTTATTTGCTCAGCTGCCAAACAAACTGGCACTGGGGCCAGGACAATAGGTTTTCAGGGGAAAGCAAAAAAGTAGGCCATTTAGGAACTCTGGGGACAGTGGTTTAGTTTTTTAGTCTACCCACCCGCGTTCCCTTTAATTAAGCTGCATGTTGTTATCCCACACAACTGTGAATACAATGACAAAAAAATAATGCTATAGGACCTAACTGTTAAAAAACACAAGAATGCAAAGTGGCTTAACAAGAATGCAAAGTGGCTTAATTTGTGACCTTTAACAATGCAGTCATTAACACAAAATTAGGCATAAAGCCATGTTATTCTGCAAGCTTTCAAAATTGGCAAAAAAAATAAATGTAAAGAATGCTTTGCAACTGTCCCTCACAGCTTTTGATGGAATAGCTGCCATCAGCCCTAGTGGGCTGACTTCTCTCACATTTAATTTCTTCTACAAACACTGTGGTCAAATTGTCTTTACTTAGCAGTATTCCAACCAAGTGCAGCCAGCAAATTAGGGCAAACGTCCAAAGAACTGTGGTTCTCTGTTTTTAGTCTTGATTAAATTATCCATAGAAAAGTAAGAAAAGCATAAAAATATGAAAACAAAATCACCCTTGGTGACTCTTACGCCATCTCTCTGGATTTAAAAATGCGGGCTCGGGGGTGGCTGACTGTTCTGAAGGCATTTGGTTACAACGCTTCTGTGAGATTTATTTGGGAATATAATCTAACCAGCACCAAAGACTAGTACAGAGCAAATATAAAAGGAACATCGAATCAAGTATCAGACTTACTCAACTTTGTTAAATTTATACTACCAGAGAAGCCTTCTAAATTTAATATTTAATCACTTGAGGCTCAAAAGACTTTCATCCAAAATATCTCTATCTCAGGCTTTCACTGTTCCCGACCCCCTCTTTTCTCCCAGTCTCTACTGAACGAAGCCCGTACAATTCCCCAGTCCGGCACTCGAGTTATTAAAACTGAAGATATTACACCAAAAGGGCCTCCCCATCCAAAAAGTTCACCCACACTCACCATCTTCCTGCCTCTCCGAGGGGCATTGCACCTTCAGTTTGGCTCTTGGGCCAAAATTCGTATGGAAAACAACGGCCACACTGACCTTTTCCCCACAGCTAAAGACACGGAACAATAATGAACACCATTCCTGCGCTTTAAAAAGTGCCCAGTCGCCATGACAACCCCTTCCATTCTCGGGCTAATTAGTGTGGTGTGGTTGTAGGATTTGACACAGCCCGGGGAGGGGAGGGAGGGAGCCAGGAGCTGTTGCGAGTTCCAGGCTCCCATTGAGAGTGACTCTGCCCCTTCCCAGTAACTTAACCAGGGGAGGGGCATCTATAGGCTGATTGTCGCCCTAGACAACCCACCCTGCGACCACGAGGCGGGTAGACCTGGATTTCCACTGGTGGTTCTCTTTTCAGCTGCAATTTCCTTTTCTGGTGAATTCAATGTTCGAAGATGACACAGCTGGAGGCTGGACAAGGCACAACTTAAAGGCATTTCGCCTTTCAAAACTTCGCTATTACGCTGTCTCCACTGGTAACTAGTTTTCCAGAACCCGAGCTGACTCCCACAAAGGCTGCCTGCAGTGTACCAACAGGGAAGTCTTGATGGCAACAAATAGGTTGGAGTTTGGAAGAAACAGCCTCTAACCCAGGGCAATTACAGTCACCTGATCCGTTTACTGAATATTTACTGAACACCTACTATGTGCAAGGTTTTGTAATTCATGATCGGGGAAGATTTTTTTTTAAAAAGGTGGAAGCCGTGTTTTGTTTCCAAGGACCCTGCAATTTAGGAGGGTGGACAGGTACATCAGTACTTACGTAGCAGAAAGCCTAATATCAAACTATAAAGATTAAAATTAAGTTCCTTGAGAATATAGGAGAGAGAAAAATACTGAGGGGGCATGGGAAGTGCACAGATTTGAACTAGAGCTTGGAATCTTAAAAAGCTGGAGGGAAGGGGCATTCTCCGCAGGAAAAAAAAAAAAAAAAAAACCCAGGAAGAAAAGTCAAGAGGAACATGGCAGGTTCAGTCAACAGGATGGGATGGAACAGAGGGAGGCGGGAAGGACCTGGGTGGAAGATGGATGCATGGTTCTTGTATTCAAGATAAGGAGGAGTCACAAGGAGTCACTGGAGGCTCGCAGTAGAGACAAACAGGGTCAGACCTGTGCTGTGTAAGGATCCCCTTGGTGGCAGCAACAACACTAGGAGCAAGACTATCCCCAAACGGGCGGCGGCGGGTATATTCTGATACCA
>NW_012104588.1:754256-755944 GCF_000951045.1 Mandrillus leucophaeus
AAAAAAAAAAAAAAAAGACCAAACGCAGGAGATTGAGACCATCCTGGCTAACACGGTGAAACCCCATCTCTACTAAAACTACAAAAACAAAATTAGCTGGGTGTGGTGGTGGGCGCCTGTAGTCCCAGCTACTTAGGAGGCTGAGGCGGGAGAATGGTGTGAACCCAGGAGGTGGAGCTTGCAGTGAGCGGAGATCACACCACTGCACTCCAGCCTGGGTGACAGAGCGAGACTCCGTCTCAAAAGAAAAAAAATTGTAGTGGGGAGTGGCGATGGTTACTGGGTACAAAAAATAGTTAGAAAGAATGAATATTTAGTATCTGATGGCACAACAGGGTGACTATAGCCAATAACAATTTAATTGTATATTTCAAAATAACTAAAAGTATAGCTGGATTGTTTGTAACACAAAGGATAAATGCTTGAGAGGGTAGATACCCCATTTACCCTGATGTGATTATTATGCATCATATGCCTGTATCAAAATACCTCATACACCCCACCCCATCAGTACACGACAAAAATAAATTTTAAAATTTTTTTAAAAGAACAAAATAGGGCAATTGGACAAAAAAAAAGATCAAATTCAAGACATACCTACTGAATCTAGGGCCATTCATAAGGTATTATTGAGTGAAAAAACAAGCTAGAAAGAATCTTTCTTAAAAAAAAAAATAAAGACCACTCCTCTCCAAAAATCCCTGCTCTAGCTATATATATGCATATAAATGTAGTCATGTACCGCATAATGATGTTTCAGTCAACGACAGACTACAGATATGGCAATGGTGCCGTAAGACTGAAATGCTGTATTTATTTTTTTTTTGAGACAGGGTCTCACTCTGTCACCCAGCCTGGAGTTCAGTGGTACGATCTCAGCTCACTGCAACCTCCGCCTCCCGGGTCCAAGCAATTCTCATGCTTCAGCCTCCCAAGTAGCTCAGCTTAAAGGTGTCCACCACCACACCTGGCAAGTTTCAGTATTTTTCATAAAGACAGGGTTTCACCATGTTGGCCAGGTTAGTCTCGAACTTCTGACCTCAGGAGATCTGCCCACCTCAGCCTCCCAAAGTGCTGGGATTACAGGCGTGAGCCACCACACCCAGACTGTAACACTGTATTTTTATTGTGCCTTTTCTATGTGTAGGTATGTTTAGATAGATACTTAATGCTGTGGTACAGCTGCCCATAGTCTTGTACAGTAACATGCTGTACAGGATTGCAGCCTAGAAACAATGGGCCACACCATATTGCTAGGAGTGTCGTAGGCTACCCCATCTAGGTTTGTGGGAGTGCACTCTATGATGTTTGCACAATGACGAAGAAACACACATACAAGCTAGGTTGTTACTGAGTGGCGGTCGCAGGTAGGAGGAATCCAGCTCAGAAAAAACGGGAAAGAAAAAAGACTGCACTAAAAGAAGGAAACAGTCACATTCGTCATGGGAAATTTTCTGTAGGATTTTATCTCTGAAGAAATTTTAAAGTAACATTTTTTTTTTTGAGACAGAGTCTCGCTCTGTTGCCCAGGCTGGAGTGCAGTGGCGAGATCTCTGATCACTGCATGCTCTGCCTCCCAGGTTCACGCCATCCTCCTGCCTCAGCCTCCCGAGTAGCTGGGACTACAGGTGCCCACCACCACGTTCGGCTAATTTTTTTTGTATTTTTAGTAGAGACGGGGTTTCACC
>NW_012104588.1:760879-761765 GCF_000951045.1 Mandrillus leucophaeus
CCGAGATCTGGCAACACAGGAGATCCTCAGAGCCCTGACGAGCAGCCCCAGAAAGCCAAACAAAGGAGCTGAGCATCACACCAACAATATGTCAACTGCGTTTACTGCCTTAACTTGGGAACTTATTTAAAAAAATTTTTTGAAGACTTTATGTCTTGTAAAACCTAAAAAACCTCCACATTGCTAGACTATTTCTCAAAGTGAGTGGTACTGCTTTCAAAATTTAGAGTTCTACTTTTCCACATTATATTATATTATATTATATTAATTTTTGAGACGGAATCTTGCTGTGTCGCCCAGGCTGGAATGCAGTGGCACAATCTTGGCTCACTGCGACCTCCGCCTCCCAGGTTCAAGTGATTCTCTTGCCTCAGCCTCCCAAGTAGGTGGGAATACAGGCGCCTGCCACCACGCCCGGCTAATTTTTTGTATTTTTAGTAGAGACGGGGTTTCACCATGTTAGCCAGGATGGTCTCCATCTCCTGATCTCATGATCCGCCCGTCTCTGCCTCCCAAATTGCTGGGATTACAGGTGTGATCCACCGCGCCCAGCCTCCACATTGTATTTTTTAATGGCACCTGACCCACTTTAAATGAAATACTTTAAACTTTACATACATATTGGGTCTGCAATTGAGGGACTCAGTGCACAGTTCATATTATGGAGGATTAGTCTGCCACTACCTTAAGAAACATAAAATATGTTAATTATGTAATAAGAAAAGCCATTACATGATTCTTTAGATAAGTGAATACTGTATGTGTGGGGCAAGGGGCACTGCTACAGAGAGGATTTAAAATATTAGGTATATTTGTATTTGCATTTCCATATGGGATATACCTCTACCCCATTTAACTTTAAACACAAACAACTTTATCTTCTGAT
>NW_012104588.1:763650-766372 GCF_000951045.1 Mandrillus leucophaeus
TTGTATTTTTAGTAGAGATGAGGTTTCTCCATGTTAGTCAGGCTGGTCTCGAACTCCCAACCTCAAGTAATCCGCCTGCCTCCACCTCCCAAAGTGCTGGGATTACAGGCATGAGCCACCGCACCCAGCCTGGGGGTTTCTTTTTGAGGTGATGAGAATGTTCTAAAATTGACTCTGGTGATGGCTGCACACAGCTGTAAAAAATTTTTAAACTCACGGAATTGCACATTTTAAATAAGGCAATTACATGACATAAGAACCGTATCTCAAAAAAGCTGTTAAAAATTTTTGTTAAGTACATTAAGGCCAGGCGCGGTGGCTCACGCTTGTAATCCCAGTACTTTGGGGAGGCTGACGTAGGTGGATCGCCTGAGGTCAGCAGTTCAAGACCAGCCTGACCAATACGGTGAAACCCTGTCTCTACGAAAAATACAAAAATCAGCCGAGCGTGGTGGCGTGCACCTGTAGTCCCAGCTACTTGGGAGGCTGAGGCAGGAGAACTGCTTGAACCCAGGAGGCGGAGGTTACAGTGAGCCGAGATCGTGCCACTGCAACCCAGCCTGGGCAACAGAGCGACACTCCATCTCGAAAAAAAAAAGTACATTAAGTACCAGTGTAACACTGAGGCATTTAAAATGGACAAGAAATGGATGGAAGAGAAAGTCTGCATCCTGGAGACAGGATGAAATCTATGTAGTTTTAATGTATACTTTGGATAATTTAATCCTACCAAGAATAATTAGAAATACTTATTTCCATACAATCTGAAAAACACGATTTCAGAATGTCTACATGATTAATAATGATTAATAACGGGGCACGCTAAACCCTCTACAAAAATCAATTACAGGCAAACCTTACCTCCTGCAGCTTAAAATTCAGATAAAGGACAACAGAGGTGCTGACAAACAGGGACACCAAGAACAGGGAGGGTGCTTCCCAATGAAGACAGACATGCATTTATTTATGCATCAACGAATCCAATTGCCCTGAACATTACCGAGCCTTCCATAATTTCATGAACAGTGCATGACAATAAGAAGTATGACAGCGGATTTGGAAACAGCCATTTGCCGATAGTAAGGGGACATTCAATCTGTGCTTATTTAATGAAAGAAAATACAGTGAGTTTATTACCCGTGGATCGTTAAAGTTCTAATGTTTTTTAGCATTTGAGAATCTCGCAAAAACCAACCAAGGCATCTTGAGAAGAGCCCAGGAAGGGGTGGCTGGGGGTGGGAGGAATCCAGCCTGTCACACAGGGGCCATGGGTTTTTCCAGAGCCACACAGGATTTTAGGGAAAAGCCATTTTGTAGATGAGAAGACTGGAAATAAGGAAGGCAAAATGACTTGTTCAAACCGGTAATTTTTTTTGAGATGAAGTATCACTCTTGTCACCCAGGCTGGAGTGCAGTGGTGCGATCTTGGCCCACTGTAACCTCTGCCTCTCAGGGTCAAGCAATTCTCCTGCCTGAGTCTCCCAAGTGGGTAGCTGGGATTACAGGCATGTGTCACCACACCTGGCTAATTTTGTAGTTTCAGTAGAGATGAGGTTTTCCTATGTTGGCCAGACTGGTCTTGAACTCCTGACCTCAGGTGATCCACGCACCTCAGCCTCCCAAAGTGCTGGGATTACAGGCTTGAGCCACCCTACGCGGCCTCAAACCGGTTTTAACATTTGCTTAAACCAAGAAGTTAAAAAGTCTCGAAGGGCTTTGTGTTCCTGAAAACTAGCAGGTAAATCAAACTTGTATGCATCAAACCTACCGGCACATTATAAAACTGGGATATATTTCCATGGGATATAATTCTGAAAGGAATGAAAACTTCTTTAGGGAAAAGATTAAGTGGAAACCAGGCAGAGAATGTGGTCTATACGGTATCATTCCCAGCAGCAATCAGTCTTCTGGAAACACAGACATTCTCTGGAGATTTAAGCACAAGGAACATTCTTAGAGATCAACTTGTCAGGTACTGACTTGGTCTAATACAGGTGACTTCAAGATCACAATTTTAAGGGCCACGACCACATTGATAAATCAGTTTGCTACATTGTGAGTTCAGCCAAACATCTGCATATAGAAGCAACTACTGAATAAAGAAGGGCTTTTAGAAAATCAAATTGCAAACTGAGCAAATCCACCTCTGGTTACTCCCATAAACACAGACAACAGCTGACCATATCCTTACTTCGCGTATCAACCTCTGATGGCTGACAAATAATTCAACTGTTCATTGACCCACGGGGGATTTAACTCCATTTGCATCTCTTAACCTGTCTCTTATACACATCTAGATGTGTATAAGAGACAGATAATTCAACTGTTCATTGACCCACGGGGGATTTAACTCCATTTGCATCTCTTAACCCCTCCTTGGATGCCTGCTAAGGGCAGGCGTCTGAGCACGAGATGACACACCACAGTGGACAAGCGACACACTGGGAACATGTGGCACTGTATCCCGAGGATCATGCCCTGCATTTGACAACATATTTAATAACGACTGCTTCTGCTTTAATAACAAATATCAAATACAATGTGACAACTCCTTGGGTGCTTCTGAACATGTTATAATTTATTTCTAGAGTGGATCCTTTCCTATCTGTTTTTGGAGAGAATGTATTCAAAGTCTAAAACTTTCATGTGATCACAATGTCTTGGAGATTATGTAAATGTAAATGATTATTTCAATCAACTAAAAATGTTTATTAGGGCCAGG
>NW_012104588.1:767667-777467 GCF_000951045.1 Mandrillus leucophaeus
GATTTAAAATATTAGGTATATTTGTATTTGCATTTCCATATGGGATATACCTCTACCCCATTTAACTTTAAACACAAACAACTTTATCTTCTGATAACCCCTCTTCAACTTTAAGAAGTTAAAGAATTACCCAAAGACAATTATGCTACATAACAAAATATCATTCCCAGTCCTGCAACTACTAAGAAAGCCTCACCACGAGACTCCCATCCCCTCCTCTTGCTGATTCACAAAGAACTCTGCGAGGAATCTCAGTCTATTTGCTTTCTTTGCTACAATAAACTCTCAAGAGTGGTGAATAAATATTCTCAGATAAGAAGTTTATCATGCTTTGAACAATGTTCAAAAGCATCGTCACTAAAGCAGCAATATAACTTTCCTGACCTTGCACAGAAGGTAAATAAAAGTGAATTCAACTGGAGACAAAAGTCCTCTGTACTTACATCAGTCTTTTCACTCCGGGCCTGTTAAACACTTTACACAGTGGCTGCTACTTGCTAATTTTCACATTTTGAGAAAAGAGGCAGAAACTAATTTCCCCTAGAGAAGAGGCAAACCCACCAGGTGAGGAACAGGAAGGCAGTAAGCAGGGCCTGACTGGCGAGCGAGCTGGGAGTCAGTCCTGGAGGTCTGATTGTAGGGCCTGGACATTTCTCAGTCACCAAGTACAACCTTCAACCCACATATCCGCTGAGACTAAGTACAGCTGTCACCCTGAGCAAGGACACTTAAACTCTGTTATAGCTGCAGGCGCTTACCTCGGACCCACACAAACCTCAACTACCTCATGGGAAAGGAAACACTGGAACAGAAATAACATGCACACATACATGTCAATCTTTCCAAGGCACAGCTCTGACTGTATCACAGCCCTGTTCACACACTGCCAGCATATGCCACTTTAAGACAAAGGCATTCCATTTCCCATTCGAGGTCCTCACGGTGTGGCTCCAATTTACCTTCCCAGTCAATACACCCCCACACAAATCCTACCGTTTAGTCCGACTATAGATCATTCTAGTTGTTTCTTGACTAAAATGCTCACTTCCTGTCTTCACCTCAGCTGAAACTGGCCTCTCCACCTGAAATGTACCATCTGTTGAGCCTGATGGATCTTTTAGGTGTCTCTCGAATGCTCCCTCCTCCATAAAACTGTTCTGATGCATCCCACAGGTGCCATCCATGATGCTCCTCACTCCTGGGTTCCCAGCACACGATGTGCTTGCATGAGGATGTGACCCCTGATCACGCTCTTTTCCAGGGTAAGATGTCCACGTGAACTCCCCATTAAATTATACATTATCTCAGGGGACAGCCTGAATTCTATGAATGTCTCAGTTTACTACATTGCCTGGCGTGGGACCCTACGTTATCAGATACGCTCTCACTTATGCTGGTGTATTTGCATGATCAAAATTGTGGTTCTGTTTACAGCTGTTTCTAATATATTTGTTTAACTAACATTAAATAGGTTTTGCCTCTCTTACAGATTTTTGAGAAATGAGAATGATTTTTGCTTTTTAAAAAGTACGTCGACCTACACAACTATAATTAACTGATTTTTGAGAAACGTGCAAAGGCAATTACAGAAAGGACAGTCTTTCTAACAAATGGTGCTAAAATAATTGGACATCAATATGCAAAGATATAATCTAGATGCGGACATTACAACCTTCACAAGAATTAAGTAAATCATAGACCTATGTATGCAATGTAAATCACAAAACTACGAAACTCCTAGACGATAACATAGGAAATAATCTAGGTGGCTTTGGGGATAACTTTGATACAACGACAAAAGCATGTTCCATGGAGGAAAAAATGGAAATGTAGGATTTCATTAAAATTAAAAACTTTTCTTCTGAGAAAGATGCTGTGAAGGCAACGAAAGACAAGTAACAGACTGAAAAATTTTGGAAAATACACACTAAGAAAGACTGTATCAAAAATTTACAAAGAACACTTAAAACTGAACAATATGAAAATCCAATTTTTAAAATAAGCGAAAGATCTGAAGAGACACTTCACCAAAGAAGACAGGCTAATAAGCATATGAAAAGGTATCACCTGTTGTTGGGGAATAAAAAATTAAAACAATAATGAAGTACCACTACATACTTATTAGAATGCTTAAAATCCAGAAAACTGACAATATCAAATGCTGGCAAAAATGTGGAGCAACAAGAACTCTCACCCAGAACTGGCAGGAATGCAAAATGGTACGGTCAATTTGGAAGACAGTTTCTTAAAAGCTGAACACAGTCTGAACACACGATTCAGCAACTGCCCTCTCATGTATTTTCCCATTTAGGCAAAAACTTATGTCCACACAAAAATCTGCACAGAAATGTTTACAGCATCTTTGTTCCTAACTGCCAAAAACTGGAAGCAATCAAGACATCCTTCAACAGGTGAACGGACAAAGAAACTACGGTATATACATACAATGTAATATGATTCAAAAGCTATCAAGCCACAAAAAGACGCGGAGGAACCTCAAGTGCATACATAGTGCTAGGTGAAAGATGTCAGTCTGAAATGGCTATATACTATTTGACTCCAATTATATGACATCCAGAAAGAGACACAACTTCAGAGACAGTAGAACAATCAGTGGTTGCCAGGGATCCGGGGAAGGATGAAGAACTAAAGCACAGAGGAATTTTAGGGAAGTGACACTATTCTGGGTGATCCTGTAATGGTGGATACATGGCATCATGCATTTGTCAAAACTCACAGGAATAAACCTTTGGAGAAACCAAGAAATAACGTAGATTGTCACAAGAGAATCTAAATGACTCGACCTTACTAAACAGGGTGGGGGAAAAGATGCTGACTTAAATAACTCTGGAAAAATATAGAGTCTGTAAGACTAAAAGCAAAAAGAACTGCATTTAAGCACTGTACTATAGTTGATAAAGTTGTTTACCCCAGGGGTATGGGGTCACAACTCTGATACCACTGTACATGTACACTGGAATTAAACAAATAAATTAATGGCAGATGATGGGAGCCAGGTTTCTTACTGTTGGGAGTGAGAATTTTGCAAGAAAACCTAAGTGAAACCAATTCTGTCCAGCTGGATTTGATTTACTGTCATGAAAACAGCACAGAAAATCTCAGGGTCCTGACACTGGTTCAAATGACTCTAAAGGAAGCCAGCATAAGATCCAAGTAGTCCTCACAATGTGTTTCTAGAGAACATGCCCAAAACACAGCTCGAAACCCAGTTATTTTTTTTAATGACTCACATGACACGACTGGAATGTGTTTTTATGGGGGTTCCACTGCAAGACGTAACGAAGTAACTCTTCAGTATGGTGTTTAATGAGAAAGGATACAAAAGAAATTGGGAGGTTACAGCCATCTCTTTTTCCCCACTAACTAATCTGTTGTTGTTAAATGAAAACACAATACATGCAAAGGATCTGGGTGTATATGTGCATATATAATACATATACATACATACATATACCAAAAAGTATCTGCATAAAAACCTCACAGCTCTCCTGGGGAAAACCACTCATACTAGTTTCCTGTGTCTCCTTCAGGCACAGTCCACGCATGTATAAACACAGTATGCATGTGTGTGTATATGCATGCTCATATGTGTGTGCAAATACATGCATTACTTTTTAAAAAATGCAATGCAAATAAAAGTGTTCCACATTTTGCTTTCCTTACCTAACAGAAACTTAGAGACAGTTAACCTGTCAGGATATACAGTTCTTTCACCTTCTTCTTTTTTTTTTTTTTTGGAGACAGAGTCTCCCTCTGTCGCCCAGGCTGGAGTGCAGCGGCATGATCTTGGCACACTGCAACCTGTCTCCCAGGTTCAAGTGATTCTCCTGCCTTAGTGTCCTGAGTAGCTGGGATTACAGACATGCACCACCATACCCAGTTAATTTTGCTAATTTTTGTGTTTCTAGTACAGACGGGGTTTCACCATGTTGGCCAGGCTGGTCTCGAACTCCTGACATTGGGATCTGCCCACCTTGCCCTCCCAAAATGCTGGGATTATAGGGGCAAGCCATGGCACCCAGCCAAAATGCTACATCTTAAATTGAAAATCAGTAATAAAAATAGCAACTACCCAGTCCTTGAACAGGGGCTATGTTTCTACCATTGAACTGAGCACTTTACATGTGCCACTTAATCTTTACAACTACTCTATGAATTAAATCAGTCCATGATGATAAAATTAAGTGTGTGGTACAAATTTTTAAAACAGCAATCGTATGGGAAATGCTGTCAGCTAATATTTCCATAACACTCTACAATTTCCAAAGTACTTTACCTACAATTTGCTCTATCACCCTGTGAGGTGGGTAGGGCAGCCATTAGCATTTTCATTAAATAGGGTCAAAGAATGTCGTGTGACCTGAGTCATATTATACGGCAATTACCAGGCCAGAGGAGCAACAGGCACGCATTTTTTTGTGTGTGTGAGACAGAGTCTCACTCTGTCACCCATGCTGGAGCGCAGTGGTGTGATCTCGGCTCACTGCAACCTCCGCTTCCTGGGTTCAAGCGAATCTCCTGCCTCAGCCTCCCGAGTAGCTAGGATTATAAGCGCATGCTGCCACACCAGGCTAATTTTTGTATTTTCAGTAGAGACGGATGACCTTGTTGGCCAGGCTGGTCTCAAACTCCTGACCTCAGGTGATCCGCCCGCCTCGGCCTCCCAAAGTGCTGGGATTACAGGTGTAAGCCACCATGCCCAGCCCACTCAAGTATGTTAACATTAAATCCTTGCAGATCATGCCAGATCTCCCCTAGAGTGCAGGAGCACATCCATTAACTGACAAGTTCACGTCCAAAGTGACACCATATGAGTGGCCACTATGGTCATCTGTGGACAATAACAAGTCAGCGTGGCTCCATTCTGGGACACAGGTTGGTCTGTATGTATGGATCTCTGTGGTGGTGGTGGTGGTGGTGATGGTGGTGATAGTAGTACTAACACCACTAGTAGTAACAGTACAAGTTGTACTTCCAGAAGCAACATTAGTGACAGAGGAATAACAAAATAACGAAAGCTAACATGTACCAAGGGCTTACTGTGTTAGCTTTCATTTAATTTTAGCAACTCTATGAGGTAGACATTATTGTCATCCCCATTCTACAGATGCATACCCTGAAGTGCAGGGTGGTTAATTAACTGTCTGGGGTCACAAGGCTCATGCTTAACTAACACAGCCGAGCTTCAAATCCAGCATTGTGATAGCCAAGCCAGCACTAAGCACCGCTAGCTATGCTGCTCTTCCTGAAAGGTGCAAATTCAGGAACGGGCGAGTTCTGCAGTTCCAACGTATTCATTACTTAACAATGGAGTATACTTCCTGGTACATATTTCCTGAATATTTCTGAATGAATTTCATCACAATAGCTATCTTGGTAGCAGCCCAAAATAGAAATCAGCTTCTGAGCATTAAAACCCACACGAGATGATACATTTAATTAGAGTGAGGGCTTGTAAACCACAGCCTGCCAGCCATATCCGGCCCGCCACCTGTTTTTGTAAATAAAGTTTTATTGGAACACAGCCAGACATTGTCTGTGACCACTTCCACAATACAATAGCAAAGCCTAAAATACTTACTATCTTGCCAGTTACAGAAAAAGTTTACTGATCTCTGAGTTAGAGAATAAAAGCCAAACAGGGTGCTCAACTGGTGCGAACTGAGTTGTGCTCTAGAGATAATCACACACCAGATTTCAAAAACCTAGTATGAAAAAAATAATGCAAAGTATCTCATTAATCATTCTGAAATTTATTACAGGTTGAAACGATAACATTTTGGATATAGTAAAAAAAAAAAATGCTAAAACTGCTTTCCCAAAAAAACAATTTTTTTTTTACGCTTTTAAATGTGGCTACTGGAAAACCTAAATTAGACATGGGGCTCACATTCTATTCCTATTGAACAGTGTTACTCTAAAAAATGAAAGCTTCTGGTTTATAAGGACTTGGAGAGTGAAACAACAACAAGGCTTAAAATTCTAATTTGATTAGAATTTTGTCAGCATGTTTTGTATAAATAAACTGTCAGACTATTTTGATATAAGGCTTGTATGTTTAGAGACTAACACATATTCCTTTTCATAACATTACCCATTTTTCAAAGATAAAAAACAATGCTCATGCAAATACTGTGAAATAAAGGCCCCAAGAATAGTTCTCACGAGGCTAATGACTCTGAACAAATAAATCAGACACGAAGAATTTCCATTAACGTCAAATAAAGTGTGAAATAATCTTTCAGGATCAAGACAATGATTCTCAAAAAACATATAATTAACTACTTTTCCTAATAAATTTATATTTAGTTTTCAAAGATCCCCTAAAAGATTCCTAGGACATTAACTTTGCTTTTTTGTTTTTTACAACAAACTGTTGAAGCCAGTATCTTCCATGCCTATGGGGATGCTGAAACAGAGCCAGCGCTGAGGATAAAGCTATAATAAAGCCGGATTCAACAAGATAAAACTGGGGTACATACACTCCAATCCTTCCCCCACCCAACCACCAAAAAAAAAAAAAAAAAAAAAAAAAAAAAAAGAAAGCTATTGAAAAGCTATGCCTAACAGCTGTCCAGTGTTTAATACAAGCCCTTTATCTTTAATTATGTCCATGGGACATTCACTCATTTGAATCTTGGCTGCCGATGTGCCCAGTCACATACTTGTTTCCAAAACACACAAGCGGCCTGAAAATCACACGTGTTGAGCGTTTGATCGAATGCTTCCTTGAGCTCTAGGAACACAGGCTGCCCTCCGCCACCGCTTCTTCCTTCCATTCTGCTTTCTGCCTCCTGGTTTCCTGCCTTTCACAGCCCTGCACCTGCCGCTCCGACTTCCTCTCTCTCAAAGGCCCTGCGTGTGGGTGGACTACTGCACACGGCCAGGGTCGCTTCTCTCCTCTTCTGCACACTGGACAGACTCCACAACTCTGCCTCGTTCTGCGGGCTGCCCTCTAGGGAAACCCTGTAGGCAGATCCCGGACTTCAGGCCACACCAACTTGCACACCAACTCCTTGGGGATGAGGCACCTGGGGACCTTCCTTTGGCTCCCACCCCTCCAGCTCTGTGGGAAGATAGAAAGCAGAACTGTCTTTTCCTGCAAAAAGGGAACCCCTGGATCGCCAAAGCTGGAGCTTTTTAATCGTCAACACTGAAAAAAAAAAAAAGCTATATATAGTCTCCTTCCTGAATTCAAAGTGAAACAGCATATAATGACACCTAATATTTAAACATGCGTTACCAAGTACCAAGACTTTCCATGACTCTGACTGAATCTCCACGAGCTACTGGGCAAGACAGGATTATTATTCCATTATATACGTGGAGACCCTGATCCAGGTGGAGTGGCTTGCTCGAGGTCACACGACTACACGACTGCTGTGCACTAGGACCTGTGTCCAGTTCTGGGCCCTCTGTCCTCGTGGGAAAACCAGAAGACTGAGACTCCAAGTGTGGCCTGGGACAGCTGCCTGTCCATGGCAAGATGGCCACCAAAGGTGAGAATAAGCATTTAGGAACTCTTAGAGCCATCTGATGTGGCTGCATCATTTTTGCTGTATTTTTCAAATGCACCAGTCCTCAATGAATTGGCAATGAAAAACAGAACACTGCTATTTTGACTCTTTGAGATGCACTATCCTAGAAGGTACTAAGGTCAATTTTGAGTTAATGCTTCTAAGATATTTCTTTGTATTGGTGTATATACAAATCCACTGTCATTACAATATTATTCTGTGATTTTGCATGAAGTACTAAACTTCTTTCTCTTCCTATAGTTTAACATCAAGTCAGACTCAATGGATAAGAAAGTGTCCTTATTTAAATCCTTCCTCAAAACTACCACAAGTGTAAAACGTGGATTCAGAAAATCTGATATTACATCTATTGCAAGTTATCCAAATTGTACAATGATAAAATCCAAATATTTTTGTATTTCTCTCTATCTTCACCCCTTCCACTCTTCATCTACAGTTTTTTTGTTTTTTGTTTTTTTTTTGAGACAGAGTCTCGCTCTGTCGCCCAGGCTGGAGGGCAGTGGCGGAATCTCCGCTCACTGCAAGCTCCGCCTCCCGGGTTCACACCATTCTCCTGCCTCAGCCTCCCGAGTAGCTGGGACTACAGGCGCCCGCCACCACGCCCGGCTAATTTTTTGTATTTTTAGTAGAGATGGGGTTTCACCGTGTTCGCCAGGATGGTCTCGATCTCCTGACCTCGTGATCTGCCTGCCCCGGCCTCCCAAAGTGCTGGGATTACAGGCATGAGCCACTGCACCCAGCCTAAAGTTTTATTTTCTAGTGAGTCCACCAGCAACCCTTTGCTAAAAGAACTCCAACTGTACCCCAGCCAACCCTCCAAACTCATCCACTCACTTCTCAGCTTCCTGTGGAGTGAGGCTCAGCAACCAGGCCCAGTCCTGGCCCAAGAACCAAGTAGAGAAACAAGGAAGATGTCAGGCAAAACTACTGAGGGGCTCCTGGGGGAAGATTTTCCTTCCTAATTAAAGGAAAAGAGGCCCCGAGGGGAGTCTCTTCGGTCCCAACCCTGATTCTTTCCAGGATTAATGCTTACTCTAAGAGAGTGAGGTCTTTATTTGCTTTACTCGAAATATATCACAAGGGCATAACAGATGCTCGCTGAAAAAAATGGAATGACAATGTTTTGCGAGGAGGTGATGGTTGCAGCTATGGCAACCACTTTGTGACCTTGAGGAAGCACCAAGATAACTGCAGGCACATGGTGGATCCAAGTCCTGACCCTGTGGCGCCTCTAAACAAACGCTTCTCATTAAAGGTGGGATTCGTACATTTCAACTGCGTAGGTCACTACTGGCAGAACTACTCTGTCTTCGTGCTGAAGAGCTGGAGTCTGCCTGGAGAGAGAGAAGGGTATGTGACACTCCGGTACAGTCTGCTGGTAGATGGAAGAGGTGCCATGGTTGAAGGGAAGGATTATCCCCGAGAGGGAGGGAGCCTTACGGGGAAGGGGCTTATCCCTCAGTGGGATTAAGGTGCGTGGAGATACTGCAAGGCTTGTATATAGTTTAAAACTCTTCAGTGGTTAACACTGTGAGCCTCAAAAATATCCAGAAGACAAATCAGTATGGAGCAGAGGTCAACAGGGGCAGCATCAGGTGGTATAGGATACCAAAACCAGAGGGACATCACACAGGGCAGTGTCAAGTTCAAGCCCAGCCAGAGAAACAAAGACAGAATACAGAGTCCTGGGTTGTTCCCTGGCTCCCGTGAGAATCACTAGGTGGGGGCCACATCTGAAGCAGCGAAATGCCCAGACAACCTGGGATGGGAGAGACTTAGGAACTCAAATATATTCAAAATATAGAGAGGATGTGACAAAGGCAGAAAGACAGGGAAGCACAGCACGCTGTGGAGGATGGAAGGCGAGGTGGCTGATGTTATATGCTCTCAGTCCTTTGATGAATTACAAGGCGAGGTCGCGGGCTGGCATGGGAAGGTTGAAATCAGGTTCAGGGGTGTGGGAAGGTGTGGGAAGGCGTGGGGGGAGTTGGCGAAGAGCAGGGAGGCCACCTCCAAGGCTGGCACAAGTGTGTGCTAGCATTGATCAAAACACACTTTTTTTTTTTTGAGACAGAGTCTTGCTCTGTTGCCCCGGTTGGAGTGCAGTAGCGCGATCTCGGCTCAGTGCAACCTCCGCCTCTTGGGTTCAAGCAATTCTCTGCCTCAGCCTCCCGAGTAGCTGGGATTACAGGTGCCCGCCACCATACCTGGCTAATTTTTGTATTTTTAGTAGAGACGGGG
>NW_012104588.1:779772-785395 GCF_000951045.1 Mandrillus leucophaeus
CTCAGAAAAATTTGAGCTAAACATCCAGTCACCAAACAGATGCCAAATATTAAAAAGACCACAAGGTCATCAGATTTGTATTAGTGGAGTGCTGGAAGGGGCCTGAGAAATCAGCCCACCCTATCATCCCATTTCTAGAGGAAGAAACTGAGATGAAGTCACCTCTCTTCATGTGATTAAAAACATAGCTAAGAAAAAAGAGTTACTTCTTTGATAAAAGATATAGCTGATTTTTAAATATTCATGAATATATACTGAGATACCAGAAGGAAAAAAAAAGTCTCATGGAGAATTTTCCTTGAAAATTGCTCAATGCCGTCTGCTCTGAGATAAATGGTAATGTATTGGCAAGTCCTTGGTAAATTCTGCTTTCCAGAAGGAAGGAAGGAAGGCCTAGTGGGAAGAGGGTACTGGTGAGCTGCGCATCCTAGGAATCCTTTCCCTTGCTTATTCATGTATTAAAGTGGTTGCCTGAAAGTCATAATGGGAAATTAGCCAGCCTTAGATCACAGCCAATATCTGTTCAGTATAAATTAGAAACACCACAAAATATCCCATTGAGCAGTTGGGAGTTGCTAGGAAACGGGAGGTCAGGCAGTACTCAAAGGCCAGGTTACTCCCATCGCCGGGCCTCTCCAGGACTCTCCAGGCTGGACTCTGGGTAGTGGGCACCACGGGTTGACAGCTCAGCATCGCAGCTTCCACGACCAGGCGGGGAGTCCAGGCTTCTGAGCTGGGTGACTCCTACCGCTTAAATGTTGAGTGCCTCCCTCCTGCTACCAGCAGGAAAAGGTCCAATGTGTGACACGCCAGGCTGGCTTCAGGGGCAGCCTGACGCTTTCTCCAAGATAGGAGTGCCTGAGAATTCACATGAACGAGTTTCAAGTTGAAGACTATTCCACAGATTAAGTACAATGTTAAAAATAAAAGGCATGCAAAAAAGAAAAAAGAAAGAAAAGAAAACAAAGGAGTGTATGCTCCTAAATCCAAGAGGCAGCAAACAGAAGGCTGTTCATGAGTGACAGCGTTCTCCTCACCTGTCCTTATTAACACATTTCATCCACTTCCATCAGCGATCCAATTTGCTTTACTTAACATCTACCACATCTTTCGACTTAAAAGAATGGTTTTCAGAGTTCTGCCTATATTGCTTCCATGAATTTGTTTTTCTCCATGCCTACCCCATAATGAACATACGTCCTTAACAAATTCTACCCGGCGATGTGCTGCTGAGTTCAGTCAGTGGTGCCCACGTTCAAATGACAGATCATGAGAAGACACGAACACACCTGTTTTTCGCTGGGAGAGCCACACAGTGAACACCAGAGTTCTCTACTAAGACTCTTGATATCAGGCCAGGCATGGTGGCTCATGCCTATAAACCCAGCACTTTGGGAGGCCAAGGCAGGCGGATCAACTGAGGTCAGCAGTTCGAGACCAGCCTGGCCAACATGGCGAAACCCCGTCTCTACGAAAAATACAAAAATTAGCTGGGCGTGGTGGCGCACACCTGTAATCCCAGCTACTTGGGAGGCTGAGGCAGGAGAATCACTTGAACCTGGGAGGCGGAGGTTGCAGTGAGCCAAGACTGCGCCATTGCACTCTAGCCTGGGTGATAAGCGCGAAACTCTGTCTCAAAAATAAATAAAAAGACTCCAATGCCACTTCTTTCCATAATGATGACTATGACTGCTGTTTATCAGCCACCATGGCCATCAGTGGTGTCTCCGTCCATGCCAGAGTCTGAGCTGGGAGTTTTACAGACTTGCTCACAGTTCCTTCTTTGTACCCCACCTACAAAGGGTGGCTTCTGTACTCCCTTCCCTGATGGGAGAACAGAAAACTAAAGTGACAGACCAATGACCTGTGGCTGATAAAATGCAGGCCGGATCCATGTTAAAACCTCATTTGGTCCACCATGATGTGTGGCCTCCCAGCACAGCCTCATTCATCATTTTACTCCAGAAATGTTGAAAGAGTAACTTGCTTTATCATCTTGTTCACCATAAATTGTCTGAAGGAGAGGTTGCTTTTATTAACTGAGCAAATAGCAACAAATCAACTTGTTCCTTGAGAGGAGAACCTTATGCTGTTAGCCCTGGAACAGGTAGAAAAACACCCAGGTTAATGAATTGCTACAGAGTCATCAGGCTAATGGAGAGAGCTGTAGGGCAGAGTCTAAATTCTGTGATTTACACGAGAAAACCGTGGGACCAGGCCACAGTGGTGAATGTTGTTTTAAAAAAAAAATGCTACCATGAGGCCAGGTGCAGTGGCTCACGCCTGTAATTTCAGTAATTTGGAAGGCTGAGGCAGAAGGATTGCTTGAGCCCAGGAGTTCAAGATCAGCCTGGACAATATAGTGAGACTCCCATTTCCACCAAAAATAAACAAAACTCACTGGGTGTGGTAGCACACACCTGTGGTCCCAGCTACATGGGAGGGCTGTTTGAGCCCAGGAGGTCAAGGCTGCAGTGAGCCGAGATCCCACCACTGTACTCTAGCCTGGGCGACGGAGCTTCAAAAAATAAATAAATAAATAAATAAAGCCCAAACCCAGAAAATGCTATTATGACACATTACACACCGGCAGATACTCTAAAAAATCCTCGCAGTCTGTCTCCGCATTCACCTCCATCAACGTCTTCGCATCATGAACTATGATCTGAGGCCAGTCTGGACATAGGAACGGAAACACAAAAACTTAAGACGTGAGCTGCCGATCTCTTCACTGTGTTGGAACCGAACTGTCGATTCCCTCCCGGGCAGGGGTCGCCGCGAAGGATCACCGACACGAGTTTCACAGCAGAGAGTTATTTATTACTAGCGCGCTAGGGTCCCAAGCTCTAAGTTGGCCCTGGGACCCCGACTGCTTGTTACAGGCTGTTTATATAGGCAAACACAAGTTCAAACACAGCTTATGGCGCGAAATTTAAACAAAGCTTAAGGCGCAAAATAATTGGGTCTAGCTATGGCCTGAGCAAGGTGTCTTGTTCTAATTGGTTAGAGCAGGACCTTATGAGGTCCTTTCCAGGAGTTGTTAATTCTGGGAACTTCGAGGCAGGGTGGGACCCCCGGAATTGGCAGGGTGGGACCCCATGAGGTTGTTTCCCGGAATTGGCAGGGTGGGACCCTATCTGAGTGGGACCCTATCGAGGCAGGGTGGGACCCTATCTAGGGCCACCTGGTGCTAATTTTTTAAGTTTTATGAGGCCTAGTTTCAACTGTTTCCTACATTTCTGCACCTAACCCTCACTTCAGTTAACACTCAACTGAAGAGTGTCTACTCACCCACACCCACAGATCAGGGCCCCTTTTCCAGGTACTGCTGCTAGTTTCTACGCCCCACAGCGCCCAGGAAAGCACAACCTACATCTCAGATATGCAACTACACGTTTACCAAAACCACCAGAACAAAGACCAAAAAAAGCCTTTGCATCCAGGCCAGCTGCTATAGAGTCTTTGAATATTCCCAAACTGCTTTCTCTATCATCTAAATACTTTGTAGAGACATGCTGGAACAAGAAGAATGGATGTGCTGTGAGCAGGCAAGGTGAGAAGTGGAGAACAAGCGGCGATTGTATTGTAGTTAATTATTTTAATTGAGCATGAGAAGGGAAAGGCTTGAACTCTAAGGACATTGGCAGAGCCCCAGAGTTTATGTAAACCAGGAAATGCCTCTAGCACGCCCCAGATAGCAGGAGCAACTGAATAGAAGTGGCCCATCTGCTGATGCAACAGCGCTGCAAACAATGGCTGCTCTGAGACAGGGTCAGTTCCACAGAATTTTGCAGAGGTTGAACCTCTTTGTTCCTGTGTGCTCACAGGCAGTGTGAGAAGCCTGGAAATCCCAGTCAAATGATGTCACGACCAGGTCCAACCTGCCCTTCCACTTCTGCACAGGACCTTATTTCCCTAATTCGCAAGGTACCTCTGATTAAAAGCCTCTAAGAGCTGCAACTCTGTACACTTGTTATCCAATGTAAACTGACCAGCTCAAGCTTTACTAGAAGCGATGCCATGCAGTCAGTGAATCAAATGCAGAGGGCAGCGTTTCAGAGTCAATACCAGAAAAAGAAAAGAACAAACAGAAAAGAACGTGGTAGGCTAATTTTCCTTCTGCAATTCCTCAAACCACAATTAACATAGTAACAACCATGCCTTACATTTGGTCTTCATAATCCAGCGGGATTTGTTCTGGCTCAGCAAAGGGGATTTGTTTTAGCTAAGAAAAATGTGTCGTAGACCCCTACTTACATGTCATAATAACCATATTTAAACTTCCGTGGTCCCATAAGAAAACACGAACAAAGTATGCCTACAAGATTTCATAGTCAAACCATGGTCTGCCAAACGGCTAAAAGCTGAAATCTCAGTTATTCAAACTTACTATGCATACTCTTACTTCATATTCTTATTTATCTAAAGAGTTCTTTTTAAAAAAAAAAAATCACTAAATAGGGTCTAAAACATTGGTTTGCTAGTGAATTTTTCACCATCCTAAATGTGGAGGGTTGGGGGAAAGATGTTACCGTATCTTTAATAGGACCACTTTAATTTTGTAGAGGCAAACTTTGGGTATATCACAGTAGAATTCCAAAGCCAAACAGTATTCCCTTTTAAGTGAAATACTGACAAATGAAGCATCTGGCACACTTTAATGAGCTGTTTTATCCTTTCAGAGTGTCTGAAACTAGGACAGCCATTCATCTGGGACAGTGGCTAGCACAGAGCAGTTACACAATGACACAGTGCGCACTGATACTAAGCCCACCGCCAGCATTTCACATCGCCTAACATGACTTACTAAAAAACAAAATAGACGTTTAACTTAATGACTAAATACATCCAGGACGTGTGAAACGATACAGCATTTTCTATTTTCATTGAATAGTAAAACACACGGTTAAAAGCAGTAACAAATGCTATAACAAAAGTTAACTTGTATGTAGATGCCATTTTTACTGACAGCAAATAAAAAATAAGAATAAAAAACAAGAAATCATCAGCATTGACAGCCCGGTGGTATTCAAGAAGAGGTGGTTTTGCCCCCGGGGAGGGCACCTGGGAAAGTCTGGAGATGTTGAGAGAGGAGAGTGTTACTGGCGTCTAGCAGGTAGATGCCAGCTGTGCTTTGAAGCCTTCTTCAAAGCACAGGCTACAGCCCAACAACAAAGAATAAAGTGTCCAGCTCAAAATGCCAGTACTGCCAAGGCCAAGAACCCTGACCTATCCTGATACACAGGAGAAGGGTTCAGCAAGAATCATCTATTTGAGAGACAGCTGACGCGGAAGGAAAAGGATGCGAAGTTTAATTATGGACACATTTTAGTTCAAAGTGCTGAACAGGTGAAGCAGGGCGGCACAGAACTAGAAAATCGAGAAAACTAGGAAAATCGAGTAAGTTACAAAATTAAGGGAGACGATGAGGCCAAAGCTTAGAGGAGGGCTTTGAGGTGGAAATACACAGGGGAGAGGTACTCACCTAGCCCGGAGCTGAAGGAGAGAAGTCAGTGTTTCTTTTGGAGACCGGCAAGTGAGAAGGTGGGGGCAGAACCCGAGGCCATGCCTACCTCCAGAGGAACCAGTCAAGAGGAGGGAGGGGGTGGTCAGAGAGGTGTCA
>NW_012104588.1:789105-791168 GCF_000951045.1 Mandrillus leucophaeus
GTTGTAAGAGAGGTAGAAAATATGTGGCATTTTCCCATACATGACTTACCTTTGCCTCTTTCTTAGGAGGGTAGTAAGTGTGTGTCAGATTAATTACTCTGAAAAACTGATGGCAAAAAAAAAACCCAACATTCTCATACTTGGTTTTCGCTTAGCACCAGAAATCTTATCTATGCGACAAAAGCAGGTTTAGCCTGGTAGCAGCCAGTCACGTGATTATTCATTTCTTTTAAATGTAACTCGATTTAATATGAAAGACCACTTTCACAATGAAAACATCTCCCCCTTCCAGGGCACATTTAGCAACTGAATAGACATCAACTGAACACCATTCCTACAACGGGGTGGAGGCAGAGATTAGCATTTCAGTCACTATTTTGTTCTTTCTTTGGGGACCTCTACTTCGGGGAGTAAAGAGAATCCCAACAAAATGTGCCTCATCAAGTTTTTCCAGGCCGATTGCAAAATTCCATCGTGTGTGCTTGCGTGAAATAAGCACATGATGTTCAACAGATGACCATTCAACTCCGGTAACTTCTCACGTAGTCCATACTTGCGTATGAACAGGTTTATAATGTGATTAAAAAAGAGGTTTTTCTTGTGCAGATTTCTTTAAAGGTTCCTATAAAGCACGAGGCAGGGAAAAACTGGATGACTGCAGCGTATAAACTCTTTAAGAAAACTACTTTGAAATAAATTCAAACAAAAGAAACCACCAATTTCCCCCTTCAACCTAGTATTAAAAAAGAATTTTTCCTATAAAAGGTTTATAAAAGAATGCCATATGAAAAAACATTGCATTATCAACGCCTTAACTGATGAGTGAATTGTGTCCTTCCTTTTCACAAAAAAAAATTTGTAGTTCCAACTCGTACATGCAATCAAAATCAGCACTTACCCGTTTGTAAACACTTCGGTGCCTGGAGAAACAGCAAAATCTGTTTCCCGTGTACGATCTCTGCACTTTTACAATACCATAACCAGGGCAAGTGACATGAAACTTTAAAGCAGAACAAGAAAGAAAAAAAACCCTACCTTGGGTTTTCTTTCACCCCTTCAGTTTTTGTCCACTGTAAATGGCTGCATCTTTAGCAGTCCGGGCAAGAGCATCTAAGCTGACAGACACAAAAATGGGCTTTCTTCGGCTGGCTGGTGTTCCCAGCCTTTTATGTGGTGTCTTGGGCTGTGCTGCTTAATTCATTCCTGATTCTACTCAAAGGAAGTCCAGCCTGGCAAGGCTGACGTGATAGGAACTGCCGAAGACACTTTCGACTGCAGGGGCAAACTAACCATCATGCATGCATCAACAAATGTGTGATTACATTTCAGGGCCCAAAGATTCCTGATTTTAAAAGTCAATCAACAATTTAAAAAAAAAAAGTCCCAGAACAAAATCAAGCAGTTTAGTTGTGATCTTGGAAAATCCACCCAGAGAACAAGAACACCACTCTTTGCTTGTGCTGAGCTTCACTCACTGCAATTTCTCCTGGTCTCTACAGAGCTCTGCTGAATAGTTTCCATGACAACTTGGTAAACAGGATGGAAGTGACCACTGAGGGGTTTACTGGGATTGTTTTGTTTAGGGAGAAGAATGGTTGCTTTAAATGCTTCCTTTACTAAAATTTCCTCCAAAAGTAAAAAGGCAGCTTTTTACAGGTCTTCTGTATGAGATGTTTTCAAAAGTCAAAGATGCTGGCAACGGGTGCTCCAGGTGCAGGAGACAGTCAAAACAACAGGGGACATGAGTGGCAATCAAAAAACTAGGAAGGGCCGAGAGGCACGGTGGCTCATGCCTATAATCCCCGCACTTCGGGAGGCCTCGGTGGGGGTATCACCTGAGGTCAGGAGTTCGACACCAGCCTGGCTAACATGGTGAAATCCCGTCAACATAAAAATTAGCCGGGCATGGTGGTGGGTGCCTCTAATCCCAGCTACTCGGGAGGCTGAGGCAGGAGAATTGCTTGAAAGCAGGAGGCGGATGTTGCAGTGGCTGAGATCACACCCCTGCACTCCAGCCTGGGTGACAAAGAGCAAGACTCAGTCCCAAAGAAAAGAAAAAAAAA
>NW_012104588.1:792718-794667 GCF_000951045.1 Mandrillus leucophaeus
ATATATTTCCCAAATATTTTACAATCAGTAGCAACTGTCTTTATATTGGGGAGGGGTGAATGCAAACCCCAGCAACAAATGCGGTAGTGTTTTTATTATTGTTTCTATTCTTTGTGGCATATTTTTGAGGGCCAGAGAAAGAACTTGCCCAAGAAAAAAAACAAGGAAAGTACCCCTAGGATGAAGAACAGAGTAAAATGCTGAAGAGCTAATGAAGCAGAGCAGACCATCTGCACAGATGAGAGAAGACCCAGGGGAGCTTCAGACCCTGATCTTGAGAACCGTAGTCTAGCCCTAACCCCCCGTCTCCAGTCTCAAACCTGGCCCCTCTGCTCAAGTCTTCCAAGGGAGTGACAGCTGGGAGGGAGGCTGATGCGGATTTGGGAATTGGTCCTTTGTAGCTGCTGGGGGAGCAAAGTGAGCTTTAGAACAAAGTCACTACCAGAAAGCACACACCAAGGGGGCTGCCCGTGAAAATGTTAATTCAGGGCGGCTGAGGCTTAGAGGGGAAAAAAAATAGTCTGTATGAGCTAGACGGACAGGGGTGGGAGGTGGGGGGGTGGTAGAGGAGGGAAGGGATTTGCTCAAAATGGGAGCAGGAGTGCCATTCAGATAGGACATGATTCCATAAGTTCATCAGGATAAGCCAAAGTAAAAATGTGGTGGCGGAAGCTGCAGTTATGTACACCCCATTTTAGCAGCTGGCACCTCCCGGGAGGGAAGCAGACCAACTGGGGTCTCCTCTCTAATTGCACCACCTTCCTGTACATATCTTTCAGCCACCAAGGCATTCAGCAGAAAGGGGGAAGCACTTCTGTATTCCATCATTCAAGCCCTCTCGCAAGCAGCAACGTGGTTCCGGACCTGAGGACCCACATATGTAAACTAAACAGAAGTGAGGGATAAGAAAACCAGTTTAACGTTGTAAGAGAGGTAGAAAATATGTGGCATTTTCCCATACATGACTTACCTTTGCCTCTTTCTTAGGAGGGTAGTAAGTGTGTGTCAGATTAATTACTCTGAAAAACTGATGGCAAAAAAAAAACCCAACATTCTCATACTTGGTTTTCGCTTAGCACCAGAAATCTTATCTATGCGACAAAAGCAGGTTTAGCCTGGTAGCAGCCAGTCACGTGATTATTCATTTCTTTTAAATGTAACTCGATTTAATATGAAAGACGACTTTCACAATGAAAACATCTCCCCCTTCCAGGGCACATTTAGCAACTGAATAGACATCAACTGAACACCATTCCTACAACGGGGTGGAGGCAGAGATTAGCATTTCAGTCACTATTTTGTTCTTTCTTTGGGGACCTCTACTTCGGGGAGTAAAGAGAATCCCAACAAAATGTGCCTCATCAAGTTTTTCCAGGCCGATTGCAAAATTCCATCGTGTGTGCTTGCGTGAAATAAGCACATGATGTTCAACAGATGACCATTCAACTCCGGTAACTTCTCACGTAGTCCATACTTGCGTATGAACAGGTTTATAATGTGATTAAAAAAGAGGTTTTTCTTGTGCAGATTTCTTTAAAGGTTCCTATAAAGCACGAGGCAGGGAAAAACTGGATGACTGCAGCGTATAAACTCTTTAAGAAAACTACTTTGAAATAAATTCAAACAAAAGAAACCACCAATTTCCCCCTTCAACCTAGTATTAAAAAAGAATTTTTCCTATAAAAGGTTTATAAAAGAATGCCATATGAAAAAACATTGCATTATCAACGCCTTAACTGATGAGTGAATTGTGTCCTTCCTTTTCACAAAAAAAAATTTGTAGTTCCAACTCGTACATGCAATCAAAATCAGCACTTACCCGTTTGTAAACACTTCGGTGCCTGGAGAAACAGCAAAATCTGTTTCCCGTGTACGATCTCTGCACTTTTACAATACCATAACCAGGGCAAGTGACATGAAACTTTAAAGCAGAACAAGAAAGAAAAAAA
>NW_012104588.1:798457-800698 GCF_000951045.1 Mandrillus leucophaeus
GGCTGAGGCGGGTGGATCACCTGAGGTCAGGAGTTTGAGACCAGCCTGGCCAACATGGTGAAACCCCATCTCTACTAAAAATACAAAAGCGTGGTGGGCGTGGCAGTGCACACCTATAGTCCCAGCTACTCGGGAGGCTGAGGCAGGAGAGTTGCTTGAACCCAGGAGGCAGAGGTTGCAGTGAGCCGAGACTGTCACTGTGCTCCAGCCCAGGCAAGAAGAACAAAACTCTACCTCAAAAACAAAACAAAACAAAACAAAACAAAACAAAACAGAAAACCAGGAAGGATTATGGAATGCCAACGAGGTGCTTTCCAGTAAGTACCCAGAGGAAATGGAACCATCCCCAAAGACTAACCGAATGCACAGAGGAGTGGAAGGGGCAGACAACCTAGATAATTCTAAAATGTCCTAACAGTTGATGCTTCTGCCCTCTCTATTCTTCCACTAATCTTGTCCATATCATTCACCACTTCTATTGTGAGCAACAGAAACTTCATTCTCGGCTGGGCATGGTGGCTTACATCTGTAATCCCAGCACTTTGGGAGGCCGAGGTGGGAAGATCACCTGAGGTCATGATGAAACCCCATCTCTATTAAAAATACAAAAATCGGCTGGGCGTGGCAGTGCACACCTATAGTCCCAGCTACTCGGGAGGCTGAGGCAGGAGAGTTGCTTGAACCCAGGAGGCAGAGGTTGCAGTGAGCACACATTGTACCACTGCACTCTAGCCTGCGTGACAGAGTGAGACTCCATCTCAGGAAAAAAAAAAAAAAAAAAAAAAAAGCTTCATTCTCAATGCTTCACCCTTTGACCAGGGAATCAGAAACCTCCCATTCTTATAGAAAATGACTTGGAAAAAAATGTTCATCACATTATGAACAGATAATAAACATCTGGCATTTTGACATCTGACAGTACTTATTTGTCAAAGTCAAAGAACCACGCAACACAGATGGTGGACTCCTAATGTAAATTTTGGACTTTAATGATAATGTAGCAATACTACTTTATTATAACAAATGTACCACATTTGTACAAGATGTTAATAAAAGGGAAAATGGTGGTGGAGGGGGGTAGTGTGGAAATGGTCTGTAGTATATGCTCAAATTTTCTGTAAATATTTAAATGTTCTTTAAAAAAGTCTAGTAATGTTAAAAATCAAGATAAAAATGTCCATCCCATTAACGCCAAAGACTAAAGGAAAAATTTTTTAAGGTTCCTTACGACAATCTATCAGAAGTGATTTAAAACTCAACTCTAAAGAGAAAACGTCTTAAAATAGTTAGATTTTCCTGTGACTCAGCTTAAATTTGGGATTAAACTTGTTAGGACAAAATAAGCGGTAAAAATATGAACATATAATGTAAGTACAGGTTATTTCACACAGTAACACGTAGCTGTATCATGTACCCATAACCTCACTTAATACACATAACCACCCTCCTCAGTAGGTACTGTCAATACACACACGTTAAACAGAGGGAAAGAATGCCCCGCCACATTGCAGTAGTGATGAGACCTGAGAGAAACCCAGGTGCACACTTTTCATCTCCTGCATCAGTGGCTTCATGGGCTCCTCTGCACCTGGGTGGCTGTGCAATACTCTTCCCATGCCAACGGGATTATGGTGTATCACAATGTGCCAGACCCAGAGCACCCCGACACCCTGCGTCTCAGCAGGCATGGTGCAGGGCTTCCTGTGCCCTTGGTGCAGGACACGAAGGACTGAGTCACCCAGGCCCTGCGGGTGACTAAGCAGGCTTGTAGAGGGAGCAGTGGCTGGGGCTGAGGAACAGGTCAGGTAGTGGTCAATGCCGCTGTGGGAAATCAGTCACAAAGGATGAAACAGAAAATGAAAACAAACAACATGAAAGCAAACACAGGCAGTAAAAAGGTAAGCAAAGCTCTAAAAAAAAAATCCTAATCACCCACAAGAGCTTTGAGATGGTGTTGCATGTGTTGATGTTTAAACAAAAATTCCGAGATAAAATTATGCTCAGAGGCCGTTTACTGGAGCAGGAAAATGTATTCTTATTAAGAGCTTAAAAATACTTGACACACTCCTATGAATGAATATCTGACATTTTCATGTTAATCTCAAATGGCCAGACAAGAACAGTGAAAATGGAAGATGCAGAAATGCAGACTTCATTCATTACAATTAAGACCTTTCCCAAGCTGGGTGCTGTGGCTCATGCCTGTAATCCAGCACTTTGGGAGGCTGAGGCGGGTGGATC
>NW_012104588.1:802643-804425 GCF_000951045.1 Mandrillus leucophaeus
TTTCACCGTGTTAGCCAGGATGGTCTCGATCTCCTGACCTTGTGATCCACCTGCCTCAGCCTCCCAAAGTGCTGGGATTACAGGCGTGAGCCACCACACCCGGCCTGTAAGTGAATTTCATCATACTTTTTGTACTATCTTTGCAAATTATGGACACTACTGCCACTCCTCACAACAAGTCCAGCTGTCCTTTAAGTGGAGTTGAAATATCACACTACAGATTTACCAGTGAAACAGAAAGTTATTTTATCTGCAAAAAGGCCTGGAAACAGAAAGGCAAGGTGCCTATTTGTGGTGGATGAATGACCTCCATTTTATACTTTCTGCAGAGCCACGAGCAAGAGCTAAGTGATAAGGAATCATTGTGCTCTGCTGTAATCAGTGGTGCCTTTGCTTCCACAGTGACAGGAAACAAGGATGCATTTTACACTCATGGAATTTAGATTCTGTGAAATATGGCAATAGATAATGTTTGGGCTGAGTGAATAGTCTATAATTCCAGAAAGTTCCATCTCAGTGTTAAAATCTAATGTTTAATTAACCTTTCCGTTTAAACTTTGTCACGTGGTGGATCCTCACACCCAGACTCCCCGCCCAGTTGTGGCAGATAACAAAGGCCTGTGGGGGAAAGCCCCATTTGGAGATGGGGATATTTGTATATGAAGCATCAGCCTCCAGACCAAGAAGCATTTGTGAATGAGCCCGTGATGCTGTGCTTGGCTGTTCCAGAGGGCCCTGAACCTGAGGGGGGCTATGTCTAGAAGGGGTGAGCTGAGGGAGCTAGCTAGACAGGGTGAAGGAACATGTCAGCATAGAAAGACTGATACACATTAAAGACACCACCCCAATACTGATCAACTGGCAATGCCCGGGTATCCTGCGACTACACAAATCAAAGATGATCAGAAAAGCATGCCAAAAATAAAATAAATTAAATCAACTAAAACAGACCTGTGGCAATAGGATTAAAGATGGCGCATACGTTTTTATCCCTCGCACAGTTGAGCGCTCACACACCACAAGCAATGTCTACAATGTACCATGATGAGCAACTCCACGTTACCGAGCACCTATAAATAGTCTGGACCCCGAGGTGTGCAGCAGGAAGCAAAGGCTGAGACAGGCCCTGCAGAGCTGCACGTGCTCAGGTCTTCTATATTCACTAAACATGTTATTCACAAACTAGCATTAGGGCAGAGAGACCAAAGTCAAAACTTAGTAAGACTGAAGAGAAATAAGATGCATAAAAGAAGATAGAAAAAGATACAGGAAGAAAAAAAAAGACAAAAATATATAGGAAGAATAACATGGGACCCAAAATTCAAGGCCAGAAATATGTCACATTATCATCAGAACTTTTTAAAGAAATATTTCGTCTTTGCTTTTTTTCTTTGAAACAGGTCATACAGGCTGGAGTGCACTGGTGCAATCTTGGCTCACTGCAACCTTGACCTCCCAGGCTCAGATAATCCTCCTACCTCAGCCTCCCAAGTAGCTGGGGCTACAGGTGCACACCACCATCCCTGGCTACTTTTTGTTTTTTGCTTTTTTTGGGGTTTTTTTTTTGAGACACAGTCTCACTCTCACCTAGGAGAGAGTGCAGCGGTGTGATCTCAGCTCACTGCAACCTACACCTCCTAGGTTCAAATAACCCTTGTGCCTTCAGTCTCCCAAATAGCTGGGGATACAGGTGCACACTATCACGCCCAACAAATTTTTGTATTTTTGGTAGAGACGGGGTTTCACCATGTTGGCCAGGCTGGTCTCGAACTCCTGGCCTCA
>NW_012104588.1:806905-808865 GCF_000951045.1 Mandrillus leucophaeus
TTTGGGAGGCTGAGGCGGGTGGATCACCTGAGGTCAGGAGTTTGAGACCAGCCTGGCCAACATGGTGAAACCCCATCTCTACTAAAAATACAAAAGCGTGGTAGCAGGCGTCTGTAATCCCAGCTACTCTAGAGGCTGAGGCAAGAGAATTGCTTGAATCCAGGGGAGGTGGAGGTTGCAGTAAGCCAAGATGGTGCCAATGCACTCCAGCCTGGACCAAGAGCGACACTTCATCTCAAAAAAAAAAAAAAGAAAAGACCTTTCCCATGAACAATAACGGCTTAAAAAACAAAAGTTAAAAAGCAGACCAGGCGTGGTGACTCACATCTGTAATCCCAGCACTTTGGGAGGCCAAAGTAGGAGAATCACTTGAGGCCAAAAGTTTGAGACCAGCCTGGGCAACACAGTAAGATCCCGTCTCTATGAAAAATTTAAAAAATGAACCAGGCCCAGTGGTGGCCTATGCCTGTACTCCCAGCTACTTGGGAGGCTGAGGCAGGAGATTGCTTGAGCCCAGGAGTTCAAGGCTTCTGTGAGTTACGATGGTGTCACTATGCTCAAGCCTAAGAACTCTCAAAAATCAAAAAATTAAAATCAAAAAATTAAAAAAGCACCTGGCTACCTTTAAGTGTAAGGAAAGATTAAATTCTCTGTTCCTGAGGGTTCCTTAGGAAAAGGGAGGATGATCCCTTTATGTAACGTTTGAGAGACAGAACTAGATCATATTTCCTCAACTCTTAATGCAAACATGCTCCCAAGTGGACATGCCTGAAACTGGGATGTGTCTCAGGCATGCTGTTGTTATAGGAAAGGGGTCCCGGTCCAGACCCCAAGAGAGGGTTCTTGGATCTCATGCAAGAAAGAATTCAGGGTGAGTCTGTAGGGTAAAGTGAAAGCAAGTTTATTAAGAAAGTAAAGGAATAGGCCGGGTGCGGTGGCTCACGCCTGTAATCCTAGCACTTTGGGAGGCTGAGGTAGGCAGATTACCTGAGGTACGGAGTTCAAGACTAGCCTGACCAACATGGAGAAACCCCATCTCTAGTGGCGCATGCCTGTAATCCCAGCTACTTGGGAGGCTGAGGCAGGAGAATGGATTGAACCCGGGAGGCAGAGGTTACTGTGAGCCAAGATCATGCCACTGCACTCCAGCCTGGGCAACAAGAGTGAAACTCCATCTTTAAAAAAAAAAAAAAAGAAAGTAAAGGAATAAAAGAATGGCTACTCCATAGACAGAGCAGCCCCAAGGGCTACTGGTTGCCCATTTTTATGTTTATTTATTAATGATATGCTAAACAAGGGATATATTATTCATGCCTGCCCTGTTTAGACGATATAGGGTAACTTCCTGAGGCTGCCATGGCATTTGTAAACTGTCATGGTGCTGATGGGAGTGTCACAGTGAGGAGGATCAGAGGTCACTCTCATGGCCATCTTGGTTTTGGTCAGTTTTGCCCGGCTTCTTTACTGCAACCTGTTTTATCAGCAAGGTCTTTATGACCTGTATTTTGTGCTGACCTCCTATCTCATCCTGTGACTTAGAATGACTGCGTCTGGGAATGCAGCCTAGTAGGTTTCAGCCTCATTTCACCCAGCTCCTATTCAAGATGGAGTTGCTTTGGTTCAAATGTCTCTGACGCTATCACCCAAGCAGCCACCATGCTGCAACCAGTGCCCAGATATGAATGAATTTCTTTTTTTTTTTTTGAGATGGAGTCTTGCTCAGTCGCCCAGGCTGGAGTGCAATGGCGCGATTTCGGCTCACTGTAAGCTCTGCCTCCCGGGTTCACGCCATTCTCCTGCCTCAGCCTCTGGAGTACCTGGGACTACAGGCGCCTGCCACTACACTTGGCTAGTTTTTTTGTATTTTTAGTAGAGATGGGGTTTCACCGTGTTAGCCAGGATGGTCTCGATCTCCTGACCTTGTGATCCACCTGCCTCAGCCTCCCAAAGTGCTGGGATT
>NW_012104588.1:814460-817336 GCF_000951045.1 Mandrillus leucophaeus
TGTGCCACCATGCCTAGCTAATTTTTGTATTTTTAGTACAGATAGGGTTTCACCATGTTGGCCAGGCTGGTCTCCAACTCCTGATCTCATGTGATCCACCCACCTCGACCTCCCAAAGTGCTGGGATTACAGGCGTGAGCCACCGCGCCTAGCTACTGCGGTTCTTATAAGCATACATCTTTAAGCTATAAATCAGGAATTCACGTAATATTAAGCCAAGGCAATTGGTTGACAATATAAAAAATAAGATCCAGCATCAATCAAGTTACCAGAATATAATCTCACGGGAAACAGTTCAGATGAGACTTTTTACCTTAAACCTTATGAGGATGGCATCTAGTTCTTTAACATTAGGAGTTCTTAAAATTACAATTTTGTAGGTGTTTTCTCAAGTAAGAAGCATTCCTAAGAGACTGTTTGCTGAATCAAAGTAATTTAAATGTATTAACAATACTTTAAGACAAGCTACCTAATTAGTGGTGGATTTGGCGACTGCATATATGTAACACTATAGTTTCTTTGTTTAGGTAGCTTTTCCTTTTTAAACTCACATTCTTTCTAATCGGATTATGAAATTAAAAAGTTAGAATCAAAGAGACAAGACATTAATACTTATGACAACCTTTAGAGTATCTTCTAATTAGTTATAATCAACTATTTAAAGTACTTAAAATCTAGCATTCCTACTTAAAGCCTCTTCATCATGTTTAAAATAACAATAAAGCAAAAAAGGAAAGAAAGAAAGACAAATAAAAACTTAAACAAAAAAATCTGCCACCACACATCAAATATTTCCTCTAAAAAGGTGTATCACACTCTGGAACTTTTCCCAAGAATTTTAAACCAAATGCTAAAAAAAAAAAAAGTAAAGGCTTCACAATGTTTCCTTTTAAAATAGATGTCCCTAAAGCTTAATAACATCACTCAAGAGCAGACTAACAGGCCCAAGGGACAAAGGGCACTTTTTCATTTAATGTCAAGTTATAATAATGTCATATCCATTTCCAACCATTTACAATGAAAGGACTTTGGAGAAACCAAATCTGTGAGTAACCACTCCAGGAGGCTGTGTCCCTCGAGACAGAGCCCAGCCTAGGACTGACATCAATCTTACCTTCTGCATGTTTGGCTTGATACAGCGAACAAAGAAAGGATTAGAGGAGCTTAGCGTTGCCATTAAGGAATGCAGTGAGTCCTATTAGAAAGAAAAAGTATATGTTGATTTAGTCTCTTATTATGTCATTCTTTAAATTTCTCAGTACTCTAGGCACTTAGAAACAAGAATTTAAAAAACACAATATAAATCATAGGAGTAATAACTGAGAGGTTTTCATTTTTTAATTGTCATTCTAATATAAAGATATTGAGTCAATGTATTAATTGAAATTATTCGATAACACACCAAACTCGTTTATCACTTCCTTTGAAATGGTACAATTTTAATAAACCATTCTGTCAACAAACAAAAATCATCGTAGGATATTTCAATGTTTAGTACAGAAAAACTGAGAAATAGCCACTCTTCCACTGTCATTATTCTTCCCAATTCATTAGTCCCATCGAAATGACAGTCTATGCCAGCACTTCACTGGCCTCTGAGCCACAGTCTCTCACTCTTACCTTCAAATCACCAGACTTACAGACTCCAGATCAATCTTTAATATTTTCTTTTCCAACTGTTCTTTTTTTTTTTTTCCCCCAGAGTTTTTAACATTTACCAAAGCAGACAGAAGCATACAATGAGTTCTCATTACCAGCTTCAGCTCAGGGCTAATCTCATTTCACCTGATCCATACATACTATACCCACCCCTGTGGAAAAGCAAATCCCAGACATGATGTGATTTCGTCCATCAGCATTTCAGCATGGAGGATTAAAGGCTAAACACTTTAAAGCACTGTGTAACCACAGTATCATCACACCTGAAGAGATCTGACATTAATTCCTTAAACTAACATTAAAATGTGCAGTGGTCTCACATTTCATATTAAAATGCTCAACTGTTTCAAATTTTATGATTTTTAAAAGTTTTATTTTATTGAAACAGGGTCTCACTCTGTCACCCAGGCTGCAGTGCAGAGGCACGATCACAGCTCACTGCAGTTTCAACCTCCCAGACTCAAGCGATCCTCCTACCTCAGACTCCGGAGTAGCTAGGACTACAAGGGCATGCCACCATGCCCGACTAACTTTTTAACTTTTTTGTAGAGATGAGGCCTTGCTACGTTGCCCAGGCTGGTCTCGAACTGCTAGACTCAAGCAATCTTTCCATCTAAGCCTCCTAAAGTGCTGGGATTACAGGCATGTGTCACCGTGCCCAGCCCATACATTTTAAAAGGTTTGTTCTTTTGCATCAAAATGCAAATATGGTCCATTCATTGTAGTTGGCTAAAGCATCTTTTAAGTCTCTTTTAATCCATTGGCTTTCCCTCCAATTCTGTCTCTTTTTTTCTTCTCGTAACCTTGTTGAAGAAAACTGAACTGTCTAAACACTACATGGATTACTTACTTTTCCAGAAAACTTTTAAATTTCTCCCAGGACAAAACATCCTGACATTCACAGCCCTTCATATTCTGATACCAACTTAAATTCTCACAAGGTGTCCCGTCCAGCTGGTATTCTACTGTCTGCTGACAGTCCCCAGAGACAGGACTTGCCTCTCTGTGCCTGGGCTCTTCTCCTGCCTTCACCTGCACCTTGAAAACTCACCCACCCTTTTCCATTTCCTTCACTGCTAGTCCAGTTTAAAGTCTCAAACATTTCAAAAACTTTCCAAGGCTGGGTGCAGTGGCTCACATCTGTAATTCCAGCACTTTGGGAGGCTGAGGCAGAAGGATCGCTGGAGGCCAGATTTTCGAGATCAGCCTGGGCAACA
>NW_012104588.1:817386-819681 GCF_000951045.1 Mandrillus leucophaeus
CTCCTGGTCAAGTCTGAAATAAAGAAAGGGAATAAAGAAAGGAAGAAAAAGGAAGGGAAGAAAGAAAGTAAGGGAATAAAGAAAGGAAGAAAGAAAAGAAAAGGAGGGAGAGAGGGAGGGAGGGAGGAAGGGAGGGAGAAATGGCAGGCAGCACCTGGATTACATAAATATAAATCCCCAGGAGGAAATGTGCTAGATTCATTAAATTCATTCATCATATTATGACACCTCTGGAAACAAAAGGCTCCAGCTTCCATACTGTCTGCACGGAGCTCTCACAGCATGGTGTGGTCAGGAGCTGTCTAGGATGTTGTCAACCTGAGGGGCTGAGTCAGACCTAAGAAGGAGCCCCATGGAAGAGAGGAATACGGGTCATCAGGACTCATTTATGTGAAAGGAGCTGACATCCCCCCAAAGTCCTTGACAGAAGACCCCTGTGTGAGACGGTTTACGCATCCTCATCTTCATCCTTGTGTCTTGGGGTACAGATAGACGGGGCTGCAAGATCGACAGCCCACAAGGCTCACGTGACCTCCCTAACTCCACTCCACGTCTCCAGCTTCCTTCTCTCACTTGATATTCCATTTTCCAGCAAATGTGGCTGCATGGAAACTCTAGCCTTGCTGGTTTCCCTCCTCTGGGGCCTGGTCTTCAGCCTTCCCCAGCACAGGCATCACTCCCTTCTTCCCTTCAGTAAACCTTACTCCATGCCACACGTGGGGGCTCCCAGCACTTTGGGAGGCTGAGGTGGACGGATCACTTGAGGTCAGGAGTTCAAGACCAGCCTGGCCAACATGGCGAAAACCCGTCCCTACTGAAAATACAAAAATCAGCTGGGCGTGCTGGCACATGCCTGTAATCTTAGCTACTCGGGAGGCTGAGGCAGGAGAATCGCTGGAACCCAGGAGGTGGAGGTTGCAGTGAGCTGAGATCGCACCACTGCACTCCTGTCTGGGTGACAGAGAGACTCCATCACAAAAAAAAAAAAAAAAAGATAAACCTTATCCCAAGAGGCTATTTGGGCTACAGGCCTTCTTCCGCCAGACCCCAGTCCCAGAAACATTAGGTGATTAGGCCCCTGCCTTTTTGGAGAAAGCTGGACGAATCTTTGAGGACATTGTTCTGTCAAGTCAAAGACTTAAAGATGCTGCTGCTGGGACCCATGACATTTCCCTCCTAGAACCTGCATCCTGGACACAGCAAACCTAAAGACAGAACAGGGAGGAGAGCCCGCCAGACGTGTTCCCAGAGGCAGCCCAGGCTGAATCTGCAGGTAACTGCTGGCAACTGGTTCTCACACCCCACAAGGTGTTCCTGATATGTATCAGTCAGTTCGCTTCTTTAATTCTGCCCTGAACCTCCTCGGGGCTTTTCTGAAGAATGTTAATGAGAGACTTTTCTGCCTGGAACTTACTTGCTAAAACACCAGGTAGGGACACCCTTGGGGAGACTCTGATGACGAAAAGCAGGTCTTCTATCTTACAGAAATCTGTGGTTGGCCGGAGCACTTTTGGGTGCCACTGCTACCGCCCAAACAAATCACAATCAAAAAAGCTGAAAGTCCTCATGACCAACTAAAACTCGTCGAATGCAGAAGTCTACCCTTGGTAAACTCTGAAAACTCCAAGCTCAGCGGAGGGTTACACCCAATGCCAAGGCCCGGGGCAGACTGGCATCTCTCAGGAGGCAGGCTTTTCTAGCTGCTTCCTCACTGAGCGCCAGTGAGGCTAGCAAAGTGCCTACTATACAATACCCAAGATTAGTAAAAGGTTGTTTACAGAAAAAGAAAAAAGCCCACATATTGTGACGGCTGCATTGACATATGCATTCAGCATTTGAGTTATACACTCCTTCTTTGCACCTGTTTTTCAAAACAATACATAGAAAACCCAAATTAAAAAAAAAATTAACAATCCAAACAAAAGCTCACAAAGGATTTCTAGATTCTTTAGCCCCAGATGCACGTTCTGGGGTTCAAACACTTTGCAAGGAGGAGAGGCAGCCTGTCCTAATAGCCACTGTGGGTAAAGGGGCTATGCACCCACTAGCCCGGCGAATGTGGGAGTCTTGAATCTACTCCTGAAGGCACAAAAGCAGCTACAGGTGTTTCTGTTGTTCTAATGCTACAGATCTCTAGGTTATGGACTTTACAGCTGCCATTATTATGTCTTTATGATAAAACACACATAAAAAAAAACTTCTGGCCAGGCTCAGTGGCTCACACCTGTAATCCCAGCACTTTGGGAGGCTGAGGCAGGCAGATCACCTGAGGTTCCAAGATCACCTCTTGGAACA
>NW_012104588.1:826651-828829 GCF_000951045.1 Mandrillus leucophaeus
ATATGTATACTTGTGCCATGTTGGCATGCTGCACCCATCAACTCGTCATTTACATCAGGTATAACTCCCAATGCAATACCTCCCCCCTCCCCCTCTCTTTTCAATTCTTAAAAGCACAGTGCCGATGGATTCCTCTAAGCCAGCAGTGAAAACGAACCTTGAACTGGGAGCTGACTGTAGGCCGCCGATGTTTGCTTCCACATTTCAAGGTATCCTGGTTGTTGCGGCTTGAAACATGTTCAAAAAGATCGTAGATAAAGTCAAATCTGTGTGAGGCAAGAGCAGGACAACAGTGAGGCACACACACCCATTATTAGGTGCAAGATGACTGTAATTAATGGTGCCCTTTCCCAATGATAATTTAAAGTAATACACCCTAGGCCTGGAAGAACTAAGACAGCTTCTGAAGGTTTCAAACCAACCCCTGCCAAAGAGCTTTAGGCACTGAAAACACGTGGCAGTGTCACAGATCAGAGTCTGGCAGAGAAGGGGACTGGCATGACAGTGACAAAGGGTGGAATCTCACTTAGGAGCTCTGTGCTTTCTGGAATGCCACGGAAGCCTCTGTAGCCTCGGTCTCCTCACCTGCAAAAGTGAGATATTTGTTTTGCCCATCTTGCAGTGTTGCAAAGATTGAAGCAGTTAATGGATGGAAATGGGCCCCTGGGGAACACTAATTACAGGGTGAGGCAAGCAATGGTTCAAATCCTGTCTCCCCCACTTCCTAGCTGTGTTGGTTGGGCAAGATGTTTCATCTCTCTCTTAGCCTCAATTTTTTCATCTGGAAAATGGAAGTAATTTTTGAATTTATCCCCTAACACCAGGGTGAGAATGAAAGGGGGAACATGTATGTAAAAGGTAGAAAGCATGGTACCTGGGATATCATATATGTTGATGTTAGTTATTATCAAAAAGTTCTGTAAAATCCATTGCTACTATTAACAAGGTAAAAGTGAAAAGCTTCCCAATAATTTTTTTTTTTTTAGATAGAGTTTCGCTTTTTCACCCAGGCTGGAGTGCAGTGGTGCGATCTCGGCTCTGCAACCTCTGCCTCCCGGGTTCCAGCTATTCTCCTATTTCACCCTTCTGAGTAGCTGGGATTCCAGGCGCCTGTCATCACGCCTGGCTAATTTTTTTATTTTGAAGTAGAGACGGGGCTTCACCATGTTGGCCAGGCTGGTCTTGAAACTCCTGACCTCAGGTGATCCACCTGCCTTGGCCTCCCAAAGTGCTAGGATTATAGGCGTGAGCCACCACACCCAAGCTTCAATATTTTTTTAATCTTCCTTGCATGGAAGGTATCATGGGCTACGGAGCTGGTGGGGTTAGTGGCTTCACTGTCGCCAAGACAGTCGGGGAAGACTTCTGAGCATCTGTCTCCCCACAAGCGGCAATATTAGACCTTTCCCTGGTCGCTTCTTGCTTCGCCCCAACCTTTTTCATTTTTGTTCTTGGGTTCTCTTTAATGCTTACTCTTTGAAGTTCTCTAACTGTGCTTTGAGGTCTTTGGAGAAAAGCTTTGGTTCCATTAGTATGTCACAGATGTCAAAGGTGAAAGCAAGTGAAGCAAGCGAACAGGCCCGGCTCCTCGGTTTGTAAAGGGAAACCTGGGGTCGAGACAGGAAGTTCTTTACCCCTCAGAAAACTGCTTCATGCTAGCACAGAGGCAGCTGGTGAAACTCCACCTCGCTGGTCTCCAGGCCTGCAATCTTTTCACCTCGACATACTGCCTCTACTTAACATCAATACAGGGCTTTTATTTAAACGTATTGCATTAAATCGCATTAAACTAAGAAACTGCTTTGACAGCATGCTATGGTGTTTTTTAAACACCCATCATTTTTACAGGTGTAAAAACTCACCTAAAAATAAAATAGCTAACAATGTTGTAAATAGCGATTCCTCACACAGAAGAATTAAAATAAGTTTGAAGATCAAATGTTTCAAATTCTGAGTTTCTAGGCTGATACTACCTTATATGGGCTCCCTTTGTCCCAATTCATTTCTATCTAAGTGACAGGTGGCCATCTAGTATTTACATTTCAAAAAGTAGTACAGCTTTTAAACTTTTTTGCTTTTCCTTCCTTAGATATTAAAAATGTGTTTTTGTTACAGATTCCCATCAGATCCAACACAGGTGCTGAAAGCTTTCAGGTGACGGTTTTTTCCCTAAACTCT
>NW_012104588.1:830019-841498 GCF_000951045.1 Mandrillus leucophaeus
TAGCCAGGCTGGTCTCAAACTCCTGACCTCAGGTGATTTGCCCACCTTGACATCCCAAAGTACTAGGATTACAGGCGTGAGCCACCGTGCCCGACCTTGCTTGTATTATTATGTTATACTTTTGAGTTATTTCGTTGATGAAATATTACCTGGGGAAAACAATATTAAGTTTCTTACATAACAGCAATTTGTTCTATATTTGGGAATTAAAAGCATTTACACAAATATTCATTTACTTGCTAAGGACTTCTCAGGGAGAAGACTGACATACCGACTTTCTCTTAGCAAATTGAGAAGGTCATCTCGAAATGTATCTCTGTTCTTCTCCAAGATACCTCGGACATCATATTGCACCTAGTTTTAAGAAATAAGAGGGGAGAAAACTATTGAAAGAATAGTTTCAGGTCATAAGCAACCTCCCTGAAAGATCCACAAAAAGAAATCATTCCAATAAATGTATTTATTTAGTTTTTAAGAGACAGGGTCTTGCTCTATTTCCCAGGCTGAAGTGCAGTGACGTGATCATGGCTCATGCAGCCTCTAATTCCTACGCCCAAGCAATCCTCCCACCTCGGCCTCCAGAACAGCTAGGACAACAGATGTGTCACCATGCCAGGCTAACTTTTTATAAAATATCTTGTAGATATTTTTTATATCTATGGTGCCCAGACTGGTCTCAAACTCCAGTCCTCAAGTGACCCTCCTGACTCAGCCTCCCAAAGTACTGGGACTATAGGCTCATGTGAGCCACCATACCAAGCCCAATAAATTCACGATTGGTTCTGAAACTACTGTTTTCTCTGAATATCAAACAGGCGAATATCAATAGGTATCTTAATAAAAAGTTACCTCTCCAGCATAGTGCTTCACTCCAAAATTGTTAACTGCAACTCTGGGCTTCACATAAAAGTGGTTATTCTAAAAAAAAAAAAAAAATTAGAAATAAAAATACAATGCTTTATTTCACTCACGGATTTCCCTTGACTTCCAGAGAACACTAAATACAACAGACAGTGAAAATCATTTTCAAATTTGCCATAGATTTGCGTTTCAGGACACGGCATATGGTGCACTTTATAAAAACCATGTTAACTCTCGACTGTGTCATTGTAATAGATTAACAATTTTATGTTCTCTAAATAAGCTTGGGCATTCTGACAAGTAGCCCCAAATCTAACCCTTTTGCTTATTTCAATTTAGTTCTGGTAACAGGAGAACATCTTTGGTTTGAGAATAAAAGTTCAATGTGGGAAGCACAGTTGGGCCAGTGGACTGACATGTCTGGTTCGTAACCCCAACCCACAGATGTGCTACTTCGATGTGATTAAGAATTGCAGGTTTCTACATACAGCATGCTGACTGTGTAGCTTCTCCAGTAAGGTGCTGTCTGTGGCTTGAGGAAAATGGCTTTCTTCATTGATAAGGGCTAGGAGTCCAAGTTTCTAGAAGAAAGAAGAAAAAGAAGAAATGAATTAAAAGTTGAATGTATCTGGGTGCATGGTAGCTCATGTCTGCAATCCCAGCCCTTTGGGAGGCCAAGACGGGCAGATCATTTTAGGTCACGAGTTCAAGACCAGCCTGGCCAACACAGTGAAACCTTGTTTCTACTAAAAATACAAAAAAATTAACTGGGTATGGTAGGCACACCTGTAATCCCAGCTACTGGGGAGGCTGAGGCGGGAGAATCACTTGAACCTGGGAGACAGAGGTTGCAGTGAGCCAAGATTGTGCCACTGTACTCCAGGCTGGGCGACAAAGTGAAACTCCGTCTCAGAAAGAAAAAAAAAAAGAAAAAAAGTTGAATGTGTGCATCCCAAACTATTTTGAGAGCTCTTCTCTACTCTTTATCAAATGAGTGGTTAAAAGAAAAGGCATGGTAATTTCTTGATTGGAAAATCCATAATGATACACTATAGAGAAAACCAATTAAGTTCTATGTAAATCTTAAAAAAAAAAATTGAACCCACTGCAATTCTGTGGATAAAACTTCTACTCCTGTGGATAAAACTTTTACAACTGGCAAATCTATATTGGTACTGGCAAGGTTTTGCTTCTGCCTTAAAATCTAAGGGAAGTCAGTTCACACACTGCTGATTCTAAAATACTGAGTTCAATGAGACAATAGGTTTGAAGCGGCCAAGTATTTAAATTCAACCCTGCACATTTACATTTAGGTTTCCAAACAGTCCATTGTGTTCTAAACATTCACATCTTTGATGTGCGTGTTCGTGCACGTTATTTTGTTCCCATAAATGTGAATCAGACCAGCTGGACCCCCTTGGGACTGCAACCATTCTTCAAAAATACATTACCTTCTCAATCAAGTCCAGGCATTCTCCATTGTCTATCCAGTCAATATCTTCCCACACTAATCCTTCCCTGTAGGAAGATTTTAAATAGCCAAGTTAAATGAAAACTTAGCTTCAAAACTATCTAATCTAGTTGCTGCTTTAAAAAAAAAAAAATGGAAATGGAATTCTATGAGTGCTTACCGGCTATATTCTAGTTGTTCTAAAGAAAAAATATGCTTGTTGAAGTATTCCTGAAGTTTCTCATTTGCATAGTTTATATTGAACTGTTCAAAGTGATTAACCTAAGGGGGGAAAGCATTCAATAAGTATCTTTAGCGCACTCACGATTACATGGAAAGGTGAAGAAAAGACAAAACAAAGATCTGCAGAGAAAAATATCAGTGCTTGTTGCCTGGCACGGTGGCTCACGCCTATAATGCTAGCACATTGCGAGGCCAGGGTGGGCAGATCACCTGAGGTCGGCAGTCAGAGACCAGCCTGACCAACATGGTGCAACCCCATCTCTACCGAAAATACAAAAAAATTAGTGGCCCGTGGTGACAGGCACCTGTAATCTCAGCTACTTGGGAGGCTGAGGTGGGAGAATCACTTGAACCAGGAGGTGGAAGTTGCAGTGAGCTGAGATCACACCACTGCACCCCAGACTGGGAGACAGAGTGAGACTCCTTCGGAAAAAAAAACAAAAGAGAGTTTGCTTACAGAGATTTGCTCAACAGCAGCTAATCATGAACAGAAGAGAAGTCATGTGCTGCACTGTTAGTAAGTCTACCTCAAAGTTTTCAAATCCAAAGATGTCGAGGATGCCAATAGACTTGAAGTCCTCTTTGCCTTTGATCCTGCTGTTGATCTTTTTGATCACCCACTCAAAGCAGCACGCATACAGAGCCATGGCCAGGGAGTCCCTGCTGTCTACTGCCTGTGGGGAGAGGAAACAGCACAGACTCAGCTGACCCTGGCACCCAGATAGGCAAGGCCATCCCCGCCCCACTCGAGAGACACACACAAGACTAGCATAGCATCTGGCCCTCCAGTGTGAAGCGAATCGATACCATCTAGGAAAGGACAGATATCTAAAGAAACGATAAACTGAGCTCACATATTTCCTTTCTGTTAAGATTAAATACCAGGATTCCAAACTCAACTTGCTATGCTGAATTACACAAAAGAATCTAAACCACATATACGGGTACGAATGTTAGCAGGTTTAAAACAATAATTAAGATGTGAGCTCTTTTTTAAAATTTTCTGATTTTCTATTATACTTTGTATTTACAAAGGTTTTCTTCATAATATGGTCAGCATTTTTATTTATCCAATTAAAAACATATTAGAAGAGTGTGATGGTTCATACTGAGTGTCAACTTGATTGCAGGATACAAAGTATTAATCCTGGGTGTGTCTGTGTGGGTGACATCTGAGTCAGTGGGTTAAGGGAAGCCACATCCACCCTTAATCTGGTGGGCAAAATCTAATCAGCTTCCAGTGAAAATAAAGCAGGCAGAAAAATGTGAAAAGGCGAGATTGGCCCAGCCTCCCAGCCTACATCTTTCTCCTGTGCTGGACGCTTCCTGCCCTAGAACATCAGACTCCAAGTTCTGCAATTTTGGGACTCAGACTGGCTCTCCTTCCTCCTCAGCTTGCAGAGGGCCTATTGTGGGACCTTCTGATCACATAAGTTAATACTTAATAAACTCCCCTTTCTATCTATCTATCTATCTATCTATCAATCAATCATATTAATTCTGTCCCTCTAAGAGAACCCTAATACAAAGAGCTAGCACATATACATTTGCTCAAGGCAGCAGCAGAGGCAAAAATAAATAAAACATATTATTATATTGTCTTCATTATAATACATTATTGTTATTGTTGTAGGTAATGTTTATTTAGTGCTTACTCCATACCAGACATTAAATGCTCAGCATATATTTGTTGTTTTTAGTCTTACAAAAATCCTATGAATTAGGTGTAATTATCCTTGTCTTATAGCGGAGGAAACTGAGGCATAGTGACTAAATTTCCCAAGAGCAGACAGTAGTAAGTGGGTCAAGTTCAAAGTCAGGCAATCTGCATCCGACCCATACTGTTAAACAATAATCAGATGTTGTTTTACACAATTAGACAGCAATTCAATAGCTTTGTCTATTCCCAATCCTCGGGTATCTTCTTTATTTTGATCATGAACCAAAGTCATTTGAACAGTTATTAATACATTACAGTTACAATATAACTGTTATTATAGTTACATATTTGAATCAAGCCTATGGATCTCAAAACCCAGGAGTGTGTAGTAAGGCAGGATCGGATGGCAAAGCATGTGTACCTGTTGAACATTGAGAGGCGTGAGGATCTCTTCTCCCCTGAGGAACATTGATCTCTGGGTCAGAGCATCTGTGAGCTGTGTTGGGTCCAGCCCAAGTAACTCTGCAGATCTGCCCAAAGCTGAAAACAGAGAGTAAGACAAAGGTGAATGAACCCATCGCCCCTGAGAAGCTAACCAGGCTTAGTGATTCCTTAACGCAGAGAACACTCCTGAATGCCTCAGGCAAAGTTTAGAGGCTGCATGTTATTGCTAAATTATTCACTCCCTTAGTGAATCCTAGGTTAGTAGCATAGAGCCTCGTGCTTGGACGAAGTGTGGTCTGGGAATCCCATGGGTGTCCCCAAGATCCTGTCAGAGGTTTGCAACTACTTCCTTTTTTTTTTGAGATGGAGTCTCACTCTATAGCCCAGGCTGGAGTACGGTGGCATGATCTCGGCTCACTGCAACCTCTGCATCCTGGGTTCAAATGATTCTCCTGTCTCAGTCTCCTGAGTATTTTCAGTAGAGACAGGGCTTCACCATGTTGGCTAGACTGGTCTTGAACTCCTGACCTCAAGTGATCCACCTGCCTTGGCCTCCATGCCCGGCCTACTACTTTCATTAATAACAGTAAGATGTTATCAGCTCTTTTCACTCTATTTCTCTCCCCAGTAGTCTCCCAGGCTGGAGTGGAGTGGCATGATCTCGGCTCACCGCAACCTCCGCCTCCTGGGTTCAAGCGATTCTCTTGCCTCAGCCTCCTGAGTAGCTGAGATTATAGGCACCTGCCACAACGCCTGGCTAATTTTCGTATTTTTAGTGGAGATGGTTTTTGTTTGTTTGTTTGAGATAGAGTCTTGCTTTGTCTCCCAGGCTGGAGCGGAGTGGCGTGATCTCGGCTCACTGCAACCTCCGCCTCCTGGGTTCAAGCGATTCTCTTGCCTCAGCCTCCCGAGTAGCTAGGATTACAGGTGCCCGCCACCATGCCTGGCTAATTTTTGTATTTTTAGTAGAGATGGGTTTCACCCTGTCGGCCTGGCTGGTCTCAAACTCCTGACCTCAGATGATCCACCTACCTCGGCCTCCCAAAGTTTTGGGATTACAGGCGTGAGCCACTGTGCCCAGCCCCCAACTGTCTTTCAATATGTCAGACATTAAAGAAATTTGCAAAAAGATAAGATAATGTGACTATCCTTACTGTCTTCTGATTTGGAAAAGAGTCTTTTAAATAAAAATAGAACATTTATTTTAGTATGCAATGGGTTTATTATTCTTCTTTTTAATTGAATAAAGAATACTTTTTAAACATCTCATTTTAACTTTTAATTAGAAGTTTTAACTTTTTTTTTGAGACAGAGTCTCACTTTGTCACCCAGGCTATAGTGTACTGGTGTGATCTTTGCTCACTACAACCTCCACCTCCTGGGTTCAAGCGACTCTCATGCCTCAGTCTCCCCAAGTAGCTGGGATTACAGGCACACACCACCACGCCTGGCTAATTTTTGTATTTTTAGTAGAGATGGGGTTTCACCATGTTGGACAGGTTGGTCTCGAACTCCTGACCTCAAGTGATCCACCTGCCTCATCCTCCCAAATTGCTAGGATTACAGGCATGAGCCACCGTGCCCAGCCAGAAAGTTTTAACTTTTAATGTGGTCAACATCAACAGATACAACCCACATAAACAAAAGCTCTCTGGGGTTCTAAGATTTTTGAGAATATTAAGAGGTACTGGGTGGAACCAGACACTTGAGAATTACTGGCCTACAGTACTGGTCTCCTCTAGAACCACTTTGAACTTGAACTCATCTAATTTCCAGCTTCCATGACCTCATCTATTGCTTCCATCAGAAAAGTTTTAAAAAGTAATACATAAATCATATGTCAAGCAAAATGACAACTGACATAGCTATATGTTAACTCATTTTATCTTGACAGCAAATCTCTGAGACACTGTACAGGTGAGAAGTCACGAGTGTTCAGGGGATAAATAACACAGGAAACAGCATGAAGCAGGGAAGGGCTATGAACCCAGCATCCTGGCTTGCAAAACAAAGGGTCTTAACCATTCTACCACACTGGCACTCAACACGACGATGCCACCTGACTCTCAACACTTTCCTATGTTGATTCTTGGTTGCTCATATTTCCACATATTTGACTCATCTTCCTTCTTTTTAAACAGAGAACACGGCCGCTATCCCAATTGACTAGTAACTTTTCACACACTCTGAGCCTTTCTTAACCGACACTTCATATCTGATAAAACTAACGTTCTGTAGCTCTCTATGCAAGGAGTCAGAACATTTTCTCTTTTTTATTTATTTTTTTTTTGAGACAAGATCTCACTCTGTTGCCCAGACTGGAGTGCAGAGGCATCATCTCAGCTCATTGCAGCTTCAACCTGCAGAGTCTCAGGTGATCCTCCCACCTCAGCCTCCCAAGCAGCTGGGACTACAGGTGTGCACCATCATGCCTGGCTAATTTTTGTATTTTTGGTAGAGATGGTCACATTGCCCCAGACTGGTCTCGATTTCCTGGGCTCAAGCAATCTGCCCGCCTCCACCTCGCAAAGTGCTGGGGTTACAGGCAAGAGCCACCGCAGCCGGCCAGAATTTTCTCTCTAAAAGGCTAGACAGTCAATAATTTAGGTTTAAGTTTCCTATGAGGAACAAAGGGAGAGAGGAGGGCAGGCAGGCATAATCTTACCTGTTTTGAAGGAAACCTGCGCCCCACCGGCAGTGATAAATTCTATGTTCCCAAGATGCAGTATACCAGCAAGCAGCCTCGACACTTCCCGAACTTCCTCCTTGCTGAACTGCATCACGTCCATTGCCGTCTAGAAGAAAATAAATATATTTAGTTTTATGTTGTTTTTCCCACTGAAGAAAATGTAGAATACCCCTGATGATATAAAATTACTATGTGTTATTGAAAAGGCAAGGAAAAAAAATAGATGCATAACCACTCACTTGTTTTTTTGTTTTGAGACAGAGTCTTGCTCTGTCACCCAGGCTGGAGTGCAGAGGCACAATCTCGGCTCACTGCAACCTCCACCTTCCAGGTTGGAGCGATTCTCGTGCCTCAGCCTCCAGAGTAGCTGGGATTACAGGTGTGTGCCACCATGCCTAGCTAGTTTTGGATTTTTTTTTTTTTTTTTGCATTTTTAGTAGAGACTGGGTTTCACCACGTTGGTCAGGCTGGTCTCGGACTCCTGATCTCAAGTGATCCACTCACCTTCGCCTCCCAAAGTTCTGGGATTACAGGCGGGAGCCACCGCACCTGGCCCATAATAACTCACTTTTAAAACGATGAGGACTTTACATAGTACACATAAAAGGAGGAAGATAAAGAACTATAGCATGTTCAGAGATAATCAATGAAATAAACATAGTGTCTGTCTTACATACAAGTCTTCTATATATGCTACAAAAGAATTACTTCAGGCAGTCAGAGTCATGACAATAATAAAGAAATAGTTTTTTGTATAGTTATCAGAGTGGATGAAAATTCTGTTATTTTCTTTAGATGTAAAAATGTGGAGAGGGAGTACTTGGAGAGGGGGTGTTTTTCTGTTTGTTTGTTTGTTTTTTTTTTTTGGTAGAGATGGGGGTCTCACTATGTTAGCCAGGCTGGTCTCGAACTCCTGGCCTCAAGCAATCCTCTCACCTTGGCCTTCCAAAGTGCTGGGTTTACAGGCATGAGCCACCATGCCAAGCCAAGAATTTTAACAAATTAGCCAGGTGTGTTGGTGCATACCTGCAGTCCCAGCTCGTGGCTTCGCTGAGGCAGGAGTATTGCATGAACCCAAGAGGTCAAGGTTACAGTGAGCTATCACCGCATGTGTACTCCAGCCTGGGAGCCTGGGTGACAGAGTTAAGACTCTGTCTCTTAAAAAAAAAAAAAAAAAAAAATTAAATAAATGCTGATGGAAAATCTAAATAGATGTGGACGTGTCTTCATCACATCTCTATTTTTAATTTCTCCAAAGGACTTTTTATGGTCTTATCTTGGCCTGAGGATACTAAGTGGAAGTTAACATAATGCTGCTCGGGGAAAAATAAAAATAAACCGGCACTTACAGGAATCTGTTACAACAACAAGTATCTAAACAACTGAAGCCACGGGTTTTCTGAATCATATCTAAGATTTGCTAATTTTCTATTGTGACCGAGGAGCTGTATTCTTGTGACCAAAAAAAGCTATTAAAAAGGAAAAGAAAACCAGACACACATACACACCAACCAGGGGGCAGACTTGCTGGCAATACCATGAAAATGACCTACAAAAAGAACTTGGACTCACACAAGGACCATAGGAGAGTGGTAAGAAGGAAACCACGCACCACCCTGAAGCAATAGAAATTGCAAAAGGAAACAACTGGAGATTAGCACTGCAAAAAGTTCAATTGCTTTTCCTTTCCTTTTTTTTTTTTTTTGAGACAGAGTTTCGCTGTTTTGCCCAGCCTGAGGTGCAGTGGCACCATCTTAGCTCACCGCACCCTATACCTCCCAGGTTCAAGCAATTCTCCTGCTTTAGCCTCCTAAGTAGCTGGGATTACAGGCGTGCGCCACCACGTCTGGCTAATTTTTGTATTTTTAGTAGATACGAGGTTTCTCCATGTTGGTCAGGCTGGTCTTGAACTCCTGACCTCAGGTGATCTGCCCGCCTTGGCCTCCCAAAGTGCTGGGATTACAGGCATGAGCCACTGACTGTGCCCAGCCAGGAACTTACTATTATTATTATCATTATTTTTATTATTATTGACCCAACTCTGTTACTTTATAAAGACATAAGAAAAAAATCGATATAATCTCCAATAATTTCAATGCTGGAAATTTGCTTCAAGGAAAATTTCAAGAGCAGAAAAAAAAACCTTTAGAAAATATTCACTACAGTGTTACCTTAATAACACTTTCACAGAAAAATAATTCTAATTATTCTACAATTAGACAAGTCAAATATAGTAAGTTATATAAATATTGCATACTTTTTTTTTTTTTGAGATGGAGTTTCACTCTTGTTGCCCAGGCTGGAGTGCAAAAGTGCGATCTCGGCTCACCGCAATCTCCGCCTTCCAGGTTCAAGAAGCCTGTCTCAAACTCCTGCGCTCAAGCAATCTGACCACCTAGGTCTCCCGAAGTGCTGGGATTACAGGCATGAGCCACTGACTGTGCCCAGCCAGGAACTTACTATTATTATTATCATTATTTTTATTATTATTGACCCAACTCTGTTACTTTATAAAGACATAAGAAAAAAATCGATATAATCTCCAATAATTTCAATGCTAGAAATTTGCTTCAAGGAAAATTTCAAGAGCAGAAAAAAAAACCTTTAGAAAATATTCACTACAGTGTTACCTTAATAACACTTTCACAGAAAAATAATTCTAATTATTCTACAATTAGACAAGTCAAATATAGTAAGTTATATAAATATTGCATACTTTTTTTTTTTTTGAGATGGAGTTTCACTCTTGTTGCCCAGGCTGGAGTGCAACAGTGCGATCTCGGCTCACCGCAATCTCCGCCTTCCAGGTTCAAGTGATTCTCCTGCCTCAGCCTCCCGAGTAGCTGGGATTATATAAATATTGCATACTTTTTTTTTTTTTGAGATGGAGTTTCACTCTTGTTGCCCAGGCTGGAGTGCAATAGTGCGATCTCGGCTCACCGCAATCTCCGCCTTCCAGGTTCAAGTGATTCTCCTGCCTCAGCCTCCCGAGTAGCTGGGATTACAGGCATGTACCACCACACCTGGCTAATTTTGTATATTTAATAGAGACAGGGTTTCTCCATGTTGGTCAGGCTGGTCTTGAACTCCTGACCTCAGGTGATCTGCCCGCCTTGGCCTCCCAAAGTGCCGGGATTACAGGTGTGAGCCACTACGCCCAGCCTATTGTATACTTTTTAAAGAAAATTATGTACATTATATAGAGAAACAGTTATATTTATGGTAGCTTTTTGTAAAAAAGCAAAAAAGCTATTTTGTACCCATATTATTTTAAAAACTCAGGCTGGGAAGAAAATTTACAAATCTGAAACTAGTTCCAATAGTTACTGTTAAGGGTTAACTGTGAGTTAACAGTGTTGGTAAGCTCATGAACATTCTATTCTGTCGTGTCTTTTAATGTTGCTGGCAATAAATATGTTTACAACAAAAACTGAGACAATCAATGGGTGAATGGTTCAACAAACTACTGTCTATTCAATGGAATACCAAAAAAAGCAGTGAACAGTGATACGTGCCACATGGATGGATCCTGGAGGAAGCTGGATACAGGAGACTACACAGTGTGTATTTTCGTTACGTGGAACTCTAGAGAAGATAACTGTACACTAGAGGGACTGAATTAGATCAGCAGTTTCCTAGGGCCAGGTGTGGGGGGTTGGGATTGCCTGGGAAGGGGCACAGAGAAACTTCTGAGGCAGAGGATTCCCTTTTATCTTGATCATTGTGGATAAATGGGTGTGTAAATTCAAAATTCACTGAAATGTATACTTTAAATGGATGCATTTAATCATGTGTTCATTATATCTCAATAAAGTTGATTATAAAAATTAAAATACCATAAATTACTTAAAGGTGGGAAGGCTATCATTTCATGCGTACAAACGGAAAGAAAAATAACTATTTGCCAAGTGCTTATCAATTTAAAAAAGCCTATGAGAAAATAATCATTCAAATTTAGAGATACTTATCAGTGACTTCTTCTAAAAGGTAAAAGCAAAGAAATGCGGTTAAGATACACAAAATAATTTGTTATTCTTAAGACTTTTTAAACTGTGTTAAAGACCGTATCAGATATCAGCAAAATAATTAAAATGCACCTACACTGTGCAAAAGTTAAATTTTTCCCTTTCTA
>NW_012104588.1:846233-847281 GCF_000951045.1 Mandrillus leucophaeus
TGCGCCACCACGTCTGGCTAATTTTTGTATTTTTAGTAGATACGAGGTTTCTCCATGTTGGTCAGGCTGATCTCGAACTCCCAACCTCAAGTGATCTGCCCACCTTGGCTTCCCAAAGTGCTGGGATTATAGGCGTGAACCACCACGCAAGGCCAAGATTAATTTCTTTATAAAGAAAATGCAATAATGCCAGAAAAAAAAAAAAAAAAAGACCAACAATGGAGAGGGAAAGAATTAAAAGATCCACTGACATATACATGAGTGACAAAAATAGGGAGAAATGCAAATCCAGGGTACTGTTTTCCTTCCTAGAAATCGAACATGTACAAATTAAGGTAAATACGAGATCAGTTCTGTCAAATTAGCAAAAAATTTCAGAATGATAAAGATTAGTAGAAAAGAGACATTATACAATGGTTGTTAGTACTATAAAATAGTATAATCTTTTTGGAAAACAACATGATTATCTGACAGAACTGTCCCAACTATATAATATGTATATAATATTAGAATTTTCATATCTGAGAGAAAAACCAACAACAAAGGTTCAGAGGAGAAAAATAACTTTCTCAGGGTCGCACAACCTAAATTCAAAGTCCGGCCCAACTGACTCAAATCTAGGAACTTACTATAATTATTTATTACTATTTTGATACAGGGTCTCACCCCCGTCACCTGTACTGGCGGGCAGCGGTGTGATCAAGGCTCACTGCAGCCTTGACTTCCCAGGCTCAGGTGATTCTCCCACCTCAGCCTCCCGAGTAGCTGGGACAACAGGTGCACACCAACACCCCTGGCTAAATTTTTGTATTTTTAGGAGAGACAGGGTTTCGCCATGTTGCCCAAGCCTGTCTCAAACTCCTGCGCTCAAGCAATCTGACCACCTAGGTCTCCCGAAGTGCTGGGATTACAGGCATGAGCCACTGACTGTGCCCAGCCAGGAACTTACTATTATTATTATCATTATTTTTATTATTATTGACCCAACTCTGTTACTTTATAAAGACATAAGAAAAAAATCGATATAATCTCCAATAATTTCAATGCT
>NW_012104588.1:848326-849918 GCF_000951045.1 Mandrillus leucophaeus
AAAAAAAAAAAAAAAAAAGAAGTGAAATAAGTAGAAAATTTTTAACTGCCAAATAAAAAATATTGACACATACCCCATAAATAAAAATGCTTGGTTAAGTTCTAAAAAAAAAATACAAAGGTTGTATAAGAAGATATTTAAGCAAATGAACAAAATAAATGTGCTTACTATATTAATAAATTTGTGGACTTCTTTGTTTCCAGTCTAACTCTTAAGTGATTGGGTAAGTAGTAGAGTCGTGATAAGTGGCAACTGCATTAATCATAACATGGAATAATTTAACGTCTAAAACCAGTTCTCACCAATGCAGACATGCATGCTAAAACTCCAGCAAGAGTCTCTATTGCTTCTTACTCTCCTATTTACAATCTTTGTTAATAAGCAATCTCCACCCCTTTGACAAGAGTAGCCGCTTTATGGCTTATTATAATTAGTATTTCAACACTACGTCTCAAGACTGAAAAAACCATGGGAAATTCTCGGTATGATTCAGCACATAAAAAACAGATGCTTGTGAATGTGAGTGTGTACTAGGGGGTGGCCAATACGTGGTAGAATCCCAATTATCATGCACAAAAAGAGCTCAACTTGTCACACTGGAAACAAAGGGAGGAGTGTCACCATTGGGGAAGGCTAAGGTACCTCCAAAGAATCCCAGAAGTCGTCAACAAATGGTATGTCTGAAAGGGTGACAGGGGAGGCTATTTTGGGCACAGTAAATTACAAGTAAGTAACTCAATAATAATTTTTTTTTCCCCCTGAGACAGAGTTTTGCTCCTGTTGCCCAGGCTGGAGTGCAATGGCTTGATCTCGGCTCACCACAACTTCTGCCTCCCGGGTTCAAGCGATTCTCCTGCCTCAGACTCCAGAGTAGCTGGGATTACAGGTGTGCGCCACCACACCCGGCTAATTTTGCATTTTAAGTAGAGACAGGGTTTCTCCATGTTGGAAAGGCTGGTCTTGAACTCCTGACCTCAGGTGATCTGCCTGCCTCAGCCTCTCAAAGTGCTGGGATTACAGGCGTGAGCCACCGAGCCCGGCCAGGTAACTCAATAATAATATATTACATAATGTTATGTTTTATTAAGTAATATTATGTTATTTTAAAAATACGTTATAATATAAAATTGGCTGACCATCCAAGTTTTCCAACACTGAAAGAGACGGACATTTCCAAGTTTTGCAACATTAAAGTACAAAGTCGGTCCTTTAAATTTTGATAAAATCTGACTCATGATGAATGAATTCATGCATGCATACACAAGGTCACACACCATTCAAACCCCAAGGATATACCCAGGAAGGTCCACGCAGTCAGGAAACCCCTGCCCTGAGTGCCAGGCACGCAGTAAACGTTCAATATTTGTGGAGTAAGAGAATAAACAGATGATCACTCAGCAAAGACTCCTGTTACTTCGTACACATTTCATCAGCCACCATCCTGGTGGGCCAAATGCAAGCAATAAAATAAACTAGTTGTTACCACCAACTTGAAATAGCTTTTCATCCTGACCTAACACTTGAAGATGCAATGTGAAGGGCTGTATAAGAAATGCCTATGAAATTTAGCAGAGGTTCATTGCCTCTGCTCC
>NW_012104588.1:855103-856682 GCF_000951045.1 Mandrillus leucophaeus
AGACTCAAGCCATCCTCCCACCTCAGCCTCCCAAGTAGCTGGGATTACATGGGTGTGCCACTACACCCAGCTAATTTTTGCATTTTTTTGTAGAGGCAGGTTTTTGCCATGTTGCCTAGGCTGGTCCTGAACTACACTGCTCAAGTGATCCGCCCACCTCAGCCTCCCAAAGTGCTGAGATTACAGGCATGAGCCACCGCACCCCACCTATCCCCCAATTCTTGATTCTCATAGGTTTGGGAGGAGAAAATTGTATTGTATAGAAAAGAATATATTTTCTTCTTCTTTCCCAAAAGTGATACCTTTTTTTTTTCTTTTTCTTTTTCGCTTCACTGCTTAGAATTTCCAGTACAAGGTTAAAGAGTAACGGGTTAAATTTTGCTATTATTATAGCAAAAATGTCATGTTTGTGATGTTAATAAACATCAGCTAAGTTTTCATTGATACACCTGCTAGACTAACACTAAAAAGTAATTGCAAATTAGACATTTAAGGATCTATAAATATCTGTTCTAAGTAGAATGTACTAAGTAGAATTTGTCAGGTATGCTCATTATGTCAATTTCATGTATAAATTTCTCTTCCTTTCTAGATGACTGACATATCCTTTTGTCATAAAATCAAATTTCAAATGCCAAAACCTATTACTTCCATTTAGCAATAAAAGCTAGCAATCACTGAGGGGAAGCCAACTTCCAAAAGTTTACTTGTAGCTGACAAAAAGAACAGACAGTTCTGAAGCGGAGAACGATGTCCTGAGAGAACACAGAGTACCACCAGAGTATCTGATTTCTCAGGGCCTTCCCAGGCAAGGGAGCTGCCACTGCCAAGTGCTCCCTAGCGGCCAGCAAGCGAGCTCGCCGGTGATGGGACCTGCAGTGACACTGCCATGTGGATAATCAGGCGTCTTGTCTGACTTCTTTTTTCACCAATTATTGTTCTTTACTTCAAGAAAGAAACAAGAAATAAACAAAATAGGAAAATAACCCGGAGACAAGTCTTTTTTTTTTGGTCCTGCTCCTCAAAAATGAGAATGAGAATTTATTTTAACACATCATCTTTTCAGCAGACAGTAATAAATGAACCGTGGTGGAAGGTTTGAGTAGTGAGAGGTCTAAAGGGCCAACATAAAGTTGGAAAAGATAATTAAAAGACTTAGAAAAACACTTCATAAAACCCAGTGTGCAAGGCCAAATCCCACAACTCTGCAGGCAGATGCCAAAAGGTGCGGTCTGCAGGAGGCTTTTTGTTGACAGGTTAGAAGATAGAAGAGATGGAGCGGGAAACCGCTCCGCATTATAAATGGCAGGTTGTGACATCTTTAAAAGGGAGGCAGAGTGGAAAACAATCATGTATTATAGCCTAGTCTGTTTGGAATTTCGTTTTCAACTTAAGGAGACATATGTTAGCCATAGAGAAATGATGCATGATTTATATCCATTTGTTAAAAATACTTTGATTTCATTCCACAGGCAGTCCTAACAAATAATCTACGAGAATGAAAGGGAATACAGAATGAAGAGCTGTTAGTCTTCCAGCAGCAGCCTAGGAGGTGAAATCTGAGGTGCACTGAAACCAG
>NW_012104588.1:856732-858177 GCF_000951045.1 Mandrillus leucophaeus
AGGTCTAAAGGGCCAACATAAAGTTGGAAAAGATAATTAAAAGACTTAGAAAAACACTTCAAAAAACCCAGTGTGCAAGGCCAAATCCCACAACTCTGCAGGCAGATGCCAAAAGGTGCGGTCTGCAGGAGGCTTTTTGTTGACAGGTTAGAAGATAGAAGAGATGGAGCGGGAAACCGCTCTGCATTATAAATGGCAGGTTGTGACATCTTTAAAAGGGAGGCAGGGTGGAAAACAATCATGTATTATAGCCTAGTCTGTTTGGAATTTCATTTTCAACTTAAGGAGACATATGTTAGCCATAGAGAAATGATGCATGATTTATATCCATTTGTTAAAAATACTTTGATTTCATTCCACAGGCAGTCCTAACAAATAATCTACGAGAATGAAAGGGAATACAGAATGAAGAGCTGTTAGTCTTCCAGCAGCAGCCTAGGAGGTGAAATCTGAGGTGCACTGAAACCAGGTATTACCTGCCTCGCGGTTTAGAGTGTGGGATCCAGAGTCAGACTGTGTATGGATATGGGCTGCACCAGGTACTAGGTAAGGTTAGGATGGTCACTAACTTCTCTGAGTCTTAGAATGCAGACAACCATACTTCCTACCCTCAGAGGATCGTTGAGAGTGATTGGAAAGTAATCTCCACATGAAGTTCGGAACAGTAAGTGCTCGATAAATGTCAGCTGCATTTGTAATGACTAGAATGATAATGATAATGACTCGACCCTAGGTGCATTACATCTAACTATTCTTTTTTTTTTTTGAGACGGAGTCTTGCACTGTCACCGGGCTGGAGTGCAATGGTGCAATCTCAGCTCACTGCAATCTCCGCCTCCCAGGTTTAAGCAATTCTCCTGCCTCAGGCTCCCAAGTAGCTGGGACTGCAGTAGCCCACCACCACACCCGGCTAATTTTTTTGTATTTTTAGTAGAGACGGGGTTTCACTATGTTGGCCAGGCTGGTCTCGAACTCCTGATCTCGTCATCCACCTGCCTCGGCCTCCCAAAGTGCCGGGATTACACGCATGAGCCACCATGCCCGGCTGCATCTAACTCTTCTAGTAAGGGCTCTGGGAAAGAACTTAAGATCACAGTGATGAAATCTCCTGGCCAGACTCGATTGGGTGGGGCTGTTCGTAATGCTCGATGACTGGGCTATCTTAAACGCAGATACCTTGTAACAAAACCCTTGCAAGAGACCGTGGCATGCCACAACGCAGAGACAGGATGACTAATGCTCATGCAACCAGAAATGGCTATCACAGGCCACAAGGACCGGATGATACCTTAACAGTGAGACAGCCAAATGCTTAGGCAGATAAAATGGGGTCCCCGGGGAATCTCCAATCGGTCCAAGAATGTTCACATTAGATGCTTTTGGGTCGATGAGGGAACCTGCCCAGGGCTTGTCTGGGCATCCCACAGTGGACTTGGAGCCTGACA
>NW_012104588.1:863321-870660 GCF_000951045.1 Mandrillus leucophaeus
TTTTTCGTAGAGACGGGGATTCACCGTGTTGGCCAGGTTGGTCTCGAACTCCTGATCTCCAGTGATCCGTCTGTCTCGGCCTCCCAAAGTGCTGGGATTACAGGAATGAGTCACTGCACCCAGCCAAAAATCAAATATTTAGAAATTACCTTTATTCAGGGTGTTTGAAAAGTGAAACCGGCTGTAATATGTTATATATTTTCCAAAAACATCCTTTACATTACAAATGTACCAAGACTCAAAAAAAAATTCAAGGTTTCTCTATTGATAATTTTCTCCCTCTATTATTTCTCCCTACTGTAAATTCAGCATCTTTTTGGTGTTCGCATAATGTACATTTCATTGCTATCTGTGGAATGTCAACATTAAAACAGATGTCCTCTCATATACTGACATCTATTTAAATGGAAAATGAGTTGCTAGTCCGCATTACCCAGCTGTCATCCCACTCACTCACCTCTTTCTTCATGTTCCAGCCCTGCCAGCAGTGCATAAAATATGTGATAATTCCTTTCCCCAGGATTTTGCCTTACTACTCGGTTCTGGGAAGATAAATCAGATTTATATTCAGAGATGTTTCCTGTGCTTAATTCACACAAACCAATAATTTCTGAAAATTGTTATTATGGAAGAAAATGTGGATTAAATCACGTTTACTTACTTTTTCTAATAAATCTTCATGTGAAAAGCAATGGCAAGTCAAGGAAAAAAACAAAGCTATGCCATGCTCAACTAGTCTTTCATTTTCTATTCTTTGCTGCCCAAATAATTACAGCTCCCTGTTCCTTCGACGTAGAAGCTTCCAGTGCCAACAGACAAGCAAACAAAGCTTAGACTATTTCATCTAAATCCAATTCCAAGCTCGACACATGGTACCCTGTCAGGTACCTAACTAACTGACACAGCTGATTTCAAACAAATACCTGAGGTTTAATGATGAATTCAATGTTTCAGATTATGGAAATTATATTATAAAACAAATATGGTTCTTTATTTCACAGAAGAATTTTTGTTTTATTTAATTTATTTATTTATTTGACAGTGTCTTGCTCTGTCACCCAGGCTGGAGTGCAGTGGTGCGATCTCGGCTCACTGCAACCTCTGCTACCTGGGTTCAAGTGATTCTCCTGCCTCAGCCTCCCAAGTAGCTGGGATTACAGGCACACGCCACCATGCCTGGCTAATTTTTGTATTTTTAGTAGTGGTGGGGTTTCACCTTGTTGGCCAGGCTGATCTCCTGACCTCAAGTGATCTGACTGCCTCGGCCTCCCACAGTGCTAGGATTACAGGCATGAGCCACCGCCCCCAGCCACACAGAATAATTTTTAAAAATTATTTTATTTTATTTTTTTTAAGAGACAAGGTCTTGCTATGTTGCTCAGGCTGGTCTCTAACTCCTGGGCTCAAGCAATCCTCCTGCCTCGGCCTCCCAAGTAGCTGTAACTATAGGCACATACACCATGTCCAGCTCATAGAAAAATTAACAGGTAAAGTATACTAGCATTAGAGCAATAACTAACTGCTCTAATTCGTTAAAGAACCAGAGAAAGACACGTTTCACATTCTTTTTCAATCCTTATAATTAGTGAGAACAGTTTCTAATACTATAGATAAAAAATAAATGAAAGAGGATACAATCTACAATTCTCCCGCCCTGAATATTTCCTTTCTGACAGATGTTCAGCTGAACAAACTTCCCAAAGCGACTAGAGTTGTTGTTGTACACGGTCTTCGCGTTGCCGAAAGCTTCCATGATGGGGCTGTGAAGACAGCGAGGGCAGCAGACAGCGTTAATAAGGGCGGGTCTGAAGATAGCAACAGCACTTCTCACAAATGTCAAAATATACAACTGCGAGAAAAATCTGAAACCAAAAGGACTGAGGGTGACAATGTTTATTTCCAGAAGAGCCAGATTTTCAAAATGCTTGTTGGAATGGGTTTATCCGCATACCCATCTTAGCGAGTACAGCTGTGCTGCCAACGGATGCCACAGTGAAGGGGACCGCAGTGGCTCGTTCCTGCACAAGTGAGTGTGGCCTTACATGCACAATCCAGGGATTACACAGAAAAAGCCCCCACCCCAATTATAGAAATTGAAGAAGTTCCAGTCCTGGAAATTTCACCTATTTGTTGTATGTCCCTGGGGGCAACTCATTTAATTTATTTGGGTCTTTCCCAAGTGTAAGATGGAGTCTGACTAGATCGGGGCCGGCAAACTTTTTCTGGAAAGGACCAGACAGTAAGTGTTTTAGGCTTTGCAGACCATGGGGTCTCAGTTGCAACTACTCAGCTCTGCCACTATAGCCTAAAAGCAGCTGTAAACACTCCTCATGAGTGTGGCTGGGTTCCAATAAAACTTTATTTATAAAAACAGATTACAGGAGGAAGATGAAGTTCTGGAGACAGATGGCAGCAATGGTTGCACAACAACGTGAATGTACTTAATGCCAACGCCACCGCTCCGTACGCTGAAAAATAGTTAACACACATTTAGTGCTAGGTATATTTTACCACGGTTTTTAAATGGAGTGTATACATGCTAAAAAACAAAAACAGGCTGCAGGATATAGGCACGAGGCTGTGGTCTGCTGACCCCTGGACAAATCTCTAAATAATAGGATGTATAAAGTCCCTACTGGTTCTAAAGTCTTACAAGGCACAAACCATCTATCAGGCAATGACATATTTTATACAACAACTTGGGTGACACCTAGCCCTCTTTCTAAGTTCTGAGGCTCCCTGTTAGAGAATGCATCACTGATCTTCTGCACATGAGAGGTCCGTTCTGCTCATGTTAAGCCTCCAAACGGTGGATGCTGAAGTGAACCCTGCTCGTCTCCACACTAAACCCCCTTTTACACAGTGGCTGGGGGGTGACATTTCTGCTGCTGACAAGGCCTCCAGAAAGCTAGTCAAGTTTATTCTTCTCCATAAACTCCAATACAAGTGCCTTATCTGATCCCGGTGCTTCACACGAGAAGCTGGAGTCAAAGGCTCTCGGGTAGGAAGGAGACTGCAGACGGTCATTGGGTACCACTCAGTCCCCATTTCAGACCTGGCCTGACAACGAAGGGGCAGGAGGCAAGAAGGAGTTGCTGCTGGGCTCATTAGATATTACTACGTGCATGGCAAGATCTTTTCTTCAGGAATTGTAAAAGAGAAGTCAAGAAAAAGAGAAACGCGACCAACTAATTTTAACTCTTTCTTAAATAAGCCATACCATAAGGAAAGTGAATCCTATTAGTTGGAAACGAGAAAATCGATAAACAAATACCTGCTTTCAAGAATGGCTCGTTCAACACAGGATGTCTTCTCCTTTAAGGACAGTTCCAAAGACTGTTGACTGATGACTGACAGAAACTTGAGGATCAATTTAGTGCTTTCGGTTTTACCTGCCCCACTTTCACCACTGAAAGATAAAATGCAAAAGTTTGTGCTTCTAACTATAATTAAAAACAAACAAACAAACAAAAACAGCTTTGGTCAATGGCACCGTAATTACTCAACGGAACAATGGTAGAAAGGTGGGAAAAGGGAGATCAAAATGCCTGTTTCCAAAGAGCTGAGTTAAAAGAAAGCAAAAGTCCTTTCTCCTGCTGGCTACACTGTGTCTGGCCTTACTCGCCGCTTTTGGCAAATGAGGCAAACAGAACTACCTCTTCCTAAGGAAAGGTCGTAAGATGGATGGTGCTTTACAGGGAAGGGAAGCTCTGGGAGAGAGGGATCTTCATTTCGTTCATCCCAAACACCTCCACCGTGTAAACATTTGGTTAAATGCAGGAGCTCACTAACATGATCTGTCTGGGAAACTTAAAGCAGGTACAAGTGCGTAAAAATGCAATCATTCATGAATATTATTGAAGGGACAAGGCAATGAACCTGCGGGTACACAACCCACACTAAATCATGATATTCTCACAGTAATCCATGAGGGAAGCATGGCTGAGTGTCCGAGTCGGACTCTTAACGCCAGGTCTGCCTGATCCAAAGTCCTGCTGAGGTCACGTGTTAGTGATAGTTAAGGACACGTGAACAAAAAATCCCGAAGGAAGGGAGGCAAAGGACAGAAGTAAATAAGGGATGAGTTATGACTTAAGAGACGGGCAAACATTAATCAGGCCAAGAAAGCACAGAAGCCACAGAAGCTGGGAAAGATTCTTATGGGAGAATGAGATCCAGGCCTGATTAGGTCAGCTGGGCTGAGATGAAAGGCGGCAGCAGACACGAGCTAAGGTTGAGCTGGATGCTTCAGAGGCAAGTGCAGGAGCCAGAGGGCGGTGATGACCTCATCAAGGTCACCTGTAAAAAACGCAGCTTTGGAGGAAAAGCTCTAGAAGGACCGAAGGGTCCCTCGGGAGACCAGCTGCTGCTGTTGTCTAGGCCCGTGGTGGCCAGGTCCCAAACACAGTTAATCAGGCTGGAGATGGAGAGGAAGACACGGACATGAGAGAGACTTGAAAAGAGAAATCCTGGTCAGGCACGTTGGCTCACGCCTGTAATCCCAGCACTTTGGGAGGCCAAGGTGGGCAGAGCACGAGGTCAGGAGATCGAGACCATCCTGGCTAACACAGTGAAACCCCGTCTCTACTAAAAATACAAAAAATTAGCTGGGCATAGTGGCGGGTGCCTGTAGTCCCAGCTACTCAAGAGGCTGAGGCAGGAGAATGGCGTGAACCCGGGAGGCGGAGCTTGCAGTGAGCCGAGATCACGCCACTGCACTCCAGCCTGCCTGCCTGGGTGACAGAGTGAGACTCCATCTCAAAAAAAAAATAAAAAGAAATAAACGAAAGGAGAAATCCCATCCATTTGGCATATGGCACCATGCTTGGTGCTGTGGAGAGAAAAGAAGCAGCAAAGAGCCTGGAAACTTATGAGAAAGGTAAACCAAAGGGATAAGCAAGAGCACAGCCATACAAACGCCACCACGAGGCAGCACGCTGACAACCGCTGAATGCTGGGATAGGCAGATGAGCCCCTTTTGCATTCTAAAGAGAAGTCCTGTGGAGTACCAAGAGCTGGGATGTTATCAGGAAAGAGGAATTTTGCTAAAAATGTGAATTAATTGCATGTAATAAGAGAGGAAATGATTCAGAGATGATGCCAACATGCTGGGCTGGATGCAGGGGTCCCAGGGATCTCCACTGGTCTAGACAACCACAGTCCTTTCACCCACTCTACTAGCGACAGTTCTGGGCAGGGGCCAGTGTCATGGTTCCACGAAGACGTAATGTCGTAATGTCAAGGGTACTGTGGGCTCCTAGGGGAGGTTTGCACACACACACGACACCAGACGGAAATGTCCCCTTTGCAGCAGACAACAAAGATCTGAGAATCTAAACCTGTCTTGAAATCATAAAGCAAAAGTCAAGAAAATTAGAGGCAAGCCCAGTGGGAGTGGGGGCTGAACCCACATCCCTGAAACTGCCCTGCCTCGTGTGGTCTGAAATAGTAAAAGGCAGCATAGATTAGGCCACCTTTAGTTGGGTTTCCCTTACTAGTCACCAGGATCTTCCCAGTACAAAGCTCAGCATACACTGAATAACTGGCATCTGCTCGGCCCAGTGCCTGGCATGTGGGATGCATCCAATAACAGTGCATGGAATGACTCACAGAAACCAAGAGAGACAGTTTCAAGGAATTATTTAAATGATTTAAATCATCTTCCATATTTAAAACGTATCTATATTGATGTGGCAGCTGTTGGTGGCTGAGTTATTAAAACAAAAACTAGAGGGATAAGTTGTCTAGTGAAAATGGTGAGGCAGAAACAATGTTATGTGTTCCTCAACCTACTTCTTTTTCCTCGGGCACACAGAAGCCCAAATGTTTAGACTCCCTTGCAGTAAAAATGGCAGGCAGAGGCCAGGCACAGTGGCTCGCGCCTATAATCCCAGCACTTTGGGAGGCTGAGGCGGGTGGATTACTTGAGGTCAGAAGTTTAAGTCTAGCCTGGCTAACACGGTGAAACCCTGTCTCTACTCAAAATACAAAAATTAGCAGGGCATGGTGGCACACGTCTGTAATCCCAGCTACATGGGGGGCTGAGGCAGAAGAATCACTTAAACCTGGGAGGTGGAGGTTGTAGTGAATGGACATCGCGCCACTGTATTCCAGCCTGGGCAACAGAGCCAGACTCCATCTCAAAAAAATAATTTAAAATAAAACAAAAAACAAAAAAACCGGCAGGCAGTCAGTAACAAGGGGACCAAGTGTAGCCAGTTGAACAACTGAGCCAAGGGGCTATCAGCCACTTCTATGCCTGGTAGCTAAAAACCCCCTTCACGGTTCTCTGGGTTCCATCTTCCACTTGCCACCTAAGTGTCCTCAGAGATGGCACATCTTGCAAGCAAAGAAGCCTACAGAGTAGACTCAAGTCCCTTGCCTACCCACCAGGGGCTGTGACACGAGCAAGAAATAGACCATCCCTGTGTTACACCCCTAAGATTTGAGGGCTGTCTGTTATAGCACTCAGTCTACCTTGGCTCACCGAACATGGCAAAAATACAATCATGGAGAAGATACGATACTCTTCAAACAGCAGAGGCTTGGTCAAAGAAAACCCAGGATTCTCGTCGTCGTAAAGATGCCTGAAGAGTGTACGACACATTGAGAAAAAATATGGCTGGAGATGGACCAAGTCATGGATATCAGTCTCTTTCAGTCTCTCATACAGGTGGAAAATCTCTCTTCCGAAATGCTTGGGACAAGAAGTGTTTCTGATTTCAGATTTTGGATTTTGAGAATATCTGCATTATACCAATTATACCAATTGGGTAACCCTAAATCTGAAAATATGAAATCTGAAATGGTCAAGAATCAATAGTGCCAACATGATGTTCAATAGAAATGCTCTTTTGGGTTCTCTGGGGCAGATTTTCAGATGAGGGATGCTCGACCAGTATAATGCAAATATTCCAAAATCCAAAAAAAAATGGAAAAAACCTGAAAGCTGAAATATGCCTAGCCCAAAGCATTTCGGATAAGGGGTACTCAAGCTGTGTAAGTAAAACGTGGAAAATCCCTCAGATTTGCACAGAGCTCTGCAATGGTGGCTCTCAACCCTGGCTGCACATTAGAACCACCTAATAGGTCCAATAGGTCCCTCGTCCAAACCTGTGGGCATAGAACTCTGTCATCTGTATTATCTGTATTTTAAAAATATATATTTTTTGGCCAGGGGCAGTAGCTCACATCTGTAATCCCATCACTTTGGGAGGCCAAGACGGGGAGATCACTTGAGGTCAGGAGTTCGAGACCAGCCTGTCAAACATGGTGAAACTCCGTCTCTACTAAAAATACAAAAATTAGCCGGGCATGGTAGTGGGTGCCTGTAGTTCCA
>NW_012104588.1:875520-878508 GCF_000951045.1 Mandrillus leucophaeus
TCTCCCAGACACTGTCCTGGGTACCAGGCTGCAAAGATGAATTAGCCACAGGCCTTGTCTATATTATTCACCGTAAGAAGTCATACATACTGCAAAGGCCACATGATCTGGTTTGGCTGAGTCCCCACCCAGATCTCATCTTGAATTGTACTCCCATGATTCCCACATGTTGTGGGAGGGACGCGGTGAGAGATGACTGTATCACAGGGGTGGCCTCCCCCATGCTGTTCCTGTGGTCATGAGTGGGTCTCATGAGATCTAATGGTTTCATCAGGGGTTTCTGCTTTTGCGTCTTCTTCACTCTCTCTGCCTGCTTCCACCCATGTAAGACATAACTTGCTCCTCCTTGCCTGCCACCATGATTGTGAGGCTTCCCCAGCCACATGGAACTATAAGTCCGATTAAACCTTTCTTTTGTAAATTGCCCAGTCTTGAGTATATGTTTATCAACAGTGTGAAAACGGACTAACACACCATAATAAACTAAACCCTGCCTGGTGTATACTGTGTATGAAAAACTAGAGTCAGTGTCAATTGTACTAGAGATCAACCGAAGTCAAACACTGACCTTATGAGATGGAAAATTCAAGTAAGTTTTACATATATATATACACACACACACACACATATATTCAAAACCGTAATAGCATGAGCATTCATTTAAATGTACACAAAAAAATGGCAAAATTGAAACTAGACATTAAGAGAGGCAACAATCTTGAAAATGAGATCAAAGAAAGAGGCTTTAACTAGAAGCCTAGGGACCTGGCATTGCCACCAAGTAGCAGAGGAGCCTGTCCAATCGATGTTCACTTATAAAGCAAGAGAAAAACTGAACTATGAAGTTCTGTATAATTCAAACAGGCTTATTTTCTCAAGCATGAGAATGTTTTTAAAGTAGTAAAACACATTTTAGCCAGCAGGGGGCAGATCATGCCCAAGGAAATCTAAACAGGGCGCCTGTGTCCAACAACTCCTATTTCTATATTCCATTTTCTCTTAATTCCCACAGCTTCAACCCCCACTTTAAAAAACTGCTGCAGAGAGCTATTAAAATCAAAACACATTTTAATGAGAAATCTATTCTTAAAGTCTCTGTTTCCTGAATTAATTTAGATAAATACAGTTACTCTGCTCACATCAGCATTGCATAATTGGAGCTTTCTGTTTAGGATCCACCCTGCTCTCCCCCTTATTTTTAAATACCATGAAAATGCCAACCTCCTTCCGTTTTAATACATACACACACACACACACATATATATATATGCACAATGATCTCATTTGATGTTTCACTTTCTTCTTTAGCGGCTCTGTCTAGCAAGTGATGTATTAGTCATGCTCTCATTTTTTCCACTGACTGTAATAAATACAAGCAATTATCAATGGTAATTATTTAAGGATCTAAGTGTGGACGCCAATTTGATCTTTTAAAATAGATTGTTCTCTTCCCTTCTGTTAATCTTCTTAAATGATATTCTGTATGCTGAAATAATGATCTTTAAATTCTAACTCTGGAACTTTTATGAAGTTATTTAGAAGAGTCCACAAGTAGTGGTTCTAGTCACAGATCAGATTGTTTTATTGGGTATGTGAATCTTAAATGCTCTGTTTCTATATTAAGCAGCCGCTTCACTTCAATTAACTGCAAGCCATCATGATCCCTATCTGTTTAACTGAATATACAGACAGACACTCTATCCAAGCTGTTTCTATAGCCCAACACATTATTAGTCCTGTTAGAATTTAGGTAACGGGAAGACAGTACATCTGCCCATGTGCTCCCTCCCGTTAGACAAACACACACACACACACACACAGAGAATTCAGCTGTTCATATACATGTAATTCCATTTGTTAAAAAAAACAAAGAACTACAAAAAAGATAACGGGTACAAACTGCTAGTGAGAAGAACACCCTCCCCGCAAATGGCTTTCTGTGTGTGGCACCTGCAGATATCATCATAGAGCACCCACATCAAAGGGCTGTCGGGGTTTCAACGTGCTGATGCCTGGCAAACTCTTGGCACAGAGTCCAACATACAGAACCCGTCAGAGACCGTGAGCCATAATTTCTTAACTCATCCTCAATCAGCTCTCACATGGGATACTGCGAACACTCTCCATCCACTTCCCTGCCCCAGGGTTTCAGAGGGGCCTCCTCAGGCACCTCTGTCCTCCCCCGACCCCAGTCCCTCCCCACAGGAGCAGGGGGGCTGCTCTAAGCGCTCTGGGGTGAAAGGAGAAAGGCAGAGCCTATTTGCTTTTCTCCACCATCTGGGAATCAGTTTCCCACAGTCATCATGTCCACCAGTTACCTGGCTGTAGCCATGACCAGGTGGGTCTGTCTGTGCGATTCGGGGCTGCAGTGCTCACAGGCCCACTTGGCTGGGAGTCTTAGGCTGACATATGGCTCTCCATATGTCTCCTGTGGTCTTACATCCACTGAATCGGAAATCCGGAGACAGGGGCCTTTTTAGTGTCCCCCGCCCCCCACATTCCCCGCCAAATCCAAACCACCCTTTCCTTTCCCTTTCCCATTTCTCTTGAAATAATAGAATAACTATCTTGCCACAAGTTGGGACTAGAAAGCCATCTGAGGCAGATGTCAGAATCCTTTTTCACACTAGCAGCTTTACAAGACTGTGGCTCCTCAGTAACAGCTATGCCCCATGAGTGAACTCCTGGAAGGACAAATGAATGAAGAAATGCTTGGCGCCTCCATGGAAACCTCACTAGAAGAGACTGACATTCATCATGTCTGCTTTGAGCATCACCCGGGGTGTGGTGATGATCACTAGAGCACAGTTCCATAGAAATAATTAACAAGATCCAACAGGATGGCACTAGCATACACGCGATGAGGTCAATTTGAATGTTAATAAAAATTAAGAAAATTTATTTATGTATGTATGTATTTATTTATTTATTGAGATGGAGTCTCACTCTGTCACCCAGGCTGGAGTGCAGTGGCGTGATCTGGGCTCA
>NW_012104588.1:884198-888807 GCF_000951045.1 Mandrillus leucophaeus
AGATCACTTGAGGTCAGGAGTTCGAGACCAGCCTGTCAAACATGGTGAAACTCCGTCTCTACTAAAAATACAAAAATTAGCCGGGCATGGTAGTGGGTGCCTGTAGTTCCACCTACTCGGATGGCTGAGGCAGGAGAATCACTTGAATCCAGGAGGCGGAGGTTGCAGAGAGCAGAGATTGCACCACTGCACTCTAGCCTGGGTGGCACAGCTAGACCCTGTCTTTTTTCTTTTTTCTTTTTTTTTTTTTTAATGATTCTACTATGAAGCCAGGTTGAAGAACTGCTACTCCAGAAGGCAGCCTCCCACATAATTCAGCTAGGACTCTACCAGGAGATAAGTGGTGACTACTCAGATATTGGGCTGTGGAAGTGTTTTAAAAACAACAGGACAAAGAAGAAATATAAGTAAATAACTCGCAAACTGCAAAAACCCAGAAATATGCCAGATGTCCCAAGATACTAATGTCACGGTCACAGACTCTGCAGGTAGAACACTTCTGTCTAACCCATCTCCTCCTCCTCCCGCCTGCAGCTCCACCTGCTCCTCATTAGCCCAAGGCAATGACAGTTCTATGCCTCGTGCCAACAGGCTGGCCGACACGAACTCAGGCTTTGGCAAAAATGTGTTCATTCAGATTAACCAAAAGGAGTATATATATATACATATATATATGTGTGTGTGTGTGTGTGTACATATATATATTTTTTAATTCTAACTATAATAATGAAAATGTGAAAACGAACCCAAATCACTCATGTGGGGCCATAGGCTGTCTTAAAAATTGTGAGAATTTTTTGTAGGCACAATGGAAAGTCATAGGACAGTTCCTAAGCAGGAGAGTATTATGATCAGATTTAAGGTTCTAAATAATTGGTTTTGTGTGCGTGTGTGTGACTTTCGCTCTGTCGCCCAGGCTGGAGTGCAGTGGTGCAATCTTGGCTTACTGCAACCTCCACCTCTCTGGGTTCAAGCGATTCTCCTGCCTCAGCCTCCCGAGTAGCTGGGATTACAGGCGCCCGCCACCACGCCCAGCTAATTTTTGTATTTTTAGTAGAGACGGAGTTTCACCATGTTGGCCAGGCTGGTCTTGAACTTCTGACCTCAGGTGATCCACCTGCCTTGACCTCCCAAAGTGCTGGGATTACAGGCATGAGCCACCAGGCCCCAAAGAATCATTCTGACTGTTGCGTGGAGAATGGACAGAAAGGAGGCAAGGAAAGAATCAGGGAGACCAAAAGGGTGATGCGGGAAGGGTCACGGGGGCAGCAGAGATGAAGTGAGAGGCCCAAGAAAGACTGGAGGGCAAGTGACAGGATTGCTGAGGGGTCTGGCCAGGGGGTGGGCAGCAAGTGATGGATGGGGAGGCATCAGGGATGACTCCTGGGGCCCCTGAGAGTTTGCTACCATGATGATCCAGGAATTGGTAGCACCAGGTTTGTGCATTTGCCAAAACTCATCAAACTGGATCCTTAAGACTGGCATACTTTACCATGTGTAAGTTTACCTTAATTTAGGGTGGGAAAAAGAATGACTTCCAGATCTCAGGCTTGGGACAGGGTAGGATGGAGAGGCTACTGGCTGAGATTGGGAAGCACATGAGGAGGGACAAGTTTCTGGGAGAAAATGACACGGACTTTAGAACATGCCACCCCTGAGACATCTCAGTGATGACACCTAAGGGGCACTAGGACTTAAGTCTGGGACTCGAATGAGAAGTTGAGGTTGTATAAACTTCAGGAGTCCTGCAGACTCAGAGAAGAAAACGCAGGTGGGTGAGAAGACAGGAGGTGAAAAATGACTGAGGAGCTGAGGAGTGGCCATGGAGAGCTAGGAAGAAATATAGGATGGGGCGCCATGGTAGGGGGCAGCTTGCTGAGATAAAGGAGTAGTTGAATGAGGGTGTGGAACCAAATGAGCATCTTTTGTATTTTTTTCCAAGATGGAACACACTAAAAGTTTTTGAATAATGTCAACAATCCAGTAGAGAGAGAGGTCAAAGAATCCAGGGCAAGGAGGCTCAGAGACGCAGCAATGTGTTCAGGCAAGCAGAGAGAAGGGATCCAGGACACATCTGAAGGAAAAGCAACCTGATACCAGCAGGGCCTTTTGTGCACAGGACACGCTAGCCTCCCAGCTGCACACACCAAGGCTGGCAGTTTTCTAGATCTAGCCCATGTGTCAGCAAACAATGGTCCTCAACTATGACCTGCTGCCTGTTTTTATAAATAAAGTTTTATTGGAACACAGTGCAGGCTGTGCATCTGCATACTATCTGAGTGCTTTCACACTACAAGGGCAGAGTTCATTAGTTGCAACAGAGGTGCTTTCACCCACAAAGCCTAAAATATACACTCTTTGGCTCTTTACACAAAACTTTTTGCTGGCACCTATAACACTACTTACAAATCAATTCCCTTGATCCACACAATTTTCTCAAAATATAAACCGGATCACTCCTTCAATTGTTCAGTGAACTTAGGAAACTTCTCTACTGCCTAAAGGATTAAGTGCAAAGGTTTTAGAAAGCCAAACAAAGCCCTTATGTTATGAAGCTGTACCAGAAAGTAAGAGTCTGTTCTGGAAATACAGACTTCACTCATGCCTGTAATCCTAGCACTTTGGGAGGCAGGCAGATCACCTGAGGTCAGGAGTTCGAGACCAGCCTGACCAACATGGTGAAACCTCATCTCTACTAAAAACACGATAAAAAACTTAGCCAGCCATGATGGTGTATGCCTGTAATCCCAGCTACTTGAGAGGCTGAGGCAGGATAATTGCTTAAACTTGGGAGGGGGAGCCAAGACTGTGCCACCACACTCCAGCCTGGGCAATAGAGCAAGACTCCATCTCAAAAAAACAAAACAAAACAAAACATAGACTTCACAGGCAGAGAGACTGAAGTTCAAATCCTGTTTGTGGCTAATAGCTGAAGTTTCTTCAGTAAGTCTACCAAACAGTTCTGAGCCTCAGCTTCCCTACAGAAAATGCCTCTTGGACGCCTCTGAGGAATACACAAGAATAAGTCTCTCGATGAATTTCAGTTCCTTTTTCTTTGCGTTTCCCACTCCACCTCTTTCATCTGCTGTATCACAAGAGCCATATCCCCATGCCTTATTCTGCTTGGTGCCTTTCTAATTGAGGATGCAAGTTTTGTTCAGCATTCCAACACTATCACCTCTAAATGGAGAAGTAGAAAAAAAAAACAAACACTCAGTTATCAATCCAAGACATGGTTAAGTAGAAATCACTCAAGTTTTGAAAAACCAAAACACACAAAGCAAGCAAAGATCTGGAACCAACAGTCATTCCATATATTCATCCTTTGACTGACAGCTGTTGAATGCTGGTCCTCTCCCAGACACTGTCCTGGGTACCAGGCTGCAAAGATGAATTAGCCACAGGCCTTGTCTATATTATTCACCGTAAGAAGTCATACATACTGCAAAGGCCACATGATCTGGTTTGGCTGAGTCCCCACCCAGATCTCATCTTGAATTGTACTCCCATGATTCCCACATGTTGTGGGAGGGACGCGGTGAGAGATGACTGTATCACAGGGGTGGCCTCCCCCATGCTGTTCCTGTGGTCATGAGTGGGTCTCATGAGATCTAATGGTTTCATCAGGGGTTTCTGCTTTTGCGTCTTCTTCACTCTCTCTGCCTGCTTCCACCCATGTAAGACATAACTTGCTCCTCCTTGCCTGCCACCATGATTGTGAGGCTTCCCCAGCCACATGGAACTATAAGTCCGATTAAACCTTTCTTTTGTAAATTGCCCAGTCTTGAGTATATGTTTATCAACAGTGTGAAAACGGACTAACACACCATAATAAACTAAACCCTGCCTGGTGTATACTGTGTATGAAAAACTAGAGTCAGTGTCAATTGTACTAGAGATCAACCGAAGTCAAACACTGACCTTATGAGATGGAAAATTCAAGTAAGTTTTACATATATATATACACACACACACACACATATATTCAAAACCGTAATAGCATGAGCATTCATTTAAATGTACACAAAAAAATGGCAAAATTGAAACTAGACATTAAGAGAGGCAACAATCTTGAAAATGAGATCAAAGAAAGAGGCTTTAACTAGAAGCCTAGGGACCTGGCATTGCCACCAAGTAGCAGAGGAGCCTGTCCAATCGATGTTCACTTATAAAGCAAGAGAAAAACTGAACTATGAAGTTCTGTATAATTCAAACAGGCTTATTTTCTCAAGCATGAGAATGTTTTTAAAGTAGTAAAACACATTTTAGCCAGCAGGGGGCAGATCATGCCCAAGGAAATCTAAACAGGGCGCCTGTGTCCAACAACTCCTATTTCTATATTCCATTTTCTCTTAATTCCCACAGCTTCAACCCCCACTTTAAAAAACTGCTGCAGAGAGCTATTAAAATCAAAACACATTTTAATGAGAAATCTATTCTTAAAGTCTCTGTTTCCTGAATTAATTTAGATAAATACAGTTACTCTGCTCACATCAGCATTGCATAATTGGAGCTTTCTGTTTAGGATCCACCCTGCTCTCCCCCTTATTTTTAAATACCATGAAAATGCCAACCTCCTTCCGTTTTAATACATACACACACACACACA
>NW_012104588.1:893002-893832 GCF_000951045.1 Mandrillus leucophaeus
ATGAATGAAGAAATGCTTGGCGCCTCCATGGAAACCTCACTAGAAGAGACTGACATTCATCACGTCTGCTTTGAGCATCACCCGGGGTGTGGTGAGATCACTAGAGCACAGTTCCATAGAAATAATTAACAAGATCCAACAGGATGGCACTAGCATACACGCGATGAGGTCAATTTGAATGTTAATAAAAATTAAGAAAATTTATTTATGTATGTATGTATTTATTTATTTATTGAGATGGAGTCTCACTCTGTCACCCAGGCTGGAGTGCAGTGGCGTGATCTGGGCTCACTACAACCTCCACCTCCAGGTTAAAGTGATCCTCCCACCTCAGCCTCCCAAGTAGCTGGGACTACAGGCATGCACCACCATGCCTGGCTGATTTTGTATTTTTAGTAGAAATGGGGTTTCATCATGTTGGCCAAGCTGGTCTCCAACTCCTGACCACAAGTGAACCACCCACCTCGGCCTCCTCAAGTGCTGGGATTACAAGTGTGAGCCATTGCGCCCAGCCAATAAATATTTATTTAAAAAATATTCTACTACTTTTTAAGACAGTTCCTAGTAATGAATGAACTGATATTGGGGCTCCTAACAGTTTCTTTGTAAAAGTGAGTACGACTCAGCTAAAACAGACATGCCAAGTGCCTTCCCGCCCACTAAAAAAAAAAATTGAGGCCGGGCGCGGTGGCTCAAGCCTGTAATCCCAGCACTTTGGGAGGCCGAGACGGGCGGATCACGAGGTCACAGGAATTTGAGACCAGCCTGGCCAACATGGTGAAACCCCGTCTCTACTAACACGATAAAAAACTTAGCCAGCCATGATGGTG
>NW_012104588.1:900423-908908 GCF_000951045.1 Mandrillus leucophaeus
TTACCTGATGAGGATGCACTGGTTGTCGTGGCGCTTCCACAGGCAGCGGTAGCACTCGTTGGCGATGGCGAAGATGTGCGGGGGCAGCTCGCCCAGGTGGCGCCGGCTGTACTGCTCCATGGTGGCATGCTCGTACAGCCCGGCGATGGGCTGGTAGGGGTTCACAGAGGCCAGGATGGAGCCGATGTAGGTCTGCAAGCACAGGGTGAGACAGGGATGCGTCATTTCTAACCCAGGCCACTGGATGAGCTCCAACAAAACCCACTCAGTGTGCGCCAGGGGGAAAGATGGCTTCTGTCTCCCGGGCGCACACTGTCCCTGCACCTTCTGGAAACCAAATCTTGATGTTCTGGACAAATGAATGAAGCCATTTCAAAGGAGGATGGCAGTGAGAGGGAAACAAGAGAAGGAAGATGGTGAGGCGCCCCAGGCCCAGATCCCTATTCCCCGCTCACCTCCCCAATCTTAATCCTTTCCCACAGACAAACGACTGGCCAGATCCAGTCTCCTGTCTCATCAAATGGCTACTGTGAAACAGCATGGTTAAAAAGTGATGAGACAGAAAGGAGAAGAGAGGTAGCCAGAGGCTGCGGGAGAAGGAAAGTTACAGTTTAATGGGTGCAGAGTTTCTGTTTAGGGTGATGGGAAAGTTCTGGAAGTGAGGCGGGCCTTGTGGCTCACATCTGTAATCCCAGCACTTCGAGAGGCTGAGACGGATGGATCACCTGAGGTCAGGAGTTCAAGGCTAGCCTGGCCAACATGGGGAAACCCCATCTCTACTAAAAATACAAAAATTAGCCAAGCATGGTGGTGCGTGCCTGTAATCCCAGCTACACGAGAGGCTGGGACAGGAGAATCACTTGAACCCAGGAACCGCAGGTTGCAGTGACCTGAGATAGTGCCACTGTACTCCAGCCTGGGCCACAGAGTGAAATTCCACCTCAAAAAAAGTTCTGGAAGTGGTTAGTACCTGTGGATGCAGAACATTGTGAATGTCCTTATTATTATTATTTTAAATTTTAAATTTTTTTTGTCTGGCTTGTTACCAGACACGGTCTAGATTTGTTACCCAGACTAGTCTCGAACTCCTGGCTTTGAATGATTCACCCCCCTCGGCTGTCCGAAGTGCTAGGTCTGTGAATGTACCTAATATTACTGAATTGTACACTTCAAAATAGTCAAAATGGCAAATTTTATGCTATGCAGAGTTAGCTACAGCTTTTAAAAGATAACATGACTATTTCAAAAATGCTAGGTATTAGGCTGAGCGCGGTAGCTCACACCTGTAATCCCAGCACTTTGGGAGGCCGAGGCAAGAGGATCACGAGATCAGGAGACCAAGACCATCCTGGCTAACACAGTGAAACCCTGTCTCTACTTAAAATACATAAAATTAGCCAGGCCTGGTGGCACACACCTGTGATCCCAGCTACTCGGGAGGTTGAGGCAGGAGTATCGCTTGAACCTGGGAGGCGGAGGTTGGTGAGCTGAGACTGCCCCACTGTACTCCAGCCTGGGCGACAGAGCAAGACTCTGTCAAAAAAAAAAAAAAAGAAAGAAAAAAGAAAGAGCGAGAGCAAGCGGAGAGAGCGAAAGAGAGAGAGACAGCGTGCAAGAGAGAAAGAAAGGAAAGGAATGAAAGAAAGGAAGAAAAGAACAGAAAAGAAAAGAAGGAAAATAAATAGAGGCTACAGAGTTACCAAAGCTTAATGCCTTAGGCCTCTCCATGTGGACACAACTATTCACTTGCACTTTTGCAGGAAATATTAACTCTGTTTGGTTACCTGGTTTCCAGGCTCAGACACAACTGGGGAAGTCAGTCAGACAGGGGTGGGAGCAGAGAGTCCTGCAACCACCACCAACCACCAACCAACTTTTATAAAGCTCATGCAGTGTGTCTAGGGCTTTATGGGGTGTTACGGGCTGATCCATGCCTTCTCCCCAAATTCACATGCTGAAGCCCCAGTCCCCAGTACTTAAGAATGTTACTGTGCTTGAAGATAAGGGCTTTAAATAAGTGACTAACTTAAAATGAGGCCATTAGGGTGGGCCCTAATCCAATCTGACTGGTGTCTCCATTAGAAGAGGAAATTTGAAGACACAAAAAGACACCAGGGATGCCTACACCCAGGGGGGTTGCGGGGGGCAACAAAAAACAACAAGCAAAACTAGACAGAAAGTCCAAACATCCTGAGAGCATCTGCACCATATTATAGCAATTTGTAATATTTTATATTCATAGTATCTGCCAGGAACATCAAGCAAAGTATTGTTAGGTTCAGTATAACGTTTCAAATGTAAATAAGTCCATACAGGTTGAGTATCGCTAATCCGAAAACCAAAATCTGAAATGCTCTAAAATCTGAAGCTTTTACAGCAACAATAGATGGCTCAAAGGAAATGTTCATGGGGGCATTTCAGATTTCAGATTTTCTGATGAGGGATGCCCAAATGGTAGGCATAATACAAATATTTCAAAATCGAAGAAAATATCAGAAATCCAAAACACACTTCAGGTCCCAAGCGTTTGGATAAGAGTTACCCAACTTGGAATGTGTTTTGGAAATAATGTGAAGCAAAAAATTTTAAAAAGGTTAAAAACATAAAAGATATTACCTCTGACCCAGCAATTCCACTCCTAGATACGTATCAAAAAGAAGTGAAAGCAAATACTCAAACATTTGTACACACATGTTCACAGAAGCACCATTTACAACAGCCAAAAGGTGGAAACAATGTCAAGGCCCATCATCAGACGAACGGATGTGGCATACCCATACCATGTAATATTACTCAGCCACAAAAAACAATAAAGTGCTGATCCATGCTACAATGTGAATGAGCCTTGAAGACATATTAAGCCAGACACAAAAGTTCACATATTCAGAGTAGGTTAAAGACGTAGAAACAGAAAGATCGGTGGTTGCTAAGAGCAGACGGTGACAGGAAAGGAGAGTGACTGCTTCTCTGGTACAGGGTTTCCACCTGAGGTGATACAAATATTGTAGAACTAAGATAAAGGTTGTATGGTTTGAATGTTTGTCCCCTCCAAAACTTATGTTGAAATTTAATTGCCATTGTAACAGTATTAGGAAGGTAATTACAAACGTGATTAAGAGGTGATTAGGTTAGGCTCGGCGCGGTGGCTCACGCCTGTAATCCCAGCATTCTGAGAGACCGAGGCAGGCGGATCATGAGGTCAGGAGATTGAGCTCATCCTGGCTAACACAGTGAAACCCTGTCTCTACTAAAAAATATAAAAAATTAGCCGAGCGTGGTGGCAGGTGCCTGTAGTCCCAGCTAATCGGGAGGCTGAGGCAGGAGAATGGCAGGAACCCAGGAGGCGGAGCTTGCAATGAGCCGAGATCGTGCCACTGCACTCCAGCCTGGGCGACAGAGTGAGACTCCATCTCAAAAAAAAAAAAAAGAGGTGATTAGGTCATGGGGCTCTGCTCTCATAATGGATTAATGCCATTATTGTGGGATTGTGGGAGTGAGTTAGTTATTGCAGAGTGGGCTCCTAATAAAAGAGTAAGTTCGACGTGCATTCTTTCTGTCTCACACTCAAGCTTTCTCGCCATGTGATGCCTTAGGCCATGACACAGCAAAAGGGTCCCACCAGATGCCAGTGCCACGCTCTTGGACTTGCCAGTCTCCAGAACCATAAGCCAAGTAAACTTCTGCTCCTTATAAATTACCCAGTGTGTGGTATCCTGTTACAGCGGCAGAAAGCATACTGATACACAGGTGTTGGCTGCACAGCATTGTGAATGTACTGAATGCCACTGAGTTGTATACTTTAAAATGGTTACTTTTATGTGAAATGAATTTCACCTTAATTAGAAAAAAAGATCTGGTGCTTTTATGAGTAAATTCTCAGGTCCTTGGAAACATCCACTCTCTAGAAAGCCCATTTTGTCCTGTCGGAGCATTATGAGTAAGATTTGGCCAGAAAAAAAAAATATGGAAGTTGGAAAAAAAAAGTGTCCTACTCCTTGGGATGCCTCCATCCTCTATCAGTGCCTGGACCAGAGACACTCCAGTGCCTCCTTCTACGCAACATCTGCAGAGGTGAGGGGGCAGGCAGACAATGCTTGAGGCTGTGAGTGCCTGGCCCTTTCCACTACTTTGTTTAGAATGCCATGTTTCTTTTCTACCTTTTTGATAGTTGTTTACATTATTGTTGTTTTTTTCTGCTAAGTATCAAAAATGTTCATTTGTACTGTGAAATACATTCTTATTTTTTTCTCTACTTTGACAGGACTGTCACTCTTTATGCAGTCAGGTAGGTCAGAGGGAGCTGACAAGCAACAGTCAACACTCAGTCAAACAATCAACATGGTGGGCTCAATTAAGCACACGCCAATCCTCTTCCTCAGTTACAAGCAGAGGGTGAAAGCCACAGTCATGGGCATTAAGCTTATTATTAAATTTAATTAATTTATTATTAGGATATTCACCCATCATTAACACACCTCTTAAAAAAAGATATGCCCACATCATTTTGCATGTCCCATTCATGACATGTTTGTACGGCTGCTGTAAAATTCTAAGATGAGCCCTTTTTTCTTAAGGCACTGATTTACTCATAAAACCATCACTAAAACGCCTTACACAGCTTCCTTTGAAAGAATGATCATTTCTTTTAAACCATATTCCTCCTGGTTGGGGAACCTCACTAGTCATAGAGCATCCTTTTAAGATACTGCTTGTTCTGACAGTGTGGATGACATGGGCTTTGAATGAGGGTAGAAGACAAAGTGGCATTAAGCCTGTTAGCAAAGGTGAAGACGCAACATCCAAAGTGGTCTCATGCTGGGCTCATGTAATTGACACCACATCTTGTCCAGTGAAATAGTTTTTAAATGTTTCAGGATGTCAATGTGGTAGCTGTGGCAACTAGAGACAACACACACAACCCAGAAATCAATGTCCACAGGTCCTCTCCACCAGAATCAGCAGTGCTTTAGAAGATAAATAACTTTTTATTTTTATTTTTTTGAAACTGAGTCTCACTCTGTCATCCAGGCTGGAGTACAGTGGCGCGATCTCGGCTTACTGCAACCTCTGCCTCCCATGTTCAAGAGATTCTCCTGTCTCAGCTTCCCAAGTAGCTGGGATAACAGGTGTGCGCCACTCTGCCCAGCTAATTTTTGCATTTCTAGTACAGACAGGGTTTCACTATATTTTGGCCAGGCTGGTCTCAAACTCCTGACCTCAGGTGATCCACCCGCCTCGGCCTCCCAACATGCTGGGATTACAGGCGTGAACCACTGCGCTCGGCTGAGAAAGGACTATTAACAGCAAATGCTTCCTGTGGAGGCAGCCCACAGACTCTGCAGAATTATGTGGCATCCCTGCTGATGGTCATGCAGCTCACAAAAGGCATCGGGATACTCTCCTCTCCTAAGCCGAGTCCCTGCCACCCCACACTACTGCCACCAATCGATTGCTGAGTCACCATCTTTCAAGAGAAAAGATAATCGGGCATGCTGTGAAACAGAACACTTTACCAGATGGCTTCAAAAAGCACACAGTTTGAGAGTAAAAGACCAAAACCATCCAGTTGGTTTAGTTATAGAAGATGTTAATCATGGCCAGTGACCAGCACAGCTCTGGTGGTTGCACACTTTTCCTGCAACAATATTGATCTTCGTATCTGACTCTCACAGTAAAATGCATGCTTCATCTGTCATTCAGCCAAGTGAGTTACCATGAAAAAAATATGGTCCCTCATTACTACACATTGTCAATACATTTAAAATTCCAGCCAGCTACAGTGGGTCATGACTATAATCCCAGCACTTTGGGAGGCCAAGGTGGGAGAACTGGCTGAGCCCAGGAGTTCAAGACCAGCCTGGGCAATAGAGCAAGACCCCCATCTCTACATAAAAATATATTTTTAAAATTCTGCATCAATATTAATATACAGAATTTTGCTGCTTTATCAAGAAAGCCTTGATTGTTCCCATTTTGATGGGAAACTTCTGAAGGGCACAGCACATGGTCTTGCGTTCTTTATCCAGGTTAGGAACCTGATTTCATCTTTTCTTGAGGAGTTTGGGACTCATTCAGGCTCTCAGCCCATAAAAGCGATGCCCACAGCAACTGAGGAAGACACTATCTTCTAATCTACACTGAAACCACCCTGGGCTCCTAGGCTTCCGCTGTTCTCCCATCTGCTTGGCTGCACTACACTGGTTCCTTCTAAGCCTTGCCATGCGCCACCCCCGTGGCTATGTTGGAAGGAAGTGCCAAATCTCCTGTGGAATGAAAGGCTTTTCCCTCCAAGAGCCACTATGTCGGGGCGGGGAGCGGTACTGAAACATGTTTTCAGGTAAAAGGTCGTTTGAATGCATGGTTAACGTTGACAGAAGATACCAAACCAGGCTTTTATTTTGCTTTTCATTTTACACACCACGTATTTCATCAAGTGAAAAAAAAATTCTTTTCCAAAAAGATTTGCATTACAGTACGTTTAAAACCTTTCACCTTTTGAGGTAAGTAATAAATAAAAGTTATGTGCACCCTAGAAGCTGCCTGCCTCGGACGCGTGACGATCCTTCGTGCCTCATGATCTACTTTATAGCTTTAAACTGGACCACGAGTTGAACTCCCCAAATTCCTCAAAAAATGTCCAGGACCCTTTCTGCTTGCTGAGTAGAGAAAGAGCACTTAAATATAAACAGCTGCTCCTGATTTTTAAAGATCAATCACACATTTATTTATTTTTGAGACAGAGTCTCACTCTGTTGCCCAGGCTGCCGTGCAGTGGTGCAATCTTGGCTCACTGCAGCCTCTGCTTCCTGGGCTCAAGCGATTCTCCTGCCTCAGCCTCCCAAGTAGCTAGGATTACAGGCGCCCGCCACCACACCTGGCTAATTTTTGTATTTTTAGTAGAGATGGATGGGGTTTCACCACATTAGCCAGGCTGCTCTCAAACTCTGGCCTCAACTGGCCCGCTCACATTGGCCTCCCAAAGTGCTGGCATTACAGGCATGAGCCACAATGCCCGGCTAAGATCACACATTTAATGGTACATGGCTGTATTCCAACATTACTCTTTCTAAGTATGTAGGTGATACTGCTGTGGTCCTTCTCGTTTTATGATTCACATTCTAAAAAGAAAAAATTCATACTCTATAAAAATTTCTAAACCTATAGTTTAGGCCATATTTAGTCCTCTAAACAAAAGAAAACTAACATTCATTCATAACATGTCCTGCATCTGCTGTGTTCAAGATTTTCCTTAAACCCACATCCTCCAAGCACTTTCTTATTCTTTTTTGCATATTTTCACTAACTCAAGGATGCTTTTTCAAACTTTCTATACCATGTATACAAAATATTCAGTAAACAACAGCCAAAAGAGAGAAGCAACGTATGTGTCCATCAATAAATGAACAGATACAAAAAATGTGGTATATCCATACAACGGAATCATTCAGCCCTAAAAGGGATGGAAATTCAGACCCTTGCTACAACATGGATGAACCCTTAAGACATTATGCTAAGTGAAATATGACAGTCACAAAAAGATAAATACTGTACGATTCCACTTGTATGAGGTATCCAGAATACTCAAATTGATAGAGAAAGTGGAAATGTACAATTCCACTTATATGAGGATCCAGAATAATCAAATTGATAGAAACAGAAAGTAGAAGGGTGGTTGCCAGGGGCTAGAGATGGGGAAAATGGGGAGCTGTTGTTTAATGAGTATGGATTCAGTTCTGCAAGAGGAGAAGAGTTCTGGAGATTGCTGCATCGTAATGTAAATATACTTAACACTACTGTACTGTGCATTAAAAACAGATGTGATAAATTTTGTTCATGCATTTTACTAAAATTAATTTTTTTTTAGTTTAAAAAAGAAAAAAATAGGGTGCGGTGGCTCACGCCTGTAATCCCAGCACTTTGGGAGGCCAAGGCGGGCGGATCACGAGGTCAGGAGATCGAGACCATCCTGGCTAATACGGTGAAACCCCGTCTCTACTAAAAATACAAAAATTAGCCAGGCGTGGTGGGGGGCCCCTGTAGTCCCAGCTACTCAGGAGGCTGAGGCAGGAGAATGGCGTGAATTTGGGAGGCGGAGCTTGCAGTGAGCCGAGATCATGCAACTGTACTCCAGCCTGGGCGGCACAGCAAGACTCCATCTCTAAAAACAAAAACAAAAAGAAAAAGAAAACAAACAGAAAGAAAGAAAAAAGAAAAAAAATAGTACTACTGGGAATTCTGGTGTTGGACAGAATACATTAACCTCTTTTACCTCTAAGCATAGAGAGAGATTAAAAACAAGCACAGACTTGAGAGGAAACAACAAGAAACATTATACTCCTTAACTTTAAATAAAAAGTTTTAGAAGATGGGTGTGGTGGCTCACGCCTGTTATCCCAACACTTTCGGAGGCCGAGATGGGAGGATTACTTGAGCCCAGGAGTTCGAGACCAGCCTGGGCAACACAGTGAGAGCCTGTCTCTCAAAA
>NW_012104588.1:908998-912877 GCF_000951045.1 Mandrillus leucophaeus
AAGCCCAGGAGGTCAAGGTTTCAGTGAGCTGTGATTGCGTCACTGCACTCCAGCCTTGGTAACAAAGTGAAACCATATCTCTTTAAAAAAAAAAAAGGCGGGGCCAAGCCTGATGGCTCATGCCCGTAATCCCAGCAGTTTAGGAGGCCACGGCGGGAGGATCGGCTGAGTCCAGGAGTTAACCAGACTGAGCACCAATGTCGAAACCCCATCTCTATGAAAAATACATTAAAAAGTTAGCCGGGTACGGTGGTACCCACCTGTGGTCTCAGCTACTCAGGAGGCTGAGGTGGGAGGATCACCTCAGCCCAGGAGGCAGAGGTTGCAGTGAACCAAGATTGCACCACTGCACTCCAGCCTGACAGAGTGAGACCCTATCTCAAAAGAAAAAAAAAAGTTTTAGCATACACACCTTCAAATTTGAAACCAAATTAAATAAAAATGTTCTGGTGACAAGCTATAGACTATTCAGGAAGAGAGAACAAAAGGCACTGAGATTTTCAGGGAGACAGAGTTCCCTGAAATCTCAGAGTTCAAATAATTAATAAATATGTTATGTTGTGGCTGGCAGTAAATTCAGCAAATGAACTCCCACAAACCAACAAAGCCATCAAACGACCAGACTTAATTGGAACCAAAACTCAATAATCTGAAATGTCTTCCTTTTAAAAGCAAAAAAGGAAAGAATATATAAAATGTGTGTCTGGCTGGTACAAAGAAAGAACCTGATTTCTTTTCTTAAGATTATAGAAAATTTTGCCTCAGTGTATTAAAAATTACCCAGTAGACAATAGCCCAGTATTAATTACTCATTAATCATTCAAAGGCCTCCTTTGGACTACCTACCTCCATTGAGTACCAGGGGCAGAATAACGAAGTGACATTTCAAAATCCTATGGCCAAAAGGATTGTTTACACATTCACACACCCACTCATTTGCTCCTCCATAACCCTGTGATGGGCAGCAGAGCTCACTGCTCCTGCCTCTTCTGACAGGTAATGGAACCGGCCAGGGGACAGCAATATATTGTCCCTACGGTCACAGAGCCAGTGAGTCAGAGCGAGGGTAGAAACCCTGGATTTTTGAGAATGTGCCACGCTGCGGATCTACAGCGAATGCCTTCTCCATCACCCATCCATCCACAGGGCTCTGTCAGCCTCATCACCGCGGCTGACGTCTCCATGCCCTGTGTGTTCCACTTTTAATTAACTCCAGAGCAACCCACCCACCCACTTCTCCTGTGCTGTCCTGGTCTGCTCAGGCCCTCACCTTGCATTGACTAGATTTCCACAAAGGCTCCTTCCTCTGAGATGTCCCTCACGGTCTTACCCCCTTAATCCAATCACCAAAAGGTGATGCAACAGGTCAAGCCCTAATGAATCATTTTGTAACAGGTCATCGAAGGGGGTGCGGTTAGGGACTTCAGCTCACAGAAGGACTTCACTAACTATTGGGTTTTTACTGTTTGTGTCCATGCACATGACAAATGGCACTTCTGAGCCTGCTAAAACAGGGATGCAAAATAACATTGGCAATTATAGTCATAGTTCCCAATCGTTTATTTCAAGAAACACAAATTGTGGCCATGCACAGAGGCTCAGGCCTGTAATCCCAGAACTTTGGGAGGCCAAGGAAGGAGGATGGCTTGAGCCCAGGAGTTTGAGATCAGCCTGGGCAACATGGCAAAACCCCATCTCTAATAAAAATACGAAAATTAGCTGGGTGTGGTAGTGCATGCCTATACTCCCAGCTACTTGGGAGGCTGAGGTGGGAGGATCACCTGAGCCTGAGGAGGTTAAGGCTGTAGTGAGCCATGACCACTGCACTCCAGCCTGGGCAATAAGTGAGACCCCATCTCAAAAAAAATTATTTGAAATGTCAAGGGTTCGTTGGCAAAAATAATTACAGTCAAGGACATCTTATCCCATCCATCTTAAATGTACCACCTCACTCTTCACTTTGCATGGATGACATTGTCACTAAAGTATAGGCTGCATGTGTAAAAGGTTCACTGAGTAATAAGAAAAGTACAACATGTAATGTGAGTAAAAATGGCAGTTGGAGGTGGGGAAAGAGCTAGTTTGTTAAGTGTCCAGTGAAGCAAAGATAAAGTGTGGTAAGAAATCTTGGCTGGGTGCAGCGGCTCACACCTGTAATCCCAGCACTTTGGGAGGCCAAGGCCAGCAGATTACTTGAAGTCAGGAGTTCGAGACCAGTCTGGCCAACATGGTGAAACCCCGTCTCTACTAAAAATACAACATTAGCCAGGCATGGTGGTGGGTGCCTGTAATCCCAGCTACTCGGGAGGCTGAGGCAGGAGAATTGCTTGAACCCGGGAGGCAGAGATTGCAGTGAGCCGAGATCATGCCACTGTACTCTAACCCTGGCAACAGAGTGAGACTCCATCTCAAAAAAAAAAAAGAAATCCTAAGGTCCATGAGACAACATTTGCCATGGGCTCATGTCATTTGTCACTCTATGAAAAGGTACTGTTACCGCTCCACAAATGGCCATGATGATGTCATGCAGTTTAAGACCGTGGACACATGCAGCCCCCAAACACAAGGCGGGGCCAGGTACCGGTTTCCTCATGTTGGATTTCAAATTCCACAAGAACAAATAAGCTGGTCGGTTTAATGGCTTTTCAGAAATAGAAAGTACATTCTATTTTGAAGCACATAAAAACATTTTCTTGTCAGAAAAGTTCCACATAACTCACCTCCAAAATACATTCCCTTGTCCATTTTAATAATTTGGAACAGCTGCAGCACAAATTGCTTAAAAATGTTGGGAGAAGCTCACTTCATTTCTTCAATCCAAAATCTACCAAGTCAAGGTTTTCAAAAGGCCTAAGGGTATAACACCTAGTATCAAATTTCACACCCCAAAAAATCAAGTATCATTTGACTTCAGCATGCATATGTATATCAAAACATCATGCTGTATATCTTAAATACAGCCAATAATTTCTTTTTTAATCAAGTATAACTGGCTGGGTGCAATGGGTCACGCCTATAATCCCAGCACTTTGGGAGGCTGAGGAGGGTGGATCATTTGAGGTCAGGAGTTCGAGACCAGCCTGGCCAAAATGGCAAAATCCCATCTCTACTACAATTAAAAAAAAAGAAAAAAAATTAGCCAGGCATGGTGGTGGGCACCTGTAACCCCAGCTACTGGGGAGGCTGAGGCAGGAGAATCACTTGAACTCAGGATGTAGAGGTTGCAGTGAGCCAGAGGTTGCAGTGAACTGAGATCACGCCACTGCACTCCAGCCTGGGCCACAGAGTGAGACTCCACCTCTAAAAAATTAAAAAAGGCTGGGCTGTTTGCCATGTTGGCCAGGCTGGTCTCGAACTCCTGACCTCAAATGATCCACCCTCCTCAGCCTCCCAAAGTGCTAGGATTACAGGCGTGAACCCAGCACTTTGGGAGGCCGAGGCGGGTGGATCACAGGGTCAGGAAATCGAAACCATCCTGGCTAACACAGTGAAACCCTGCCTCTACCAAAAATACAAAAAAAAATTAGCTGGGCGTGGTGACAGGAGCTGTAGTCCCAGCTACTCAGGTGGTTGAGGCAGGAGAATAGCGTGAACCCGGGAGGAGGATCTTGAAATGAGCCGAGACTGCGCCACTGCACTCCAGCCTGGGCAACAGAGCCAGACTCCATCTCAAAAAAAAAATCAAGTAGAACTAAGAAAACTTACAGTGACTCAGTGGCCTCATACAGGGTGCTCATAGAGACCAAGGGACCCAGGTTGGATGTCACAATCCCAATGCAGAAATAACTCATCTAAACAGCATGGTTTGGTCAAGTCAGAAGGCACCAAGTCCACAGCCCTGAAGCGCCTCCCCTGGCACTGCTTCACTCCCCCTGGACT
>NW_012104588.1:912927-916662 GCF_000951045.1 Mandrillus leucophaeus
AACATTAGCCAGGCATGGTGGTGGGTGCCTGTAATCCCAGCTACTCGGGAGGCTGAGGCAGGAGAATTGCTTGAACCCGGGAGGCAGAGATTGCAGTGAGCCGAGATCATGCCACTGTACTCTAACCCTGGCAACAGAGTGAGACTCCATCTCAAAAAAAAAAAAGAAATCCTAAGGTCCATGAGACAACATTTGCCATGGGCTCATATCATTTGTCACTCTATGAAAAGGTACTGTTACCGCTCCACAAATGGCCATGATGATGTCATGCAGTTTAAGACCGTGGACACATGCAGCCCCCAAACACAAGGCGGGGCCAGGTACCGGTTTCCTCATGTTGGATTTCAAATTCCACAAGAACAAATAAGCTGGTCGGTTTAATGGCTTTTCAGAAATAGAAAGTACATTCTATTTTGAAGCACATAAAAACATTTTCTTGTCAGAAAAGTTCCACATAACTCACCTCCAAAATACATTCCCTTGTCCATTTTAATAATTTGGAACAGCTGCAGCACAAATTGCTTAAAAATGTTGGGAGAAGCTCACTTCATTTCTTCAATCCAAAATCTACCAAGTCAAGGTTTTCAAAAGGCCTAAGGGTATAACACCTAGTATCAAATTTCACACCCCAAAAAATCAAGTATCATTTGACTTCAGCATGCATATGTATATCAAAACATCATGCTGTATATCTTAAATACAGCCAATAATTTCTTTTTTAATCAAGTATAACTGGCTGGGTGCAATGGGTCACGCCTATAATCCCAGCACTTTGGGAGGCTGAGGAGGGTGGATCATTTGAGGTCAGGAGTTCGAGACCAGCCTGGCCAAAATGGCAAAATCCCATCTCTACTACAATTAAAAAAAAAGAAAAAAAATTAGCCAGGCATGGTGGTGGGCACCTGTAACCCCAGCTACTGGGGAGGCTGAGGCAGGAGAATCACTTGAACTCAGGATGTAGAGGTTGCAGTGAGCCAGAGGTTGCAGTGAACTGAGATCACGCCACTGCACTCCAGCCTGGGCCACAGAGTGAGACTCCACCTCTAAAAAATTAAAAAAGGCTGGGCTGTTTGCCATGTTGGCCAGGCTGGTCTCGAACTCCTGACCTCAAATGATCCACCCTCCTCAGCCTCCCAAAGTGCTAGGATTACAGGCGTGAACCCAGCACTTTGGGAGGCCGAGGCGGGTGGATCACAGGGTCAGGAAATCGAAACCATCCTGGCTAACACAGTGAAACCCTGCCTCTACCAAAAATACAAAAAAAAATTAGCTGGGCGTGGTGACAGGAGCTGTAGTCCCAGCTACTCAGGTGGTTGAGGCAGGAGAATAGCGTGAACCCGGGAGGAGGATCTTGAAATGAGCCGAGACTGCGCCACTGCACTCCAGCCTGGGCAACAGAGCCAGACTCCATCTCAAAAAAAAATCAAGTAGAACTAAGAAAACTTACAGTGACTCAGTGGCCTCATACAGGGTGCTCATAGAGACCAAGGGACCCAGGTTGGATGTTACAATCCCAATGCAGAAATAACTCATCTAAACAGCATGGTTTGGTCAAGTCAGAAGGCACCAAGTCCACAGCCCTGAAGCGCCTCCCCTGGCACTGCTTCACTCCCCCTGGACTCTAAGATTCTGATCAGTAACAACAAGGGATCCCCTGTTACCCCACATGACCACTACGTGCTACATAAATCAGAGGTATGTATCATCGCTGTTGTTAACGAAAATAAAACCACAGTGCTTTTCGTCATGTAGTCCTGAAAAGCTGGATGTAGAAGATACAATTTGAAATGCACTGGGGAAATGGGTTATTTAAAGTCCATGCTATTGCAGCTAAAGGGAAGAATTGTTAAGAAGTGAGATCCATTATCCAGATTTATTTTGTACTCACCATCCCCCCTCCCCTTTCCTTCTCTCTCAAACACCTCGGCTAAATATGGCAGTGACTTACTTCCTAAATTTTTATCTTGAGTGCAACTTCAGCTTTAAGTTATAGATCCATATGTTCAGTGGTCCACTGGCTCAAACTCAACAGACACGGCTAATCTCCCCCAAACACCTGTTACTTCACACAGTTACAACTTGACAAATGGCACCACAGCCTACCCAAATGAGTAATCCAGTAATCCTACAGAAATTCAGCTTACTTGTCCCCTAAACCCAGTTAAACACTTAGCATCTACCTCTTGGTATCTCACACACTAACCCCTCCTGACTGGAAGCCCCTCCTTTCTCCTCCACCACCCTGTGGCCAAGTGACGCTTCCCCAAAACGCATGGTTGAAGTTGTCCCCGACAGCTTTCATGAGTCCGTTCAAGCTCACTGAGTTGCACAGAGCCGTTCCTTCCTCCATTGCTCTTGACCGCCCTGCCAGCCGGCAGCATGCAACCTTTGTTCTGGCATCTAGAATGTCCTGCGTTGGATATTAAATAACAACGCATCACGCTATTTCCTGTCTTTCCACATGATGATCTGTCGCCAGGACAGCCACCCTCCTTCTTGGCCAAATTCCTCTACATATGCTCAAAACTCAGGCCAACTATTAATAGTACCTCAGGGAGGAATCATTTTCTGACCCTCTCACCCCCTCCTCATTGTGACCCTCCTCCTTTGTGTTCCCATGTAAGTATTTTTACCACACCCATTGTCACCCTGAGCTATTGTTCATGGTTTGCCTGTGTCTGTCTTCACTAAGCAATTAGGTGCCTTTCATTTACTCAATCTTCAACAAGCCATTCCTGTAAGCCAGAGTCATTCTGCATCCTTGGAGTCTAACACAGAGCCTGGTACCCAGGCAGGGCAGCATCAGCATCAATATGCTGAGGACACATGATTCCACCACCAATTCACCAAATAAAATTCATGTTTTAACTGTCTTCTAGTGCTTTATGCCCACTACCTTCTATATAACCAAATTGTTTGATGTTGTCCAATTAAACAATTAGAAACATTTCAGCCAGGCATAGTGACTCATGCCTGTAATCCCAGCACTTGTAGGAAGCCCAGGTGGGAGGATCGCTTGAGGCCAGAAATTTGAGACCAGCCTGAGCAACACAACAAGCCTCCATCTCTACAAAAAATTTTAAAAATACAAAAAATTAGCTGGGTGTGGTGGTGTGCACTCATAGTCCCAACTACTTGGGAAGCTGAGGTAGGACTGCTTGAGCCCAGGAGTTGGAGGCTGTGGTGAGCTATGATCGAACCACTACACTCAAGCCTGGGCGAAAGAGTGAGGTCTAAATAATAATAAATAAAAATAAAAAATAAACACTTAGAAATGATTTTTTCAAAATCACGAAGCATTCAAGTTTGTTGAAAAGAAAACCATCACAAGACACAAGTTGTTAACTGAAGTCAAGGTCTTCAATGTAGAGGCTGGCATTTCCATTTCACTTGAGTGAATTTCTGAATAAAATTCTCTCCTGATTGAAAGGAATCTATCTTTTTTTAAATTATTATTTTTGAGACAGTCTCACTCTATTGCATAGGCTGGAATGCAGTGGCACAATCTCGGCTCACTGCAACCTCCTCCTCCCAGGTTCAAGTGAGTCTCCTGACTCAGCCTCCTGAGTGGCTGGGATTACGGGCACATGCCACCACGCCCGGCTAATTTTTGTATTTTTAGTAGAGATGGGGTTTCAGCATGTTGGCCAGGCTGCTCTCAAACTCCTGACCTTGTGATCCACCTGCCTCGGCCTCCCAAAGCGCTGGGATTACAGGCATGAGCCACCGCGCCCG
>NW_012104588.1:917482-928255 GCF_000951045.1 Mandrillus leucophaeus
GGGAGGCGGAGCTTGCAGTGAGCTGAGATCCGGCCACTGCACTCCAGCCTGGGCGACAGAGCGAGACTCCATCTCAAAAAAAAAAAAAAAAAAGAAACACAGATTTCAATTTGCAAGATTCGCAAACAGTCCACTCCACGGCAGGGTATGCCCAGCCTTCCCATGGCAAGCAGGCTGTGACTTCCCTGCAGGTGAACTCGGTTCAACCGACTGCTAAAATCAATCAGTCTTTCACTGGCTGATGCCTGCTAACACATTTTGCCTGACAGATGCAGGCTTCAAGTTAATTCAGAAGCAACATCAAACACATTTGCAGATTCGGGCTGGAATGCCACCTAACCAAAGGAGGATATTTCTGAAACACCTAAAAATACATCAGCTGTGAAGCATAGTTCGTGCTTACAGAAGCATTTATCTTTAGAAAGAGCCCCACTTCTTAAAATTGGCTCCTTTGATTCTGATCTCTGTGCTGTTTGTTCGGCAAGACCAACAAACTAACCGAAAGGCTGGGTGGAACAGGGAAGAGCTTCCTCTGGAGCCAGCCTCAACACCATAATTGCAGGCGAGCGCTGAAGTTCCCTGCAGCTTTCCCCGTGATGTGGTTTTAAGCCATTCCTTAGAGACTGGGAGAGGAGTCTCCTCCGCGCAACTGACCCGGAGCTCCACAATCCCTATAATGAAGAAAATGTGCTTCTCTTCCATTCAGCAGGAAACAACATGCCACACCTTGGAACCTGGCAGCCCTTCCACTCTGGCCACTGAGCTGCCTTCCGTACAACAGAAACCTCTCCTGCTCTTGTCAACGTTGTGCTTAGATGCTGGGTACCTAACAATTTGAGATGATCCAGGGCCAGAGAGCACAGAAGACAGAAGACAGGCACCTAAAAAACACTTGTTCTCACTCTGCTCAGCAGCTTCCAGGACGGTAAGTGCCACGTTTTCACAGCCACAGCACTTGACAAGACCGGGAGACAATGACATGCAGCCTCTTCCTTCACCTCCCTCCCCACAGTCCCCATGACTTTTCTCCCATCTCTACCCTGGTCTAAAACCCTCAGCCCTCCCCCATTGAATTACTGCAACACACTCTCAGCCCATCTGTCCTTTCTCGTCTCAGCCATATCACTTCCCTCTTAAATCTTCTGAAATGTTTCTTAGAGAAATTCTCCTTTCAGAAACCTTTAAACAGGCTGGGTGCAGTGGCTCTTGCCTATGAATCCCAGCACTTTGGGAGGATGGCTTGCGGTCAAGAGTTCAACATCAGCCTGGACAACATAGCAAGATCCCAGTCTTCACAAAAATTTAAAAATTAGCTGGGCGTGGTGGTGCATGCCTGTAGTCCCAGCTGCTCTAGAGGCTGAGGTGAAAGGTTCGCATGAGCCTGGGAGGTCAAGACCTCAAAGAACTAGGATCGCACCATTGCACTCCAGCCTGGGTGACAGAGTGGGATCCTGTCTCTAAAACAAAATGAAGGCCAGGTGCAGTGGCTCACGTCCATAATCCCAACACTTTGGGAGGCCAAGGCAGGCAGATCTCCTGAGGTCAGTTCGAGACCAGCCTAGCCAACATGGTGAAACCCTGTTTCTACTAAAAATACAAAAATTAGCCGGGTGTGATGGCGGATGCCTATAATCCCAGCTACTCAGGAGGCTGAGGCAGGAGAATTGCTTGAACCCGAGAGGCGGAGGTTGCAGTGAGCCGACATCACGCCACTGCACTCCAGCCTGGGTGACAGAGCAAGACTCCGTCTCAAAAAAACAAAAAGAAAAGAAAGAAAAAAGGTAACTTTAACAAATATAGTGGGGTCTGTGTATCATCAACCCCAAACTTTCCAGGTGAGCTGTAAGTGGGGGAGGGATGTTCTGGCACCACTGATACCTTAGGCCAGATGACTCTGGAGCTGCCCCAGGCACTCCTGTATGCTTCTCAGCATCCGTGGCCTCTACTCGGTAGATGCCATTAGCATCCCTTGACCGTAGCTATGAGACCAAGAATGTCTTTTAGATATTACAAAATGTCCCCAGGGCAGAATCATCCTAGGTGGGGAACCAACGGTTTAAGGCTTCTAACCCCAGGCTGCCCATCCCACCTAATTTCTGCCCATTCCCCAGCAAACATCTGATTCCATGAGCAAAGGCAGCCTTCTCCGCTGCAGTGAGGCCACATCAAACTCACTCTCATCTCCCATCTTCAAGTATGGTGTTCACTGGCCTTTCCTTCTCATCAATTCGTTTTTTTCTCTCTCTCTTTTGTTGAGACAGGGTCTTGCTCTGTTGCCCAGGCTGGAGTACAGTGACACCATCTCGGCTCACTGTTGCCTCAACCTCCCCGGCTCAGGCGATCCTCCCACCTCAGCTTCCTGAGTAGAAGGGACTACAGGGCATGCCACCACGGCTGGCTAATTTTTGCAATCTTTTGTAGAGACGGGACTTCGCCAAATTGCCCAGGCTTGTCTTGAACTCATGGGCTCAAGCGATCCTCCCACCTCAGCCTCCCAAAGGGCTGGGATTACAGGCGTGAGCCATCATGCCAGCCTTTCTACCCAACTCTGACTGATCTCATGCCTTTGTAGTATCACCACCACCACCACCTCCACAGGGCTTCCTGAGCCACGCATAGGTTATGTCTCTGTACCACAAGCACACACCCTGCTCCTCCTCTCCTTAGCGGGTGTGTATTTGTCCTCGCCAGGTCTTAGCAGGCGGTGGCAGGAGATGAAGAAGTCTAGGCCCTCATCAGACCCTTTCTAAGGAAGGGGGCAATCAGGAGAGTCAACCCCCTTCCCTCCAGGCGGCAAACCCATAGCCAAGAGGTTCAGGGTAGAAACCTGGGGCCCCTGGCTGGGAACTGGGAGCTGAGCAGGGCTCTAGTCTCGAAGTGGCCAGAGGAAGGATAAGGTTGGCGAGGGGAAGTCTCAGGCAGAGGAAGGATAAGGTTGGCGAGGAGAAGTCTCAGCCAGAGGAAGGATAAGGTTGGCGAGGGGAAGTCTCAGGCAGGAAGAGCCTGGGAGTTCCAGGAAAAGAATCTAGCAGGGCACAGAAGGCGGGGCTTCTGCACAGGCAGTTAACAGCTAGCGCAGAGCGGCTCCAATGCAGGCACTGCAGCTTAAACCATGCAGTCCAGACCTATGGACACTGGCATCAAACTCAGTACGGCCTCTGTCCCCTCAAGGACAAGCGTGGGAGAGGGATGCACCCACAGGAATAGCTAAAGGGCCCAGCGGTAAGGTTCAGGGGCTTCATAAGCACAGTCAAACCCAAGCCTGTGTCAACCTCACATAACCCTCAATGACAGGCCTTCAGCTACCCAAGGCCATGTGCTGTGAGCTGGCCTTGGTGTTATCTCCCCACTCAATTGCAAGCTTTGAGGCTAGGGATGATGTTGTAAACTTCTTCCAAATTCCCCTTAAAATGGAGCCAAGTTCAAGGCAAGAACTTTCTAATTAAACACTTGTTGCTATGGGATGGCTAAGATGGAGAGACAGGTACAAAGGTTGAAGTTCCCAGAGCTTTCACTTCTTTTACTTTAAAACATCCCTGTTAGAGGGATTATGGTATCTGACCTTTGAAAACACGTTAATTTTAAAAACTGGTGTTCAGAAAGATTCAGCTATCAATACAGAGCCAAAGAGGAGGTTAGTGAAGAAAAGGGGGGGTCAACTCTAACTTCACTATTCTGGGTGCTTTTACTTTTTGTTTTATCACTTTCTACTCCATTTCAATAGAAGATGCCAAAAGCTACAAGAAAAAATATTTTCCTGGTTTCTGACAAAGTTCTCAGATAAAAAGACCAGTCCCCAAGGAGAAAAAGCTAACAGAACTCCTTAGCAAAGAATGGCAGCCTCTCTACCTGGCGATGAGCCACTAGCCAGCAACCCATGGAACCTGCCAGCTCAGAACAGAAAGTCAACAAATAATGGAACATCCAGACACCCGCAGGGGGAAAATGCCACAGGAGTCCCTCCTCAATGATATGACTCAAAGGAGACTACCTGGCTGGATGCGGAGGCTCATGCCTGTCATCCCGACACATTCGAATGCCCAGGCGGGAGGATCACTTGAGCCCAGGAGTTCAAGACCAGCCTGTGCAACATAGCAATGTTTTATAAAATAAAAAAAATAAATAAATAAATAAAAAAGGAGGACACCTATGGTGGGCAAAATAATGGCTCCTCCCACAAAGACATCCATCCACACTCATCCCAGAGCCTGTGTCTAGATAATGTCACATGGTAAAGGGGTTCTGCACAGGTGATTACGAAGCCTGAGATGGGGAGATCATCCAGGGAGGCCCAATCTAAGGGACAGCCTTTCTTGGCTGCAGTCAGAGAGACAGAAAGAAGACAGTGGAGGAGAAAGAGGAAAGATCTGAAGTCACAAGAGGGAAGCAACACATGGTTACTGGCACTGAAGCCGAAGAAAGGGAGCCACAGATCAGGAAACCAGGGAATGTGGGTGGCCTCTAGAAGCTGGGAACAGCCCTCAGGTGACAGTCAGCAAGAAAACAAGGAACTCAGTCCTACAACTGCAAGTAACTGAATTCAGCCAACAGCCACAATGAACAGGAAATGGATCTTCCCCTAGAGCTTCTGGAAAGAGACGCGGCCCTGCTGACACCTTGATTTCTGCTGTGAGACCTAGGGGACTTTCAACCTACAGAACCATAAGGCGGCAAGTAGCTTTGTTCTTTTAACTTAGTACACTTATGTTAATTGGTTATCCAGCAATGGAAAACTAATGCAACATCTCTGGAACAATTCAAGTCGTTTTATTTTTTTTCTCTTTTAAAGATATAGACAGGCACTGCTCCAAGCCAGGATCCCATGTGGAGAAGCGGTGGCTATTCTGACAGGTGGCGGTCTTGTCTCGATATAAGCAGAGTCCAACAGATGCCGGCATCACCAGTAAATGGCTTCAATGATAATTTTTAAAAATCATGGTGGCTGCTTTATGAATAATATACAATTTTGCAAGCCTCAAATGGAAGGTCTACAATGGCATAATTAACTGAACTGGACTGCTAACTGGATGCACAAAAATCCTGCGGCTTTCCCCTTAGAAAGGAAGAAAATGACCTTATTCCAAGACCAAGATCTTATTTATAGTATTTATTGGGCAATTTAGCTATCAAGTTTAACATCATTATCATGAAAAGAAGAAAACAAATAAAAAACTTTTTAAAAGGGTCTGCCTTGTAAACCTCTTCTGTAGTTTTTTTTTTTTCCTTCTAATTTACTTTTTCTTGACTATTGAAAATGTACAATAACAACTTGTGTCCAGGTGGGCATGCTGGCACGTGCCTGTAATCCTAGGTACTCAGGAGGCTAAGGCAGGAGGATTACTTTAGCTCAGGAGTTTGAGTCTAGCCTGGGCAACATAGCAAGACACCATTACAAAAAAAAACTTATGTTTTTCCTCTAACGACAGCAAAGTATGAGTTTGAAAATAGAGACTGAGCATCCCTTGTGTGAAATGCCTGGGACAAAAAGTGTTCTGGATTTCAGTATTTTTTGGATTTGGGAATATTTGCGTACTATGCACTGGCTAAGCATAATTTAAGTTAAATTCAAAATCCCAAATATTCCCAATGAGCATTTCCTTTCAGCATCACATCAGCATGCAAAATGTCTTAGATTTTGAAACATTTTTTGGATTTGGGGTTTTTGGATTAGGTATAGTCAACCTATCTGCACCTACAAGAGACATACACCAATAAAAAATTTTAAAATCCAGGTTCACATTTTATCAACTACAAGACTATTTGTAATACGAATGGCATTTATTTTATAAACATTTATTGCACAACTACCAGGTGCCTGGCAGTGTCCTTGGCTCAAGGAAGACAAAATAAGTCCTTGACAAACTTAGCAAAGAAACCGCTATGTAAACAAATAGTTACGCGACAGTGTCAAATATTTAATACTGACAACAACGCATGCACAGTGCAGTGGTCATGTGGATACCTATGCAGTGGTATTCCATGGGAAAGAGGCAGTTCCCTGGTCATCGACAAGGAGATTTTTGAGATGGGAACAGACAAATAAATGTGCATTATGTCAGCTCATGCAAAACACAGAATGCATCGCCACTTTCACACCAACATGTATAAACATTACCTTTTCTGAACATATGGAAAATATTTTAATCTAAAGACTGAGGACAAGCTAGCTCAGCAAGTCAGAGGACTACAGCATGATTGAATTTCTCTGGACAGGGCTGTTTGAAAACATTTGGCAAACATTAGGTTGATCTGACAAAAAAAAAAACACTTTCACAGTGTAAAAAAAAAAAGAAAGGCAAATACACTTTTTTTTTATAAACTGAGGAAGATTTAGCAGTGTAAACCCATAAATATCTAATTCTTTCTCTTTCCCAGCTCCTTTGTCAGTCTAAGGTTAGATAAATTGGAAGAACCTGAATATTAAGCATGCCTTGAGTTTCAGTTAGCATGTACTATCCATTTGAAGGCTGATTTTATTTATTTATTTATTTATTTATTTATTTATTTGGAGATGGAGTTGCACTCTGTTATTTATTTATTTGGAGATGGAGTTTCGCTCTGTTGCCCAGGCTAGAGTGCAGTGGCGTGATCTTGGCTCACTGCAACCTCTGCCTCCCAGGTTCAAGCGATTCTTCTGCCTCAGCCTGCTGAGTAGCTGGGACTACAGGCAAGCGCCACCACGCCCAGCTAGCTTTTGTATTTTTAGTAGAGATGGGATTTCACCATGTTGGTCAGGCTTGTCACAAACTCCTGACCTCGTGATCCACCCACCTTGGCCTCCTAAGGTGGTGGGATTACAGGTGTGAGCCACCGCACCTGGCAAACGCTAATTTATTATTAATCATAATCACAACCATACTGGCAAAGAGAAATGTAACTCCTAAAGAATAAAAGTTACTAAAAGATCAAGAGTTTTTAAAGTATTATTATTTTTGGCTCAAAAATTATATAAATTTGAGCTGGACAAGAGACATAAACATATATAACCAGTTGCCTTTAGTTTCCTATAAAGACTTGCAAACAGGCAGATGGAAAAGGAGAGAAAACCTGCAGGTCAACTGATCCTGACAGATAATGTAGTACCTGTACTTTAATGTCAAAAATGTATTACAGAAGTGATTTTTGAATATCACTTCATAATAGAGGTAGAGTCACATTTCATAGAAGTTGAGAGAAAAGTGGTTATGTATTTCTCCATTCAAAATAGCAAACAGGAATCCCACAACTTAGAAAGATGGGTTCCCTTGAATGCAAGTATCACCCTAGTGTGGGCTCCAGAGCCAGAAAAATAATTGAAAATCCACAGAAAGAGAAAAATCCAGAAAAGACAGCTTGAGTTCAAGTACTCATGTCTACAAGTTAACATTTTCCCTCAGTCAGTCTAACAACTTCTTTCCGTAGCAGAACACTTAGAAACTGAATACAACAGAGCGTATTCACAAGAAGCAAGGTCAAACCACCTCGATGTGCAGAAGACCCTTCCACAGAAAGTAAATCCCACTAATAAAATCTAGGCAATAAACTCTAGGAAAACATGATTTATTGACCCAAGTTTCTAAACTGGCAGATCCCTTAAAAACATAGTTTTACGGCCTGGTGTGGTGGCTCAAGCCTGTAATCCCAGCACTTTGGGAGGCCGAGGCGGGTGGATCACAAGGTCAGGAGATCGAGACCATCCTGGCTAACACGGTGAAACTCCATCTCTACTAAAAATACAAAAAAATTAGCCGGTCGAGGTGGCGGGCGCCTGTAGTCCCAGCTACTTGGGAGGCTGAGGCAGCAGAATGGCGTGAACCCGGGAGGCAGAGCTTGCAGTGAGCTGAGATTGTGCCACTGCACTTCAGTCTGGATGACAGAGTGAGACTCCATCTCAAAAAACAAACAAACATAGTTGTACCTAGATTAACAAGAGTTCTCAGAAGGCAGGAAATACTCCCTGAAAAGAAAAATAAGCATTCACTCAAACGTGAGGATCTTTTTAAAGGAATTACAATTGGAACTTACATATATTTGATTTCTCTTATACCGCTGGAATAAGTTATACATGATGGAGCCGCCGTGGAGCTCTGTCAAGGACGCCATGTCATCCACGCCCTCCTCGTTCGTGGGGTGCATGGCAGTCACCTTCTGGTGGGTAATTGTGCTCTGCTTGTAAGTGAATACCTGAGGGAGGGAGAGGAATTCAATTATTTCATAATCAGCAGTAAGTGATTTCTCACACAAGTGTCCCAAACTGACAATACAATCTCGGTATAATTTCAGCAAAAAGATTCTAAATTGGACAATAAAAAAATATATTGCAAAAATCTTTTTCATTTTAGGTCACCTATATATTTGTCTCGCTCTCTCTGTGTACGTGTGTGTGTGTGTGTGTATGTTTTTTGTTTTGGGGCATGATTTCATTCTGTCACCCAGGCTGGAGTGCAGTGGCATTACAGCTCACTGCAGCCTCCACCTCCGAGGCTCAAGTGATCCTCCCACCTCAGCCTCCCGAGTAGCTGGGACTACAGGCGTGCACTACCAGCCAGCTAATTTTTGCATTTTCTTTTAGATACAGGGTTTTGTCATGTTGCCCAGGCTGGTCTCAAACCCCTGGGCCCAAGCAATCCACCTGTCTTGGCCCCTCAAAGTGCTAAGATTACAGGCATGAGCCATAGAGCCCAGCTGTCACCTATGTATTTCTAAAAGAAGCAGTTATTTTGACCAGTGCTATCAGACATTCCTAAAAGATATTAGTTCAAGTACGAACATCTTTTGGGAGTCACAGAAATTATAAACTTATAGTTCACTTCTCTGTATTATTTCTCCATTTGATATAAATCAGTAACAAGACACTTTCCAAGTTTTAGAAAGTAATTTGGTTTCCCTATATAATGTTTCCTATTGAATCATATAATTTCAAAGCTTTATAATAGTTATTCCATTTAAGTATTAATTTAAGTACTTTAAATATGATATACATTCATATTGATTAAATAGTCTATATATCTGTTCAAAGACTGTAACGTATTATCACAGGAATATTTAGAAAATCTCCTTGGACAATATTCCCTTTCAACTAGGATATATAGCATTTGTGTACTCTCTCGGCAGAACAAATGCAGTCTGATTTAAAATAAAATTGTTTTTTTTGTTTGCTCAAGAACCTATCTTTTTTAAAATTCCAAAAACAGCAATAAGCACTATAGACATGCTGTAGCATGTACATAAGGTGACTCTGGTACTGTCAGATTGCTGAATTTGCATGGATTTCTAATGTCTACTCAGTGCTCTTCGTCCTAAGTGATTTGGTTCAGGATTAACCACCTCACATTAAGCTCCATCTGTTGACCAAAGCTTGACCAGCTTTACAAACTCAAACAATAACAAAATCATTTGATTGCAGAGTTCCACTCCATATTTACTCATTTACTATAGTTGGTAGTTTTTAAATACTTGGATTACAATCCTCCTTTAAGTAAAATAAAAACATCAAGAGATTTTTTTAAAAAAAAGACATAAATAACATGAAAAGTGCTCAGCCTTCAGACACGCACACACTAGCATGTGCATGTCTGCACACAAAACAATTTTCTGCAATCATATGTGTGGAATGTTTTTATTGGAGAGACTATTTTTAGATACTGACTGGCTGCCTACATGGCAACAAATGGCATGTTATTGCAAAGCAGAATGACACACTAAGAAACGCAAAAGTACCAATCCAATGGTTTTCATGAGCCATGACAAATGGCATGTTTCACTCTGGTAGAGAAAATTACAACTTCGGCAGTAGCATTTCTGCCACATGAACCACAACAGTTGGTCAAGCCAGTCCTGAGAAACTGCGAGGCCAAGGTTGGGACCCACCCATCTCTTATGAAGAAAAGCCACTGTCCCCAGCTGCTTCCTGGGCTCAGACATCCACCAGGAGAGGAGACAGTCCTGGTGGCCCCATCTCATGGCAAGGTGGCCAACCCTGCTACATGAGCCCCACAGGGCTGGCAGAGGCCTGGGGCCACCTAGGGAGCAGGGTAGAAGCGCTTCGCACCCAGAATAACAAGGTATTAACGAAGCCACAAGGTCATTCAAGAGCAAAGAAACATATAGACCCTTTTAAAGTCATCAACACCATGCAAGTTAAGAAACAGAAACTTAGGCCGCAGTCGAAACAGCCTTGGGGCAACCTAGAAATTCCCAGAAGTTAAACAGCTAGAACGCCCTTCCTTCCCCCAGCACACCACATCCCCGTGATGCCAATCCAGGCACGTTTTCAGAAGAGCTACAACCAGACAGGTACTTGCGTCTTTCAAAGAAAGTGCCGACCAGGGTGGGGCAGAAACAGAACTTGCCTGCTGGTCAACTCTCAGCCAACCAAGTGGTATAAAGAAGGGCCCGTGTCACCTGCCAGCTCCCGGCACACTCCTGAGGCCTCATCTCACTCTGCTGGCTCAAGGCTCCTGCCAGTACAACTCGAGTTCCCTTCCCAGATTTTCTTCTAGGCAAGAAGACAGGGCACTGAAGCCAGCACAACTATCTCCCCCTCAAGCCCCTGCAAACTCACCACCAGCAAGTCCTTCTCAACGTGAAAACAAACAGCTTCCACCAACTGTCACTCTACATATACTGAGAAATCCAGATTTTGAAGATTTAGAGTATTAGAATTTTTACTTATATTTATATTGATACATATTCTGCTTTCTGGAAATAACCATACATAACACTCACACACTACAAAACATAGACACTAATTATTTTATATTTTACATATATGTAATATACACATTATACATA
>NW_012104588.1:929620-930004 GCF_000951045.1 Mandrillus leucophaeus
TAAGTCAAGCAAATAATTCCTACGAGGAAAAAACTTTAGAAATTTAGAAAATCCACTCATTCCAGCAAATTTTTAAAAATTGTTTGGCTGGTGTGTTCTAGGCATTGGAGATGGAGCTTACATTCCAATTCAGGGGGAGAAAATAAGAAACAAATATACAAGTGAATAGACAGTATCGCAGGTGGTGATGGAGTCTATGAAACATAACGAAGGTAAGGGTGGACTAAGGAGTACCTGCGGGTTATAATTACATCAGGTATTCGGGGGCAGCCCGATGGATTAACATTAAAGGAGAAACCCTAAGGAGGTGAGAAACAGAACCAGCCCCCTGCGTTCTAGTGTCTTAATACGTTATTGGGTGAGTGAACACCTGATTTAATTTGG
>NW_012104588.1:931403-938978 GCF_000951045.1 Mandrillus leucophaeus
ACTAAGAAAAAATGATGACAACAAGCCAATGCCTCTAAGGAAAACTTCTCATAAAACATAAAAACATCTTTCAGCTGGGTGTGGTGGCTCACGCTTGTAATCCCAGCACTTTGGGAGGTCAAGGCAGACAAATCACGAGGTCATGAGATCGAGACCAACCTGGTCAACATGGTGAAACTCCGTCTCTACTAAAAATACAAAAACTAGCCGGGCGTGGTGGCGGGCGCCTGTAGTCCCAGCTACTCAGGAAGCTAAGGCAGGAGAATGGCGTGAACCCGGGAGGTGGAGGATGCAATGAGCCAAGATTGGGCCACTACACACCAGACTGGGCAACAGAGCAAGACTCTGTCTCAAACAAAACAAAACAAAACTTTCAAAAACAATCGAAGAAATAAAAACACTGAATAGAGGTAAACAAAATCAGCATGACAATATTATGTCATATTATATTGATTCGCTTTTATTTGACCCCAGTTAAGGAGGAGGAGGATGATTTCTAGGAATTGGAGTTCGCTTACATTTTTGAGATTTTCTAACTGTACTGCATTAATTATGGTCAAACAATATGGTCCACATTATCTCTGTTTCTGAGACTATTCCTTTGCTCCTTCCTGGCCTAGGATCTTGCATCTCTTCCCATGTCTGGGCAACTATCTTCCTGCTACTCTCCTCCTTGGAGTCTCAGCTCAAACATTATCCTCTCGGAAGACAACAACGGTCTTGCCCAGAGGCGCCCCTGCCACTCTCTTCCTTCTTCTATCACGTGTGTGTCCTCATTGCTCCTTATGACACATTATAATCACTTATCCATTATCTTGTTGAAAAGCCATCACACCCCCACCCTGGAACCTCTTGGTCAGGATCTTTCACACTCTTCTGACCACAACCCACAGGGAGACATGTTTTTCCCTGTGAACTACTGTAGTTTAACAAAAGTTTCCTAACACAACACTTAGCATCACAACGTTTGATGCTTCCCCATATTTTATATCCTATTTCATTTCTTTTAAATGCCAGCTATGACCCTCTCAGTTGACTTCACACCTCACTACTCTGAGGCAGGAACCATTACCATCTTGTCCCCAGTACTCAGTCCTGGCAGACTCAACAAATACTGAAGGAATGGTCCTGCCCTTAAAATGGGTATTATATATATAGAAAGGCAGAGTGGACAGCTGGATGCAGTGGCGTGTGCCTGGAATCCCAGCTATTCAGGAGACTGAGGCACGAAAATCACTTGAGCCCAGGAGGCGGAGGTTGCAGTGTGCTGAGATCACGTCATTGCACTCCAATCTGGACAAGACAGGGAGACCCTGTCTCAAAAAACAAAACCAGGCTGGGCACGGTGGCGCATGCCTGTAATTCCAGTACTTTCGAAAGCCAAGGCAGGCAGATCACTTGAGGTCAGGAGTTCGAGACCAGCCTGGCCAACATGGTGAAACCCTGTCTCTACTAAAAATACAAATATTAGCCGGGCATGGTGGTGGGTGCCTGTAATCCCAGCTACTCGGGAGGCAGAGGCACAAGAATCGCTCGAACCCGGGAGGCAGAGGTTACAGTGAGCCAAAATTGCACCACTGCACTCTAGCCTGGGTGATACAGAGGGAGACTCAGTCTCAAAAAATAAATTAAAAAAAAAAAAGAAGAGTGGAATAAGAGGCAAACATAGCCTTAGAATCATTTCTAGCTGGATTGACCTCTCCTAGATCTATGCTACCTGCAACTGAAGGACAACAAACAAGATTTTCATTTCTCTGGCCCAGTATTTCCTCCATCTGTAAAATAAGGATGATGATCAGAGACAACTCATAGAATTACCGCGAAAACTAAGGAAAATAATGTAGGTAAAAGTCACAGCGACTGGCATACAACAATACAATAAAACGTAGCAATTCCTATCAGGGGAACAGAATACAAAGAACAACATAGAACATTCTGTGAGGAAAAAGCAAGAGTCGCAGGAAGTGCAGTGGGAGGAGCGCAGGCTCTGAAGATGGGAGAGAACACAGTCTCCAGAACAGCTCCTGTGCGGGAGGAGGGAGCGGGCCAAGGGAAGCTGCGTGTGCATTCCCCATGTTTTATGACAACCTTGCCTGTAAGCGCTCAGATGAAAAGCTATTTGTCATAACACTTTCTTCTCCTATTTTAATCCCTTTGCACGAAGTTGGCTGGCCTTGTTTAGATTTTGCCTGGAATTCCACGTTGTTTCTGGGGATGTCTCTCTTATTTTCCGCCTTTCGTTTATTGGCTTTTTAATTCATGAATCAAAGTAATGATCAATGACAAAGGTTGTTAAGACATCTGCCTCCTGACATGTGGCTGAGATGAGCAATCACGTAAACAAAAATGAGCTTATGTTCGGCTTCACTGACTGTGCTTTCAATGACTGGTGTATACGCTCTCAGGCTCCATGATTATTTTGTACTGAGTAAGTAATTTATACTTTTATGATGTTCCTTTGCAACCAAGAAGAGTCTAAGAAGAAAACAATCCACCTAACTGAAAATCTGCCTTTTCCTATTGTTTTTGTTGATGCTTTACAAGACTGGAGGAAGTATTTGGGGCATGAAAACATCAAGTCCCCTAGAAAGTTTCCTGGGAACCTAATCAAAAGCAAATGTATACATGTCTACTCTGCTAGTGTGCAGGGGAAACAAATGGCAATAGTGCCCTGTTTTCAGTTCAAACTTGTCAGAGATTTGGCACTCTAATTACACAGCCTAGGGGTTAACATTACGGTTTATTTTTTATTTTTTTTGAGACAGAGCCTCCCTGTCACCTAGGCTGGAGCGCAGTGGCGCAGTCTCAACTCACCGCAACCTCCTCTTGCGTTCAAGTAATTCTCCTGGCTCAGCCTCTAAAATAGCTGGGGTTACAGGCGTGCATCACCACGCCTGACTAATTTTTGTGTTTTTAGTAGAGACAGGGTTTCACCATGATGGCCAGGCTGGTCTTGACCTCTCGTACTCAAGTGATCCACCCTCCTTGGCTTCCCAAAGTGCTGGGATTACAGGCGTGTGCCACTGCACCCAGTCAATGTTTTCTTTATATATATAACTGTTCTGCTACTTTATTAGATAACTATGAAGTATAGATAACACAAAGATTATTGTTTTCTTTTTCAACAACTCAAACTAGTTTGCGAAATTAAGTCCTTTAAACTATCACCAGGTTTTCAATGCCCAGTGTATCCTTTGGGTGACAAAACAAAATAAGAGGGCCAAGCAGAGGGAACGGGTTAAGTGCCAGCTGCATACATCAGACATTGCTAATGTTACCTCATTTGGTCCTCAGAAGGGGAGGTAATACTGATGCTCATTTGTTTTATTTTTCTGCGACAGAGTCTCACTCTATCATCCAGGCTGGAGTGCAGTGGCGCGATCTCGGCTAACTGCAACCTCTGCCTCCCAGGTTCAAGCGATTCTCCTGCCTCAGCCTCCTGAGTAGCTGGGACTACAGGTGCCCGCCACCATGCCCGGCTAATTTTTTGTATTTTGTAGAGACGGGGTTTCGCCATGTTGGCCAGGATGGTCTCGATCTCCTGACCTCATGATCTGCCTGCCTTGGCGTCCCAAAGTGCTGGGATTACAGGCGTGAGCCACCACGCCCAGCCCTGATGCTCATTTTTAAAAGGATGAATTCACAGAGGATCAGAGAACTTAGGAAACTTACCCAACGGCACACAGTACGGGGAAGGTTCAATTTCTTGGTATTATAGGGAAGCATGCGTGGTAGAGTCAGACCTTCGAGGGTCACCTGTTCAGAGATGGTCTTTCAAATTCCAGCTCCGCCACTTGCTTACTGGCTATGAGTCCCTGGGCACATTCCTCAGCCTGAACTGATGTTCGAATGTATACAGTGAAGGCATTACTATCTCCGCGGCAGAGATGCTGAGGCTTAGATTGGTGAGGGCAGCACACAGCTCACCCCTGCCTGGTCCAATGCTGCTGCTACTGTCCAGTTAGCCCTCCACCTTGCTTGGGCTGCTCCTCTTTTAAACTGACAAGGAGAAAGTGGAGAGATTACATCATGAAGTTGCGGGCAAAGAGATCACTGAGGGTGGATGCCCTGGAAATGGAGTCAATAGCAAAAAATATGTAATCCCAGCACTTTTGGAAGCCGAGGTCAGCATTTTGGATCACCTGAGGTTAGGAGTTCAAGACCATCCTGGCCAACATGGTGACACCCCCGTCCGTCTCTACTAAAAATACAAAAGTCAGCTGTGAGTGGTGGCCCATGCCTGTAATCCCAGCTACTTGGGAGGCCGAGGCAGGGGAATTGCTTGAACCCACGAGGTGGACGTTGCAGTGAACTGAGATCGCGCCACTGCACTCCAGCCTCGGCGACAGAGACTCTGTCTCAAAACAAACAAACAGCAAAGTATCCCAGTGGCCCTTCAAAGGAGACAGCAGGGTAAAGAGGAGGAAGGAGAAGCTGATTTTGCATCACTTTACCGGTGCACTAGGTTTGTTTTGTTTTGAGACAGGGTCTCACTCTGTCACCCAGGCTGGCGTGAACTACAGTCTTGAACTCCTGGGCTCAAGCAATCCTCCCGCCTCAACCTCCCAAGTAACTGGGACTACAGGTGCACACCACCATGCCCAGCCCCAGTGTGCTAGGTTTAATCTCACTCATTTATTCCGTTATTTTTCATTTATTTACTCTCTTTTAAGTTTCCTCAGTCACTCACGCCAGCCTGAGAGCTGGACCCTGGGAATACCCTGGGAATACAATGATGAATTAAACAGCCCCTCCCTGCAAAGAGTTTACAGTCACTGAGGGTTCTGAAAAATAAATAGGCAATCCAGACAGTGCCGTGGGGACTGTAATGGTGGAAATGCCCAGGGCACATTAGGGATGATCCATGTGGGAGAGGTGATAGCCAGGAGGGATACGGATGCAAGGGTGATGCAGCGTGGGGTGTCTGCGGTTGAGTGTGGCTGCAGCAGAGGCTGACTTGGGAAGGGCCCCCTGTGCCCTGGGTGCTGCTTAGCCTCTGACCTGAAGGACATGAAAGGCACATAAGTGTTTAGAGAGGGGACAGAGCCTTCTCTTCCTACTCATCATCATGGACAACACTAATATCAAACACAACACCAAGACTGTTTTTCTAGAGACAAGAGATAAAGAATAAACCTCACTGCAAGATGCAATTCAACAGAAACTCCACAGAAAAGCAATCTTCTGAATCCGCTTGAGGAGCAATTGCCACAAACACTGCTGTTTCCGAAATGGAAGGTTTCTTCCTGCCGTCACGTATACAAAGAGCACACCCCCAAAAGTATCAGGGATGGTGCACACATCATAAAGCTGCTGGCAGACCAGTCTCTGAGCGGGAAATCCTAACCATCCAGCTCAAACCTTTCTGAGGGCGCCGCAGGGCTGCAGGCAGGCGAACAGGGTAAATCGAGAAGTCTGAAACACCCAGGGGCTAGTGGGCCAGCAGCACAACTGCCGGTGGAGAAGCCACACAACAAGCAGTGCAGACACAACGAACACACTTTCACGGTAACTACTCAGCAAACAGAAAGGCCTCGGTGATACCCAGGCCCGGACCACTCTTGGTAACTTAAGAGGAAAAGATTAACTGCCACACAGAGTTAGCTCAGTTGGGAGGAACGGCTAATACACACACACACACGCACATGCACACAAGAATATACTAGGATATTTATATATTAAGGAAAACCAGCCAGGCGCGGTGGCTCACACCTGTCATCCCAGCACTTTGAGAGGCCGAGGCAGGTGGATCACTGAGGAGTTCAAGACCAGTCTGGCCAACATGGTGAAGCCCCTACTAAAAATCACAAAAATTAGCCGGGCATCATGGTGCACGCCTTTAGTCCCAGCTACTTGGGAGGCTGAGGTGGGAGAACTGCTTGAACCCAGGAGGCGGAGTTTGCAGTGAACCGAGATTGTGCCACTGTACTCCAGCCTAGATGACAGAGGCAGACTCCATCTCAAAAAAAAAAAAAAAAGGAAAACCAGACCTCAAATTTGTATTTATATGTAAGGTCAGGAACTGTGATTTTAGAGACTTATGTACAGATTTCTTTTAAATCCTAAACTCCAGTACTTTTTCATTCACAAAAGAAAACTTTCTGTATAATTTTTTAGGGAAATCTACTGCACAAAGAAAATCATCCTTGTTGTTTTCGTTATGCTAAGATGTATAATTAGAACGATTTCTTGATTTCTTATACCCACTATGCAAGCCAAGTCTATCAAGAAAAAAAAAAGATGTTCAAACTCTTCGAGCCAGTCTTTCCACATTTAGGAATTTAGTGTGCAGAAAACAATCACTGTATAAAAATGGTTTTTTCATTGTAGAGTTTTACTAAAATAAATTTGTAATAAAACTCTACTATGCACATACGTAGTAAAATCGTAGGGTTATTTTTTTAAATAGACAACACACACACACATACACACACACACACAGGGTGACTGTACTCTTGGGTCTTCATTCTTAAAACTTACATTTGCACAAAAACTTGCACACAAATATTTATAGCAGATTTCCAATAGGCAAAAGCTGAAAGAAGCCAATTCCTGGTTACATGCTATGTGATTCTATTCATAGAATATTCTTGAAATGACAAAATTACATAGGATGAAGAACAGCTTGGTGGTTGCCAGAGGCTAGGGAGGGCACTGAGCAGGAGGGTAATGAGGACGGCTGTGAAGGACAACAGGAGGGTCCTGTGATGATGGAAATGACCTGTATCCACTGCGTCAATGTCAATATCCTGGTTGGGATATTACGCTCTGGTTCTGCAAGATATCACTGAGGGAAGCTGAGTAAAGGAGACATGGGATCAAAAGATGATATACAAATGGCCAAAAAACATATGAAAACATGTTCAACATCAGTAATGATCAGGAAATGCAAATCAAAACCACAATGTGACAACACCTTACTCCTGCAGGAATGGCCACAATCAAAAAATTAAAAATAATCAGTGTTGTCATGGATACAGTGAACAGGGAACACTTCTACACTGCTGGTGGGAATGTAAACAAGTACAACCGCCATGGAAAACGGTGTGGAGATTCCTTAAAGAACTAAAAGTACATCTACCATTTGATCCAGCAATGCCACTACTGGGTATCTACCCAGAGGAAAATAAGTCATTATAGAAAAAAGATATTCACACACACGCATGTTTATAGCAGCACAATTTGCAATTGCAAAAATGTGGAACCAGTCCAAATGCCCATCAATCAACGAGTGGATAAAGAAACTGTGGTATATATATACAACGGAATACTACTCAGCCATAAAAAGGAATGAATGAATGGCATTCGCAGCAACCTGGATGAGATTGGAGACTATTATTCTAAGTGAAGTAACTCAGGAATGGAAAAACAAACATCGTATGTTCTCACTCATATGTGGGAGCTAAGCTATGAGGATGCAAAGGCATAAGAATGACACAAACGACTTTGGGGAATCAATGGGAAAGGATGGGAAGGGGGTAATGGATAAAAGACTACTAATTGGGTGCAGTGTATACTACTCAGGTGATGGGTGCACCAAAATCTCTCTAATCACCACTAAAGAACTTATTCATA
>NW_012104588.1:940538-974914 GCF_000951045.1 Mandrillus leucophaeus
TGTTGTATTATTAGTAGAGATGGGGTTTCACCATGTTGGCCAGGCTGGTCTCAAACTCCTGACCTGGTGATTTGCCCACCTCAGCCTCCCAAAGTGCCAGGATTACAAGCGTGAGCCACCGTGCCCGGGCATTTTACTGGTTTTAATGACAATTTTTCTTGGCCTTAATAATGTAGAATTGAAAGGTATTTTCAGAGATAAGACTTTGGTTATTTTGGTTGCTGTTTCCCAAAACAGCACTGACTAGAATCTTTCCTCATTCAAGGGAAACTGCTCAGGTTTGTGCAACATGAGCTTTGGCGGTGCTGAACTCCACTCTGCACCTCACTGGCACAGCAGTCTTAACTTGTTCCAGTTACTCTGCTCTCCAGTCCCTAGTTTCCTCACCTATAGTATAAGCGTAATCCAAATGGCTATGTTTCTTACTGCAAACAGAGTGAGCTCATGCACCTAAGTATCGTGCACATTTAGCACAGTTCTTGGTACTGTGTAAGCAACTCTGATATTTCAGTTACTCATATTACTGTTATCAGTGATGTAATCTGGCTATACCCTGATTGGAATTCTCTGACAGTTGGTTCCCAATCACTTCGAGGATAAAGTATCAATTATGAATGTGGTTTCTCTTCCAGGCCCTCCCTGAGCGCCCCATTGCTTCACCTGCCAAGCTGACTCCATGTGCATCAGATTAACTTTGAGTCCCTGTAAGGGTTAACTCTCCTCGGGTGTCCTGTCTTTCCTTTCTTGGCTGAGCACACCCTTCCAGTCACCCCTCTTCTGAGCTCCCCCGCCACATCTAGTCTGAATGGGCCGGCCTTCTCTCCCACAGTACCTTGGACAGAAACCTCTCAGGTCACTTACATTCTATTATAACCTCGCCTTTCTTACCCCTGCCTAGTAATCATCAATCAAGGAGACAAACTTCCAGCTCATATGCCAAAGTGGCTGATTTCCCGGTACACCGTGATGAGGATCTGGAACTGCATGTGGGTAGACGGGGACGTCAAGAGGAAATCCTGGTGTCTACAATAGCGAGGGGGGGGGGCGGGGGGGGGCTGAGGACCACCTCTCACCACCCTTGTACGGGACCAATCTGTGGGGACTAGGACTTGTCTCACAGAAACTTGTGGGTTCTCACTGTCTCATCAAATGCCTGGAACTAACGGCTGCTTAATAATTTTCTGCTAAAGGGATGAACATCAGCTACCACGTATGGTACTAAGACTATATGATGAGGACTTTACATTTGTCATCTAAAACCAGCTCCAAAGACTGGGTCATAAATCAATACTTTTCATTTACAGGTCACCATGAAACTGTCTTAAACTAAATAATAGGGCAGTAATTCCTTGGCAGCCCTTAAGTGAAATGAAAAAGACATATTCAAACCAAATATGAATATATCTCTCAGTTCTAAACAAAAATCAATGGAATGAGTCCTAGCTTTAAACACTATGTGTTTTCCAAGCCATTTCTGGCAGATGAACACATTTCCAAGTGCCAGTTAAGAATTTAGAGACAACAGCCGGGCGTGGTGGCTCACGCCTGTAATCCCCTCACTTTGGGAGGCCAAGGCAGGCGGATCACAAGGTCAGGAGTTCAAGACTAGCCTGGATAACACAGTGAAACTTATCTCTACTAACAATACAAAACTTAGCCGGGGGTAGTGGCACACGCCTGTAACCCCAGCTACTCGAGAGGCAAGTCAGAACTGCTTGAACCCAGGAGATGGGGATTGCAGTAAGCCAAGATCACGCCACTGCACTCCAGCCTGGGCGACAGAGTGAGTCTCTGTCTCGGTGGGGGGTAGGGGGGTGGGGAAGTATTTAGAGATAACACACAAGGTATTTATTAATCCAGTGAACAAAAACAGAATCGGGAATCGGGGCCTGGCGCGGTGGCTCACGCCTGTAATCCCAGCACTCTGGAAGGCCAAGGTGGGCAGATCACCTGAGGTCAGGAGCTCGAGATCAGCCTGGCCAACATGATGAAACCCCATCTCTACTAAAAAATACAAAATTAGCCTGGCGTGGTGGAGTATGCCTATTATCCCAGCTACTCGGGAGGCTGAAGCACAAGAATAGCTTGAATGCGAGAGGCAGAGGTTCCGGTGAGCTGTGATCGCATCAAAGTCATTTTTGGCTGGGTTTTTTTTTTGGTGAGATGTGTACAAAGATAGCAATATGTTAGCTTGGCTCAAACTTATGGTACAAAAACTAGAAGAAATCACAACAACCAGAAGATAATAAGACACATCAGCTCAGAATATGAAATAATTATCTCCTCACACTCTTCCTGTCCACCAACCCCATCCCCCCCGTCAAGGAAATCTGTAGAAATATCAGGAAAACACTCTTTGAATTAATGGAAGGATTAGGGAAAGGCAGAAGGCCAGAAAGAAGAAAGACCAAAAAAAAAAAAGTAGATTACTAATTAAGGAGGGCAAAGGTCTCTTTAAAAAAAAAAGACATTTTTGGTAACAAAAACAATAATACCATACTCTGAGATAAGTTTTCCCAGCACACGGATCATGATCAAAATAAGGTCACTTGTTCCCCCTACTCCTCCCAAATGTGTCAACAAGAAATTGCTGTGTCTTTGTAAATGTCTGTGAAAGCAAAGGATGTAAAAGCCCTGCACATCTTGTACCGGAAATCTGGTCTGAATATCTAAGAGCCAGAGGATTTGAGGGTTAGGGAAACTGATGGGAATCGGGTTGAAACCTCCTAAGAACAAAGGTTAGGAGAGATAGCGGCATGCTATTGCAAGTATCCTCATTCCCTGCCTAACTTCTCATCGTCCTCCCAAAAAGAGTGTCTGGAGATTCTTTATTTCTGGTGATATCCTTGTAGTCTTGTCTATTCAAATTTGCATTTTAGAATGTGACAGAATCAAAACACAGTATAAGGACAAAGGGGCTCTTGCACTCTTTCACTAGATACCAAATGGTCACTATTCCTATGAGAGAACAGCTCCTCCTCCACTGTTACAGACAAAAATAGTAAACATTTAACCCCCATTCCTACTTTGATTATAACCCACCTCCAAAGGTTTGCATCTTCATCCATCAACTCCATCTCATTTTCTACATTCCAGGGTCAAAGATAATGAAGAAGGCCAACACCAAAAACTCAATGACTACACATGCCCAAGAAGATGGGCAGCTGGAAGCTGATGAAAATACGATGATGAACATGGACCAAGTGGTATACAGCCCCCACCTTGTGGATATCTGAAAACTGGGAAAAGCTGTATCACCCTCAGAGCAGTCACGTCCTTCAGAGACTTTGAGATTTGTATCGGGATTTTTTTAAAACTTAAAATTGTTCTCTGCTCTCTTGATAGTTATACTTAGGCCTTTTGAAAGTATATGAGTTAATTCATGGCTGCTGGGAATGTAAAATGGTGCAGACGCTTGGGAAAACACTCTGGCCATTCTTTGAAAGGCTAAATACAGTTACCATATGATCCAGCAATTCACTCCTGGATATATACCCAAGAAAAATAAAAACGTATGTCCACACAAAAAGGTTACCATGAATGTTCCTACCAGCATTTTTCCTATTAGCCAAAAGTGGAAATAACCCAAATGTGCGAAACAGATGATGGATAAACATAATGTGGTATAATTATACCAGGGAATATTATTTGGCACTAAAACGATGCACTGACAGGCAGGGAGAGGTGGCTCATGCCTGTAATCCCAGCACTTTGGGAGGCTGAGGCGAAAGGATCACTTGAGGTCAGGAGTTTTGAGACCAGCTTGACCAACATGGAGAAACCCCATCTCTACTAAAAATACAAATTTAGCCGGGCGTGGTGGCGGAGGCCTGTAATCCCAGCTATTTGGAAGGCTGAGGCAGGAGAATTGCTTAAACCCGGGAGGCACAGGTTGTGGTGAGCCAAGATCGCACCATTGCACTCCAGTCTGGGCAACAAGAGTGAAACTCCATCTCAAAAAAAAAAAGACATACTGACAAGCCTTGTAAATATGCTAAATGAAAGAGTCCAGACACAAAAGGCTAAAGGCTACATATTATTATATGTTTCCATTTATATAATATGTCCAGAATAAGCAAATTCATAGAGACAGAAAGTAGATTAGTGGTTGCCAGGGGTTAGAAGGAGGGTTATAGGGACTGCTAACAGGTACGAGGTTTTCTTTTGGGGTGATGAAAATGTTCTAAATTTGACTGTGGTGATGACTGCACAACTCTGTAAATATACTAAAAAAGTTGCTGAACGGTACACTTTGAGTAAATTCTGTGGTTTGTGGGTTACATCTCAATAAAACTGTTATTATTATTTTTTTAAATACACATGAGTTAGGCACTTAGCACAGAACCCAATGAATGCAAGGCGTTCGATATATGCTGGTGCCTTTCCCTCGCTGGCAAACTGAGCCCACCTCAAATACAGGCATACCTCGTTTAATTCACAGATACTGCATTTTCTTACAAATCGAGGGTCTGTGGCAACCTGTGCAAGTCTACTGCTGCTGTTTATCCAACAGCAGGTGTTCACTTCACATCTGTGTCACGTTTTGGTAATTCTCACAATAATTCAAACTTTCCCATTATTATTATATTTGATCTTCCATGCTCCTATTGTAATTGTCTGAGGGCACCACAAACCACACCCACACAAGACAGTGAACATAATTAATGCTGTGTGTGTTCTGCCTGCTCCACCAACCCGCTGTTCCCCCATCTCTCTCCCTCTCCTGGGGCCTCCATATCCTCTGAGACACAACAATATTGAAATTGGGCCAAAGAATAACCCCACAATGGCCACTAAATGTTCAAGTAAAAAAGAGTCACGCACCTCTCACTTTACATCAAAAGCTACAAATGGCGCAGCTGAGTGAGGAAGGCATGGCGAAAGCCAAGACAAGCTGGAAGCCGGGCCTCCTGAGCCAACCAGCCAAGTTGCAAAGGTAAAATTCTTGAAGGAAAGTTTCTTGAAGGAAATTAAAAATGCTACTACAGTGAACAAATGAATGAACAGAAGGTAAAACAGTCTTGTTGCTGATACGGAGAAAGTTTCAGTGGTCTGGATAGATCAAACCAGCCACAACATTCCCTTAAGCCAAAGCCTAATTCAGAGCAAGGCCCTCATTCTCTTCAATTCTATCAAGGCTGAGAGGTCAGGAAGCTGCAGAAGAAAAGTCTGGAGCCAGCAGAGATTAGCTGATGAGATTTAAGAAAAGAAGCCGTTTCCACAACACAAAAGAGCAAGAGGAAGCAGGACATGTTGACGAAGAAGCTGCAGCAAGTTATCCAGAAGATCTAAATAAGATCATTGATGAAGGTGGCTATGCTAAAAAGATTTTCATTGTGGACACAACAGCCTCCTACTAGAAGCTGCCATCTAGAACCTCCTCAGTTAAAGAGAAGCCAATGCCTGGCTTCAACGGACACACGGACTCTCGTTAAGGGTTAAAGCAGCTGGAGACTTTTAAGTTGAAGCCAATGCTCATTTACCATTCTGAAAACCTTAAGAGCTCTTAAGAATGATGCTAAATCTACTCATCTCTATAAATGGAATTACAAAACTGAGATGCCAGCACATCTGTTTACAGCATGGTTTTAGTAAATATGTTAAGCCCATTGTTGAAACCTACTGCTCAGAAAAAAAGATTTCTTTCAAAATACTACTGCTCATTGACAATGCAACTGGTCACCCAAGAGCTCTAATAAAGATGTACAAGGAGACTCATGTTGTTTTCATGCCTGCTAAGACAACATCCATTCTGCAGCCCACGGATCAAGGAGCAACTTCGACTCTTAGGTCTTATTATTTAAAGAATGCATTTCATAAGCCTATATACCTAGTGCCGTAGTAGATGGTGACTGCTCTGATGGAACCAGGCAAAATACACTGAAAACCTCCTGGAAAGGATTCAGCATTCTAGATGCCATCAAGAACATCTGTGATTCATGAAAGGAGGTCAAAATATCAAGATTAGGAGGAGTTTCGAAGATGATTCCAACCCTCATGTGTGACATTGAGGGGTTCAAGACTTCAGTGGAGGAAGTTATTGCAGATGTGGTGGGAATAGCAAGGGCACTAAAATTAGAAGTTGAGCCTGAAGATGGAACTGACTTGCTGCAATCTCATGATCAAATTGGGAAACACAGGCCAGGTGCAGTGGCTCACACCTGTAATCCCAGCACTTTGAGGGGGCCAAGGTAGGAGGACTGCTTGAGCCAGGAGTTCAAGACCAGCCTGGGCAATATGGCAAAAACCCATCTCTACAAAAAATACAAAAATTAGCCAGGCATGGTGGCATATGCCTGTAGTCCCAGCCACTCAAGAGGCTAAGGGGAGGATCACCTGAGGCCAGGAAGTCAAGGTTGCAGTGAGCCAAGATCGTGCTACTGCACTCCCATCTGGGTGACAGAGTGAAACCCTGTCTCAAAAAATTAATTAATTAATTTAATTTAATAGGCTTTGTGTTAGATGATTTTGCCAAACTGTAGGCTAATGTAAGTGTTCTGAGGATGTTTAAGGTAGGGTAGGCTAGGCTATGGCATTCGGTAGGTTAGGCAGATTAAATGCATCTTTGACTTAAGATATCTTAGACTTACGATGGGTTTGTCAGGATAGAACCTCATTGTAAGATGAGGGGCATCTGTACTTTAATTCCAAGTTCAGTGGAAAAGTAAGGAAAAAAGTGAGAGTCTGGACTGCAGATGGGCTGACCCGTATATGTGAGAAGGTGAGAAGGTACAAGCTTAAACAGAGCTCTGCCAGCTTTCCTCCAAGTAGACAGTCACACAGCAATTTAAAAGAAATAGGTGGGGCACAGTGGCTCACCCCTATAATCCCAGCACTTTGGGAGGCTTAGGAGGGCAGATCACTTGAGGTCAGGGGTTCAAGACCAGCCTGGACAACACGGTGAAAATTTATCTCTACGAAAAATACAAAATTAGCCAGGCGTGGTGGTGCACACCTGTAATCCCAGCTACTTGTGAGGCTGAGGCAGGAGAATAGCCTGAACCCGGGAGGCGGAGGTTGCAGTGAGCTGAGATCATCCCACTGCACTCCAGCCTAGGTGACAGAGCAAGAGAAAGAGAGAAAGAAAAAGAAAAGAAAGAATAAAACAGAAGAGCTTAAGCATATCTGCTCTGTGAACTCCTTTGCACAACATGTCACTAGTAAAACATGATCCTTTCCATTCTTAGAAGCCCTTGCTGAAAATACTCTGGTCCTGGCACTTATGACTCTTATGACTACCAGGAACAGAGCCACTACTGGCACAATGTACACCAAATCAAACACATAAATGCGTATGTGTCTTCACCGTGGGTGTTATTATTGTCAAGAAAACACAACAAAAAAATAGGCTGCAAGCCCATGTTTAAAATGACGAGTTCCTACAAATGAAGTTAAAACCAACACATGAGAGAAAAAAGGAGCTCCAATATAGGATTTGGAGATCCAACAAAAGTTATCTTTGTTTAAAATTTTTTTTAAAAAGGAGATTTCGGGCTGGGTGCGGTGGCTCCTGCCTGTAATCCCAGCACTTTGGGAGGCCAACGCGGGCGGATCACCTGAGGTCAGGAGTTCGAGACCAGACTGGCCAAGATGGTGAAACCCCATCTCTACTAAAAACACACACAAAAAAATTAGCTGAGTGTGGTGGCAGGCGCCTGTAATCCCAGCTACTCGGGAGGCGGAGGCCAGAGAATTGCTAGAACCTGGGAAGCGGAGATTGCAGTGAGCCGAGATCTCGCCATTGCACTCCAGCCTGGGCAACAAGAGTGGAATTCTGTCACAAAAAAAAAAAAAGAAAAAAAAGGAGATTTCGAATGTTTAGGAGCTGCTTACATAACCCTGAAGACAGATTCAGAAACAGTTCAGAAACAATGCACATTTTCAAACGAATCAGTTTTAAAGTCATTTAGGTCTTTTCATAGTGTGTTAGAAGAACTGAGATATTAAAGACAATTATTTTGTGAGTTGAACTACGCCCATTAAAATTTCTGTACAAAAGGTCAGTACTTATTACTAACAATGCAAACAACTGTGTTAAGCAGGCTAAAACTCCAACAGTCAGAAGGATTTTCCAGATTTTAAGAAAAATGGCTTAAAATGTCTTTTAAGTTAATCCTGATGCCAAAATTTATCTCTGCGAACTTAATACCCTGTTTATTATGCATGAGCAAGCATGAAACGGCAAAGCTGGAGATTAATGTTCATTTGAAAACTTCAGATTTTTCCCATTTCTCTGAGAGAGAAGGATGGTTAGGTTCCATGAGCTCCACAGACCATCACAAGGCAGCAGCCTTTGTGGTCTGAGACACTAATAACTAATTCAGGCTCTCCTTCCACAAAGCCAAGTTCGATTTGAACTTTGAACAATGGAAGCTGACTTGTTTGCCAACTCTTCTTGCAAACTTCTTACAAAAAAATAAGCTTTCTTGTAAGTGTGTCTAATAATAGAGCTCACGATCTCTTTGTCCTGGCTTCATGATTCCGGACTCCGGAGGGCTCGAGGGCTTGAGTTTTTCTGAACATATTAGCTTATGTTTCAAACACCCAGGCACAGCCATAATATTTCCTGCTGAGATTAGTACAATATCTGGTAACTAGACAAAGAGGACTCAATCATAGAAGGCGTGACACTTGACTTTGGGGTGGGGGGGTTAGTGGGGGTGGGGGCAGTTCTACAGAATAGGCAGAAAAGCAGGTGGCACGGATATTCTTGGTTTCATAGCATAAAGTAAAACTTTAGAAAGTAGCATCTTATAGAACCCTTTATATGTATAAGCCATTTAGATCATGTGCCCCCAGACCTGTCGGAGTTTAGGCATGTGTAATTTCTGACTCTGGTGATGGGGGTGGAAGCTGTATGCTTGCCTGCCTTTTGCTAAAAGCTCCTCTGTTTAAAGTGTACTGATTCCAGCCCAGCATTGCGCGAGAAGCTACAGAAAGAGAGACAAAGGAGAAGAGGTACTAAGAGCCAGTCAAGGGAAAGAGCAGAAGGGGAAACTGATCCCCTAAAGTGCCTTTAGAAGATGCTGCAATCAAAGTGCAGGGGCTCCAGGCAGAGGGAGTCCAGCTTCGCCAGGGAAGTCATGTCCTTACCAGCCCTGGGCTTCAGTGGCTGGCAGCCTCATCACTACGAGATGTGGCCTGACACGTGTCATACCTCTTCTCAGAAACCTCCTTTCCTGTCTTCCTAATCTGTCCAAAGGAGGTAAGAATACTTCCCTCGCTCACAAAGCTGCTGTAAGCATCAAGACAAGTGATTACAATGCATAAGACTAAGGAACTTGGGAAGGCCAAGATGGGAGGATCGCTTGAGACCAGGAGTTTGACACCAGTCGAAGCAACGTAGCGAAAACCCCATCTCTACAAAAAATTGATAGTCCCAGCTACTCGGGAGGCTGAGATGGGCAGACTGCTTGAGCCTGGAGCTTGAGGTTAAAGCAAGCTATGATTGTACCACTGCACTCCAGCCTGCATGACACAGTGAGCCCCTGTCTCTACTAAAAAAGAAAAAGGGGGGGAAAAAAAAGGAACTTTGAAATACAGGCTGCTGCCAAGATGCGATGCCTGCTTCTACTTGACACTCACTGGCTCAATCACGAAACTGTCGGGACTCATTTCCTTGGAAACCCTGCTATGGTTTCGAGTTCTACTTCATTCCTCCTGTTCCCCCTGTACTCAGCCCCCGACCACACATTCACCAGTCCACTCCCGGCCAGGCCTCGCAGCCAGCTGAAACCACACCGAGCTGGCCCAGTCCAGCACTGACTTCCACACGTCACAGAAGCTTCCACGTGCTGCAGCTTCAAGTATGCTCCACGCCCCATTCTCCCCTTCTAATTTTCTACGGCAATGACCTACTCTAATATTTCTGCAACTTGCATGTGTGTGCAAATATCTATATACCCATAGATGCATTCATATATTCATACATACACACATATAATTATGGCAGTTCTTACCTGTAAAACCTGGCAAACGCCTCTGCTGTATCCAGCAATCAGCCCTCTGGCAAGGTGATATTCTTATCCCAGTTTTATAAATGAGGAGACTGAAGCCCAGGGTGCCACAGTTAGTAAGCAGCAGGCAGGGCTGGGAGTCTAGCATCCAAGTGTTGGAACAGGTCAGCTATTGGGTACCATCAGTATGTTTCAGAATGTGTCCTGTTTGTCTCCACAAGGTCCTGGACTCCCTTGTCTAACTTTCTATCAACAAGCACTCTTGCCTGCCCATTGCTAAAAATCAAGTTAAAATGAAAGAGTATTTTTAAATGGCATTAAGTATTTGGACTTTAGTAGAGCATATCAAATACATAGTGATGGGTAAATTACAGAAAAAACAATTTTTTGAAGGAATAGAACAGGCATAGGAAATGGAAAAATATCCCTTAACTACAAAAAAGCTTCTAGGTCTTCTGAAGTTCATTAACAGCATCAAAACCAGTCTGTACATGTTAACCTGAAAAGGTTAAGTGAAGACACTAATAAATAATAATTACATGGTTATACAAGAACTTCAAATACTTAACTCATATTATTTCATTATAATTTCTCCCAACAAGCACAAAGATTGACACACAAGTGGGGGAAAATAGACAGCACATAAGTGGGTTGTCCTGTCGCTCATGAATCAGCTGCTGACTAGTGACAAATCACAGTCCATTTGCTTTTTCTCCCTATGTCCCTGACCTGCTCTTTCACCCCAATAAACCCGGAGGACTCTGTTCCATTTTTCCATTCATTGTTCCCCAAGTATCCTTAAACTGATTCTCTCAAATCATATTACTAGATACTAATTTTCTTCCAAACTATTTTTTATCCGCTCCTTTTTTTTCTTTAAATAATTATTTATCCAATTCAGGATCGGACTCTGAGGATTTTGCATAAATCACAGGAGAAACAAACATTTCACTATCAGGTCCACATCACACATTAACACAGATCTTTAATAATGTCAGTATTCATCCGCTTTCTCCAACAATTTATCTAACTGGCTCTTCTCTTTTTATTTTTTTAGTGTCACAAAGTAAAAGGGCAAAAGTCATGAAAGTAATTATGGTAAGAAAAGAGGAATATCTAAAGTAGGAAGCAAGAAAACTTACTCAAATTTAACTTGTTGCTAGTTAATCTACCAGAACTGAATGGTTGCTTTTTGAAAAGCAAAGGTGGTGTTGGTGCATATTACAACATATAATTGGCATAACAGGATTCTAGTGCCTAATCTATACTCGACTACTAATTCTAAATTTCACCTTGTGTATTAGATTTTGCCCTTAAAGCTACGTAAACCCAACTATAGAATTAGGTGAAAGTGACAGCCATATTAAAAACAAATACCATTGTAGACTAGATTATGCTCATCAATCGATTTTAAATCAAGATCTGCAGAACTCTAAAAGTTTCACAGAAACCACTGCTAAGAAATGGGGGGAGGGGGCCGCTGCCCACCCCTTCTTACATTGCCAGTAAAATTTGTTAAACTCTCCAAGATTTTATTCCAACAAAGTAATTTCAGCTACACACACACACTCGCGCACGCACACACACACACTCACACACACACGTATTTCCCTTTTCAAGTATGACTGATCTACATTATCTTACCAAAGCCTACAACTGACAGCTTGACTTCATGTATTAAAATGCTCAAAAACCTTATCTTTAAGCAAAGCGAATGAGAACAATTTAAAAGTGCTACAGAACTAAACCTCTTCCTGAGACAAGGTCCAGAGATGACACTGGAGGTGGCAGTACATTTTTTCCTGAAAGGTCACAGATCCTTACTGCTGAATTATCTGCGGCAGAAATTTCCAAACCCTGAACTGAGACTAATTCTCAAGAGCCAAATGAGAAATATAAGACCACAGAGGTAATTTCTCATAAAGTTTAATTCCTTCCGTTTTAAAGAGCTGTCCTACAATTATGTCCTTCCCATTTTCAGTGTGTTAAAAAATGTCTTTTAGGCTGGGTGCAGTGGCCTCTCGCCTGTAATCCCAACATTTTGGGAGGCTGAAGCAAGAGGACTGCTCGAAAGAAGGAGCTCCACATCAGCCTGGGCAACAAAGCGACACTCTAGCCTCTTAAAAAAATTTAAAACTTAGCCAGCGTAATGGTCCACACCTACAGTCCCAGCTACTCGAGTTGAGGCAGGAGAACTGCTTGAGCCCAGGAGCTATGATGGCACCACTGTATTCCAGACTGGATGACACAGTGAGACCCTGTCTCTTGAAAAGCAAACAAAAGTCTTTAAAGATGAAAATAGGCCGGGCGCAGTGGCTCACGCCTATAATCTCAGCACTTTGGGAGGCCGAGGTGGGCGGATCACAAGGTCAAGAGATCGAGACCATCCTAGCCAACATGGTGAAACCCCGTCTCTACTAAAAATACAAAAATTAGCCGGGCGTGTTGGTGGGCGGCTGTAGTCCCAGCTACTCGGGAGGCTGAGGCAGGAAAATCCCTTGAAACCAGGAGGCGGAGGTTGCAGTGAGACAAAATCACACCACTGCACTCCAGCCTGGTGACAGAGCGAGACTCTGTCTCAAAAAAAGAAAAAGAAAGAAAAAGAAAAGAATGGCAAGAGTTATTAAATGCCCTTACTTGATAAAATAACAAATCGGACAACTCTATGTTGGTCTCCTATAATTCCCAGATGCACAAATCCAAAGGTCTGGGAGCCACTGAGCACCATGTCCAGCTGCTGAGGCACATCCAGTGCCTACAGAACTTGGCCAACTTGTTTGGTTTGCATGGGCTACATACTGACTTTGTTTTCAAAGCGAAATGAAGTCAAACAGAAAGACAAGCTATTGGCAGACTAATTATAACACTACCGTCTCTAAGTTCCACGAGACTAAACAGGATTTGGATGAAGTTTCCTGCCTGCCAAACTTTCTGCAACATTAAAAACCACCTTGAAGTCACTCAAGGATGACAGTCATTTCTGGGTGTGAGACAGAATGTTCTAGAATGGACCTGCCAAGTCTGTTTTCTTCCTCTTTCCCACACCCAAGCATAAAGGCTAACACCTGGGTCCACAAACTCTATAATCAAAAAAAGAAATTCTCCCAGATTTTGGTGATCATGAAAGAGCGTCGGCTTCACTGATTAACTTCCAAAGGCTATGTTATCCTGATTCTCTGCTGTCAAAAATAGTTGAAACCGGTTGAGAAGCTGGGTGGCCACAAACGGGTTCATAATTAGCATGTTTGGTAGCAAAAGGTGGGAAAGGTCATCATCGTTGTACAGGGACTACCTTCGGAATGAAGAGTCATAAAATGTGACAAGTGCTAAGTATTTACAACATCAGGCACATCCCTAAGCAGGCTCATACATTCCCTCCCTGTTCTTCAAACCAACCTAAAAAGGTAAGTATTGCCATCAACATTTTGCTAATATGAAAACAGGGCATTAAAAGTTATTTAAGGCCGGGTGCAGTGACTCAAGCCTGTAATCCCAGCACTTCAGGAGGCCAAGGCAGGCGGATTACCTAAGGTCAGGAGTTCGAGACCAGCCTGGCCAACATGGTGAAACCCTATCTTTACTAAAAATACAAAAATTAGCTGGGTGTGGTGGTGCACACCTGTAATCCCAGCTATGCGGGAGGCTACGGCACAAGAATCACTTGAAGCCAGGAGACAGATTGCAGTGAGCCGAGATGGCACCACTGCACTCCAGCCTGGGCGACAGAGTGGCGCTGTCTCCAAAGGAAAAAAAACGGTATTTAAAAATTGCTGGCCGGGCGCGGTGGCTCATGCCTGTAATCCCAGCACTTTGGGAGGCTGAGCAAACGGACTGCTAGGCCCCAGGCATCGGAGATCAGTCTAGGCAACATCGCAAAACCCTATTTACAAAAAATATAAAAATTAGCCAGGCATGGTGGTGCATGACTACAGTCCCAGCTTCTTGGGAGGCTGAAGTGGGAGGATCGCTTGAGCCTGGGAGGTAGAGGCTGCAGCGAGTCGTGATTGTGCCACTGCCCTCCAGCCTGGGTGACAGAGTGAGACCCCGTCTCAAAAAAGAAAAAAAAATTGCTGGGCACTGTGGTGCACAACTGAAGTCTCAGCTACTCAAGAGGCTGATGCAGCAGGACTGCTTGAGCCCACGAGTTTGAGGCTGTAGTGCTTTATAACTGCACCTGTGAATAGCCACTGCACTCCAGTCTGGGCAACATAGCAAGACCCTGTCTCTAAAAAAATAATAAAGTTACTTTAAAATACTAAAACATTCAAATGGTACTCACATGCAAGTGATAGCCTAGAGAAGACAGTGTTGATATTAACTGATTAACATTGGTAATAAGAACCCAAATGAAAACAGCAACCACAAAAAAGCAAGTATCAGCTAGCCAGCAGTTCCAAAAGTGAATTAAGGTGAATGGGCATTAATTTCGTGAACAGCTTCTCTGGCAGTTTGGGAAGCATGATTTAGCAAAGAACTACACATTTCTTTTTTTTTTTTTTGAGAGGGAGTTTCGTTCTTGTCGCCCAGGCTAGAGTGCAGTGGCACAATCTTGGCTCACTGCAACCTCCGCCTCCCGGGTTCAAGCAATTCTCCTGCCTCAGTCTCCCAAGTAGCTAAGATTACAGGCGTGCGCCAGGACGCCCGGCTAATTTTTGTTATTTTTAGTAGAGACAGGGTTTAACCATGTCAGCCAGGCTGATCTCGAACTCCTGACCTCGGTGATCTGCCTGCTTCGCCTCCCAAAGGGGTGGGATTACAAGCACGAGCCAACGCGCCTGGCTAATTTTTGTTATTTTTAGTAGAGACAGGGTTTCACCACGTTGGCCAGGCTAATCTTGAACTCCTGACCTCAGAGATCCACCTGCTTCAGCCTCCCAAAGGGCTGGGATTTCAGCCACGAGCCACCGCGCCTGGCTGAACACATTTCTTCACTGCAGAAATTAGGATTAAACGCTGCTCTGATTTTCTAAAAATAATAATGATGATGTCGCCTTTCTCAAACTTAATCTACCCCCTTCACCCACTTCTCCCAACATCACTTGGGGCTTGTGTTCCCTTGGAGTCTTTGGGAAACGCTCATCCTTATGGCTGCCATTAGTAAACACCTGACAAAACCTCCCAGCTACGGATGGATGGCAGAAGGGCTAGTCTCTGCTCGACAATTCCAGTGGCTAGTTTGTCTACAACAGCACCATCACCAACACTGCTGGTCTCAGTGGCTATAATTGGCAACACTGCCTTAGAGTGTCAGTCCTGAGGGTAGAGACCATCTTTAGCTCTTCACAGCACCTACATAACTTGTAGGCACACGAGTTTTTCCAACTACATTTGTAAATATAAATACTACTCAGGAAGGTTAAAGTAACAGCAACCAGGAAAACACCAAATATTATTTATTTGAATTAATTATTACTTCTTCTTGAGACAGGGTTTCCCTCTGTTGCCCAGGCTGGAGTACAGTGGGGCAATCGCAGCTCACTGTAGCCTTGAACTCCCAGGCTCAAGGGATCCTCCCACCTCAGCCTCCCAAGCAGCTGGGACTACAGGTATGAGCCATGGTTCCCAGGAATTAATCAGGTATTTTTAAAGTTCTTTGCCCTTCTTATTTGGTAACTGAAAAATAGCTTTAGTCTATAATCTGCACAAAACATATATTTACTGATTGCTGCAACCTCATCTGCTATTAGGAAACAGTAGAGATTTTATCCCTCTCTCTTTTTTGGTAATACAATGGTTTTTCCACAGATAACTGAAAATAAATTCAAAAGATGGCTTCTAAGCATGCTCTTCAAAGCAGCAGTCACGTAAGTCAGTTATGAGTAAATGTTAACTAATGGTAGAGTCTGTCTATGCCAGGATAAAGTTTGTACCTATAAAAGCACAAGTTAGCAAAGGGAGATAGAAGGGAATTAAGTGGATACATCTAGAGATTCTTGTAAGATTTTGTGGTTTGGAGAAAAAATGTTATTCCACAACATTTTCCCATATTACATTAATATGTTACCAATATATTTCAGGATCTGATACTCTTTTCTTGCATATGCTGAAACCAAATCCTAGCTGCATGATTCAGAGGAAAGTTAAACATCGGGCCAAAGAAACAGATTAACAACAAATTTGGAGAAACATCTAAATGATGTTAAATTAACATACTGATTTCAGGAGATACTTGGTCGCAAAACACTTGAACTAGTAAACTTAGTTGTGGGGGAAACAAAAATCAATGTATTTTGTTCTTTCCCAACTTGGCTTGAAATCTTTTCAACATTTCAAAGCAGCTAAAATATCCGCCAACCCATACAAAAGAAATTAAGATGGCAGGCTGCATACATCTGCTTTGACCCAAAAACAAAAGCCGTTTGCTCTGTCTTTAGAGCCAGCATAATAAAAGCACAAAAAGCCAGATGGCTTAGATTTTCTTTACACAAAGTAACTGAGAGGACTGACATCTAAACTATTTATTCAGTAAGTCTGATCCTAATGGCAACTTTAGACCCGGAATTTCTATAAGACAAAGAGGAATGCTTTTAGGCAAGTAAAAAATTAACTGGTCTACACTGATATCCTTCGATGTATTCGTATTTGTCCACTGTGCCTGGAGATATTAGGGAAAATGTCTTCATCAAACGGCACCATCAATTCATTCTGCTAGTCCTTATTTACACTGCCTTGACTTACTAAATCTGACACTCCAACCTCCAGTTGCTTATTTATTTTTTTTATTATTTTTTTAAAATTTACTTTGAGACAGAGTCTCACTCTGTTGTCAGGCTGGACTGCAATGGCGCGATCACGGCTCACTGCAACCTCCGCCTCCCGGGTTCAAGCGATTGATTCTTCTGCCTCAGCCTCCCGAGTAGCTGGGACTACAGGCGTGCGCCACCACGCTCAACTAATTTTTGTATTTTTAGTAGAGATGGGGTTTCACCATGTTGGCCAAGCTGGTCTCCAACTCCTGACCTCGTGATCTGGCTGCCTTGGCCTCCCAAAGTGCTGGGATTACAGGTGTGAGCCATCACACCTGGCCGCTTATTTATTTTTTAAAATAATTTTAGAAAGAAAAATAAAATACATCCTCAGTTAAATAGTATATGACTCAAATGACTGTTGGCAGGAAGGAGGAGGAGGAAAAGACCACATATAGGTAAGCTCAACCTCGTATCAATTCTGATGCCTTAACGGATCGCTCTAAAAAAGTTTGGGGAAGGGGGCTGCTCTAGGTTTTTCCTGCCGAGGAAAGTGGCTTTTTTGGGGGGGATGAGTGGGTGGACACAGAGTCTTGCTCTGTTGTCCAGGTTGTAGTACAGCGGCACAATCTCAGCTCACTGCTATCTCTGCCTCCCAGGTACAAGCAATTCTCCTGACTTAGCCTCCCAAGTAGGGGGAACTACAGGTGCGCACCACCAAGCCCAGGTAATTTTTGTATTCTTTTTCTTTTTTAGTAGAGACAGGTTTTGCCATGCTAGCCAGGCTGCTCTCGAACTCCTGACCTCAGATGGCCTACCCGCTTCAGGCTCCCAAAGTGCTAGGATTACAGGTGTGAGCCACCACGCCTGGCCTCAAATGCCTTTTAACCAAAATAGTAGATGGCATAAGACTTTAATATCTACCGTGGGGCCAATTACACATTTCTGAACTTGAAGTCCTTCAGGGAAAGAATGAAAAAGAAGACATTATATTCTGGAGACTTTGTTGTTGTTCGTTCCCTGCATGATTTCACACTTTTTAAGAAAAAGTTATACTTAAACCCAGAGTGGTGGCCTTAGGAATCTCACCCCAGCTATGCTAGCTAGCTTGGTTTTATACTGGGAAGTAAGGTCTTCAGTACTGACTGATCCTCGAATTGCTTTAGTATATGCAACAGAGAAGTAGCAATCAACACATCTTTACAAATGACACTTTAAAACTCGGAAACTTGGGTCACGTGTTTGTTATTAGGATCAAAATCAGAGCAATCAAATGAAAATGTCTTATGAACGTTAGAGAATTGTATAAATGTAAGGCCCAGAAAGCACCTCCACACAGGTGACCTCATTTTAGTGCTCAGGTCATAATGTGAGCTCACTGTCCTTTTGAGACTGTTCAGATGGGCCAAACCTTCATCCTAATTTCACATTTATTTGCCACACTAAGTCCTCTGGGAAGATCAAACCAAATAAGGCAAACTTAAAATGGTATCAATTAATATGTAAATTAGGATATTACTTGTTAATTTAATTGAAGAAAGACTTACTGGCCAGGCGCAGTGGCCCATGCCTGTAATCCCAACACTTTTGGGAGGCCGAGGCGGGCAGATCACGAGGTCAGGAGTTAGAGATCAGCCTGGCCAACATGATGAAACCCTGTCTCTACTAAAAATACAAAAATTAGCTGGGTGTGGTGGCACGTGCCTGTAATCCCAGCTACTCAGGAGGCTGAGGCGGGAGAATCGTTTGCTCCCGGAAGGTAAAGGTTGCAGTGAGCCGAGATCGTGCCATTGAACTCCAGCCGGTGACAGAGCAATACTCCATCTCAAAAAAAAAAAGACTTACTGATCACTGGGAAGGGAGAGAGGGAGGGAGGGAGGGAGGGAGGCTAACTGAACAAGCCCAATAAAAAGAAAGACTCTGTGTAACTGTAGGTACATTAAAAGGGCAATATACAGTTGAGAATATAGGTTTAAAAAAAAAAAGGCACAAAGAAATAAAAAATATGGATTCTAGGTCACCAGTGACACTTATTATTGCTGTCCCTGAATGTGCAAAGGAGCTTAATCATAGATGTATAGAAAAAGTTCTTCTCCCCATGCATATGTAAATTAACTCAGTCATTAACGGTCTTATTTTCAGTTTTTACCCTAAATGCGTTCATTCACAAGAGTTTGTTGGCCAGCAGATACAAATTAACTGACTTTTTTTTGCTTCTGGCTTTTAGACACTAATCAAATTTCTTAACAGTTTTGTGAATTCCTGTCATGATACCCTAACCTGCTGGCTATTCAAGGGTTCGTCTGCTTTATTTTCCAGGCCTAGACTAGCTGGACCTCATTACCCTCAAGCAGAAGATGGCCCGCAAAAATTGAATGAGGCCTGATGCATACATGAGAAGCCCTCTTTTCTCCCTATTCTTCTGTTTTCTCTCTCATGTGACTTTGATCAAAGCACTCTAGACTAAGCCTGGTCACATGTAAATGACACAGCAAAACTAAATGATCCGGAAAGTCCTTTCCTGCCCCCAAATTCCCTGAGTTTGACAGACACCCAATAAATGCTTGAATTAAAATGACCCACATAAACCTCCTGGGAATTTCTTCCAGGAATTCCTCAAAAGTCTCTGCCAGGAAGCCACAGAGAAACTGAAGAATAACAACAGTAAACTGCCCACGTCGGGACTAGTGAGGGTAGAACTAGGAGTGAAATGGGAATGGTTCTCGCCCTAGAGCTGACATAAGCCAATATTAGTCACTACTTAAAAAGAGTCTCGAAATCCGTTATGAAAAAAATTCATGATCATATGTTACATCAGTTTACTTCTTTATATCTCCCATCTTTAAAAATTCCTACACTTCTACAACATTGCCAAAATGTCAAAGCCACCTGCAGTGGTCACTGTCTCTCATTTTGAATGCAAGGAAATATCCATGATAGCCTCTCACCTACTTGAACAGAAGAGGCAGGAGGAAAATGATCCCTGGCAATACTCAGGTGTAAAACCTACGGCATTACTCTTTTCCCAGACAGCCAAGATGCCAGCTATTTATAAGTCTGTCACCCCATCTGCTGTTGTACCATCCTATACTTAGGGGCCTCAGTGTCACTTCGTCCTGTGTGCTACTCTCTCTCCCATCCGGGATGACATCCATTCTTCACAGCGGGAGAGAAGAACTGGTCCACACTGTCTACGTAAGTGTGTTCATCAAACCTCTGCTTTCATCAACCTCCTATCCTTTCCCCGGCTACAGAACCTGTTCCCTGAGCTCCTATCACAGAGCCCGTTTTCTAAGCCTTCCTTGTCTTTCAATCTTCTCAGGACTATTTAAAAAAAAAAAAAAAAAAAGCTGTGCTCATTTTCAGATATGAGACTATAACTAGAAATAGTGCCTAAGAGTCTACGGTCATACTATCCTGAAGGTGCCTGATCTCGTCGGACCTCGTGAAGCTAAGCAGGGTTGGGCCTGGTTAATACGTGGATGGGAAAGACAGTTCTAAGAGACAATCTAAACTGATTTTTTTCTAACAGCATGTAAGAATTATCTCACTGCTCTTAACTATATTTCTGATCTTAAGTACATATAATATCGCTCTTACTTTTAGAAATATTAAATGCATGGCCCATTATTAATGCTGTAAGAATCAGTTACATACGGCCGGGCGTGGTGGCTCACGCCCGTAATCCCAGCACTTTGGGAGGCCGAGGCGGGCAGATCATGAGCTCAGGAGATCAAGACCATCCTGGCGAACATGGTGAAAACCCATCTCTACTAAAAATACAAAAAATTAGCAGGGTGTGGTGGCGGGCGCCTATAGTCCCGGCTACTCGGGAGGCTGAGGCAGGAGAATGGCGTGAACCTGGGAGGCAGAGCTTGCAGTGAGCCGAGATCGCGCCATTGCACTCCAGCCTGGGTGAAAGAGTGAGACTCCGTCTCAAAAAAACAGAAAGAATTAGTTACATATGGCTAGCTATATTTCTTCTAGGTTTTATCTTTTTCTTTTCTTCTTAGGCTTAAAAGACTATTCCTTTTAAATAAAATGTAGCATATTCATATAATGGACTATTATTCTGCAGTAAAAAAGAGTGAAGTGCTAGTACATGCTACAACATGGGTGAGCCTTGAAAACATTATGCTAAGTTAAAGAAGCCAGACACAAAGGACCACATACTGATTCCACTTGTAAGAAATGTCCAGAACAGGCAGAGCTATAGAGACAGAAAGTAGCTGCCCAAGGCAGGGGGAGGAGTGAGGGTGAAGGGAGAGCTTGGGGATGACAGTTCAGGGTTACAGCATTTCTGTTTTAAATAATGAAAATGTTCCAACATCTATTATAGTAATAATTTCACAATTCTGTGACTCTACTAAAAGCCACTGAATTGGCAATTTAAGTGGGTGAATTATATCACAATCAAACTGTTCAATTAAAACAAAACAAAACTATTGGCTGGGCACAGTGGCTCACACCTGTAATCCCAGCACTTTGGGAGGCCAAGGAGGGTGGATCACATGAGGTTGGGAATTCAAGACCAGCCTGGCCAACATGGTGAAACTCTGTCTCTACCAAAAATACAAAAATTAGCCAGACGTGGTGGCAGGAGCCTGTAATTCCAGCTACTCAGGAGGCTGAGGCAGGAGAATTGCTGGAACCTGGGAGGCGGAGGTTGCAGTGACCCGAGATTGCACCATTGCACTCCAGCCCGGACAACAACAGCAAGACTCCGTCTCCAAAACAAAACAAAACAAAAGACTGCTTTGTATTTCAGACCATCACTCAAGCTAATGCAAGTTATTAATGAATCAAATCCTAGGTGCTAAAATGTGGCTTTAGCTGCTTTTCCTCTTGTAGCTAAAAGTGACATCTGCAAACTATTTTAAAATCTCTATCAAAGATAGCAATGAGCCAATAATGAATACTCGGAGTATGGCTTTCCTCAAATGGCAGGAATTATTTTTTCTCTATGGTATTTACTTCATCTTAACCATTGCAGATAATGTCTTGAACAAGTAACATCCAAAATTCAGGGAGTGGATGCTGACGTCTACACTCGCTGGTGCTACACTCGCTGGTGCTACACTTGCTGATGCTACCCTCAAACGTCCATGAGGCCCATGTATTACTTTCCAAGGCAAGTTACGACCTTTTGGTGGAGGGAAAAAAATAAACAAAGCAGGATACATGTTTTAAATCAACTATCTTCAGATGTTAATTATGCATATATCAGAAAAAAACAAATGCTGAAGTTGAAATAGCTGCAAATTTTAATCTCCCTGGTTTATCACTGCTCAGGGAAAGAAATTAGGTTAATCGGACAGGATTTGCCCTTTACAAAGGCATGTTGGCAACATTCCCTGGAGGCCTGATCTCTTTTTGAGTCCTTTGTTACAAAAGCTTCCTGAAACTTGGGACAGCATATGCTCCAACCCATTGTCCTAACAGTGACTGTCTCTCAACTCAGCCAGTTAACATCTGTCATTAGCTCTGTTTGCAAGAGCAAAAGCAGATGCTTGGAACAAGGCACCATGAACTCTGACATGGCGGGGAGATGGATGCATTTCAGAACAGCAGATCATTCCAGGAGACTGAAATGCTCACTCAATTCTCAAGGGCTAGCTACCCTGTTACCCTCACTGGAAGACCTACACTATTATTAATTATCCCAAAATGATTCCCAGAACCATCTGTAACATCCAAACAGCAGCCAGATCAAAGACTGACTTTAACGTCTGAAACGAAGCAACTGCATTTGGAACTTCTAACACAGGCCACGAACTGAATTTACAAATGGAATAGTATTGGTTTCTGTGAGATTGCATAAGCCCACATTCAAATCTTCATCTAGGAAACCCTCTGGGATTTTTTTTTTCCTTAAAAATTCATTAGAATAATCAATCGTATGACACATGACAGCTTGTACTGCAGCCATCTCATCTTTAACAAGTTCAGGAAAATGTGTCAACACAGATATTTGCAAATGCTAAAGAAAGGTCTTGTTCAAGGACGGGCAATGTGGCTAACGCCTGTAATCCCAGCACTTTGGGAGGCTGAGGTGGGCGGATCATTTGAGGTCAGGAATTTGAGACCTGCCTGGCCAACATGGCAAAACCCTCTCTCTACTAAAAATACAAAAACTAGCTGGGCGTGGTGGTGCACACCTGTAATCCCAACTACTCGGGAGGCTGAGGCAGGAGAATCGCTTGAACCCAGGAGGCGGAGGTTACAGTGAGCCAAGATCATGCCACTGCACTCCAGCCTGGGCGACAGAGTGAGACTGTGTCTCAAAAAAACAGAAAGAGCTGTTTCTTTCCTTGCAGTATTTTGAAGGCATCAATGAATCATTAAAGCAAAATAAGTGGAAGAAGACAGTTGGTTTCTACAGACGCGGCCTCTTGTCTTAGAGAGTCTTGCTCAAGCTTCTGGGATCTGATGGGAGCAGGGACAAGGGTAAGGAAGCAGGTGTCAGCATGCATGATTTAGGGATGAGTCCAACGCTGCAGTCATGCATGACCCTGAGTGAGTGGTTCTTAAAATTTTCCACCCGAGGGCCTCCCCTTGCCTCAGCCTTCTTCTGGCCATCTTTCTGGTTCCTTCATGCCAGGTGACATGGACAATGGCATAAAAGACCACATTAGAAATCTATGGAAACTTCGGGAGTTCCAACAGCAGCATTTAAATAGGAATCAAGCTTAGAAAACAAGCAATATGTATTAGCCTATCATGACAAATGATAAGTTAACAATTTAACTGATCTTCTGTGTTAAAAATATGCATTACATGGGTCAATGAGGTTAGTAGATGCACAATCAACTCACTTTCTGAAATACATCAAGGAGAGCTTCCTTGGAAACGTGCTGGGCTGTGATGAATACACAACATACAGGCTTGTCCTCGTTTTGCGGTCCCTGAAAGCAGTTCTCCCTTAAGCCAACCCAGAAAACAAAACTCGGTTACAGACTAAGCCACTGGCAGGTGTTAGTATTTAAAACTAAGCACTCAAGACTACATCTGGTTTCTGACACAATACTACTCAAGAATGATTCCTTTATGGCAGCAGCAGTTGAAAAAGGTACCTGGGTTGTGAGAGTGACCATCTGTGTTTTTAAAGAACATGCTTTGGGAGAAGATGGTGTATGAGATGCTTTTAGTTAGAGCATGGATTTAAAAAAAAAATCCACACACACAGCCTGCCAACCCCTGCAGACCCATTTTCAAAGTATGGTTTCCAGACTAGCCCCATCAGTAGCACCCGGGGACTTGTGAGAAATGCACATTTCCAGGCTCTGAAAACACCTGCTGAATCAGAAGTTCTGCGTTGAGACCCAGAATTCAGTGGTTTCATAGGTCTTCCAGGAGGTCCTGATCAATCGAGCCTACTCAATTTTGAGAGCCACTGCCCCACAGGTAGCAAGAAACATGAGTTTTGCCACAGGCTACTTTAACCTCTAGGGCAAGGAACCTCCTCTCACAGGGAAAACAAAGCAATTGGGCTTAATAACAGACTCATGCTGGCTGGTTGCACTGGTTGCAAATAGTCCTGGGCTCACCTCCAGGGAGGCTGTACCATTTGGTGTGGCATTGTGGCCCAGGAATCTCATTAAGTAGCTCCTCAAGTCATTCCAATGTGTAACCAGGACTGGGAAGCCTGGAAGACCCCCTGAAGCACTAAATATATCAGAAATAATTGGGGTAAATGAGCCTTTAGATCAAGCTTGGCAACTTTTTCTGCTAAAGGACTGACGGCCCATACACGAAGCTCTGCAACTCCTCAGCTGTGCCGCAAAGGCATCTGGGGGGGACAAAGACCATAGCAAGGCCTTTCCACAAGACGCTGCCTGCTGTGAATACAGTCACAGATAAGAGGCCAATGAATGGGCATGACTGTGTTCCAATACAACTTTGTTAAATATGAATTTCACATTATTTTCACATGTCAACATATGCTTCTTATGAGTTTTTCCAGACATTTAGAAATGTAAGAAACAATCTCAGCTTGTAGATCACACAATTCGGGCTGTAGGCAAGGGCTGAAGTTTGCTGCCCCTGTTCAGCCGCATACTGGAGTCGTCACAAAACTTTACACAAGAATTCTGTGTTGATGACATCTGTCACTTCAACCTAAACAGCTGCTTTCAAAAAAGCTAGATGTTACTTTTGTAAAGAAAAAAAAAAAGAGGTTTAATTTCCATGCAATAAAATATACAGCTTTGATGAATCATGCAGAGCGGTATCTTGAACGTTTGTTACCTTTGAAAGTTCAATCCTCCGAAGCAACCATTTAGTCTGATTTTTTGGATGTCTGTTACCTTTAAAATGGCAGCAATAAATAAAAATAAAACCAGATGGTTTGAAATAAAAGCTGAAAGTTCACGCTTTCACTGCAGTCCTGAGTAACACACAGGGCCGGGCGCAGTGGCTCACGCCTGTAATCTCAGCACTTTGGGAGGCCAAGGCAGGAGGATAACAAGGTCAGGAGTTTGAGACTTGCCTGGCCAAAATGGTGAAACCCTGTCTCTACTAAAAACACAAAAATTAGCTGGGCATGGTGGCCAGTACCTGTAATTCCAGCTACTTGGAAGGCTGAGACAGGAGAATCACTTGAACCCAGGACGCGGAGGCTGCAGTGAGCCAAGAGTATGCCACTGCACTCCAGCCTGGGCAACAGAACAAGACTCCGTCTCGGGGGGCGGGGGCGGGGAGAAAGTAACACACAGAATGGCAGCCACTTGGCATAAGCTCTGGTCTCTCTCCAATGTGGGGCTCCTGTTTGGGATTTATCCACCTGCTCTTTATCCTGTGTTCTCACCCAGCCCACAGTGGGGTCTTTTAAGCCAAGTAGGGCAGGGGTACCCCTGGAGGAGAGAAGAACGAGCTGGCTTTAGTCCATTTGGACTGCTGTAACAAACTACCACAGACTGGGTGGCTACTTAACAACAGAAATCTATTTCTCCCAGTTCTAGAGGCTGGGAAGTCCAAGAGCAAGGATATTCTGCATCTGGTGAGTGTTGCTTTCTGGTTCATAGATGGGACCTTCTAGCTGTGCCCTCATGTAGGAAGGGACAAACAAGCTCCCTTCAGCCTCTTTTATAAGGGCACAAACTCCATTCATGAGGGGTCCACCCTCATGACCTAATCACCTCCTGAAGGTCTTACCTCCCAATACCATCACACTAGGGGCTAGGATTTCAACATGGGGACTTTGGGGCCAGGTGCAGGCACACACCTTATAATCCCAGCGCTTTGGGAGGCTGAGGCGGGAGGATCATTTGAGGCCAAAAGTTTGAGACCAGCCTGGGCAACACAGTAAGATCCCATCTCTACAGAAAATTGAAAAATTACCTGGCCATGGTGGCACATGCCTGTAATCCCAGTTACTTGGGAGTCTGATACAGGAGGATCACTGAAACCCAGGAATCTGAGGCTGTAGTAAGCCATGATCATGCCACTGTACTCCAGCCAGGGTGACAGAGTAAGACACCAACTCAAAAAAGAAAAAAAAGAATTTTGGAGAAATACAAACATTCAGACCATAGCAAGGCCCTTCCACAAGATGCCACATTCACCCACCCCCAGAGCTGTTCTCTCCCTGAGGGTCCCAGGCCCACTCCCACCCAGGACCGTGCCCTTCCTTCAGGCCCCAATTCTCTCTGTCTCTCTCCTTAAGATAGAAACAGGTTAAGGATTTCCTCAGACACATAAATATAACTTAACTGAGTTATCTGAACCCAAAGACCACCATTGATGGCCGCCATGTATGTAGCTCAACGGAGGAGAAAGAAGATATTTCAGGAAGCTGCTTTATCAAAGGGATTTCTCTACAAATTAGAAATACCTTCACACTGTCTCACAAGGTGGAAGGAGAAGTGGCCAAACACTGGGTTCTGTTTTAAACACAAAAAGAAAATAGGGCAGGGCCATAAGAAAGGGGGAAAAACATGAGAGAAACAAATGTCTCTGGAGATTTATACCATCAGAAAGGGCAGCCCCCTCCCAGAGCCCCTACACCCACAGGGCAGGAAGTAACCCGATTGGAAGTAAATAGCAAATAAGTGGAAAGTTTGGGGTTGTGGGGGCGGGGCTGGTGAGAGAGGAAGAAGAAAGACTTTCCAACTGATCTCAGATCAAAGTACCACCGAGTCAGTGGTTCTCCAATTTCAGTGTAAATAAAATCATCCGGGCAACTCATTAAATGCAGATCCCAGGCCCATATTTATTGAGAACTGGATTCAGGCGATTTTGAAGTGAGGTAAAAAACCCTGCATTTTTAACAAAGACCCCAGTGGTTATGAAGCAGCTGATCGGAGAATCGCACTTGCAGAAACACTCCATTAGTATCTGGGACACTTAAACCCAAATGTCCTCCTCTGACAGAGTGTTCAACTTGAGAGGATGGGAGAAGGCAGGAAGAGATGGGAAGATCAAGAGTAGGCAGAGGCTCTGAAGAGAGTCAACAGATGAACTCCAGGGCCTCTGACAGATGAGGGCCCAGGATGAATGACGTGTGGGTGGATGAATGGACAAATGGAGAGAGGGAGCTATTCCAAATCAACGCAAGCACCGAAGACATTTTACAGAACCAGCTGAGAAACGATGGCCAAAAAGGAGCTATTACTACCTGGGAAAAACAAAGGCCTTGTTAGCACTTTCTAAGCCCAGCTTGCAAAAGTGTGCTTTCACAAGAATTTTTTAAGGTAATATTTTGATACGATGGCCATTTCATCTATGAAATAGTTCTGAACCTGGTTGCTCACTAAACAGCACCCAGGAGGCTTTTAAAAAGCATACCACGGCCTGAGTCTCACCTGAGACTCTGATTTCCTCATTCTGAGACAGGGCCAAGGCCCTTGGTAGAAGCTTCCCAGTGAATTATTACGTGCAGTCAGGGTTGAGAACCACCCTGTCAAGGGAGCAGCGTGGACACTGAGATTGTGAATATAAGACTAGGGAACATTTTTTTTTTTTTAAACTGGCCCTTCCATTTCCCTACAGCAATTTAAAAAAAAAAAATGAAGGAAAAAAGCAGCCAGGCGTAGTGACTCAAGCCTGTAATACCAGCACTTTGGGAGGCCAAGGCAAGCGGATTACCTGAGGTCAGGAGTTCGAGACCAGTCTGGCCTACGTGGTGAAATCCTGTCTCTACAAAAAAATACAAAAATTAGCAGGGCATGGTGGGCAGGCACCTGTAATCCCAGCTACCTGGGAGGCTAAGGCAGAAGAATCGCTTGAACCCAGGAGGCGGAGGTTACAGTGAGCTGAGATCGCACCATGGCCCTCCAGCCTGGGTGACAAGAGCGAAACTCCATCTCAAAAAAAGAAAAAAAGCTATTGCAAAGTAGGGGTAAGTGAGAAGTGGCATGAGAACCTTCCAATCTTAAAAAATAACTTCAAGAGAAAGCGTTAAATGTCATCGCAAGAAAGCAGAGGACAGGTACACTTAATCCCTGTGGCCTGCAGAGAAAAGAAATGAACACAGCCAAGATACCAACTCCCATTAGCAGTCTCACTCTATCTTGGGGAACTAAGGTGAAAAAGTGGAAAGATGATAAACTGGATGCAAACCCTACTACTATCACTCCCCACTAGCCAAGTGTGGACTCCTGGAGCTGTTATTACACCTAGGCTCAAATGCCATCTCATTAAAATATGGCTGGTTAATACTGTCTTCCTCGTAGGATACTTACGAGAATTAAACAGGACAAACAGATTGGCATGCGCCAGCATGGTGCCTGGTGGAGAGATGTCACCCAGCAAATTTCAATCTCTCCCCTTTACCCATCTGAAACGCCAACCCGGACAAGGCCCTCATCCTCACCAACTATGAGGAGGTCATGGCTTAGAACTGGGTGTCCCTCTTCCCACCACTCAGCAGACAGGGGACCATGGGAAAAATGGGATTCCCTAATGTCAGAACTGTGGCACCCCAGGTTGGAACTCCAAACGTATGTTTAAAGTTGGAATGAGGCAACAGAGGGCTTCAGCATCATCCCCACCCTCAGTGTGCTGTGGATGCTTGGACAGCTCTTTGCAGACCAGATGGATAATCAATTCACCATGTATATTACTGAGTTTTTGGAAAGACTTGTTCCAAGTAACAGGCCTAATACATGCATTTTCGAAATGGAATGCAACTCATTCACAGACAGACAATTGCCTGTATTGAACAAACTGCCTCTAATTTCTCTTCTGAAATCACACAGGCATTAAATGATGCTGTCTGATTCCCAGGGATAATTTCTGAACTGTTCTTTGTTTCCAAACAAGGCCTTCGCATTTTTCACAAAATATTACTTTATTAAAATAAATATTATTTTATTATACAATAAAAGTATAGTATCTAAGCATTCAAATAAAAGAATTAAGTTTGATTTAGTCCATTTTCTATTTTATTCCAGTCATAAATTACTGCCTGGTCTGAGCTTAGCATCCAGCATTAATCAGTGGATTATTTTCAGTATTCACAGAGACCAAAAATACAAGATAGGAGCCCATTTACCTTCAATTTAATTTTCAAAGCTAACCACAAAAATCAAAAGCAACCACGGGGGTCAATGGCACCAAACATGAGCCCTTTCCTTTGTGCCCAACACTAGCATTGCAAGACCTGAAGGCTTGCCAGTCATAGGAAAGATCTAGAGATACAACAGGCTGACACAGGACTAAGGGGGCTGAGCTACCTAGAAGCTGAGTCTGGAGTCTGGAAGTCAAACAAAGACTGGAAGCATAGGCCGGTAAGAGGCATGCTTGAGTCCACATAAACAGACCAATTCTGAAGAAGAGGTGCAGTCTACAGACCCAGGGAGGAAAAAGGAGGCCAAAGTCCAGGAAGATTCACTAAGAAGAAAATCAATAAGTAGACCCAAAGGAGAACAGGAAACCAAAGAAGGTCATGACCCAGGGCACAGGCCATTTGCTCTCCCGTGCAAAAGTATTTAATGCATGTGCATTCAGCTAGAACCTAGGCCAGTAAACAGTCCTAACAGATCTGATCCCCTCCCCAACCATCCACCCACCCACTGGGGAGAAGCCCAGCTGTTCAGTCCAAAGGGGCTGGTGTGGGAAGGCAGAAGCCATGTTCTAAGAAAAAGGGTCAGAAATAAGCTGGATTCTAAATCCACTTAAGCTGGATTCACTTAAAGGGGCCAGGCCCCAGAGACCTCCTGGTCTCACCCATGGATTTTTCAGTGGTGCTGGGAACCAAGTGGGTAACAGAACAGAAATGCTGTGTACCTTTGGCAAGCTAAGGTCTACAACACCTCACATAGCCCACAGTACTGTAACATAAATGTAGCTCACAACGTTTGCCACTGTAAATGGTTTCAATATGATTGCTGAAATATACAAATAACAATCTCAGGGTTTACAATGCCATACTTTGAAATATGATTCTGAGCCAAACTCAACACCCACCCCAAGAGATGAAAACAGAATATATATGTTTCCAGAGTTATTAAGTCGAAGAATTCCCTTGAAAAAGCCTCTCTTCCACCCTCTTCCTTTCATTCTGGCCCTAGGGTCTGTGAGTGGTTTACACACTACCAGAGTAGAAACAACAGTGAAACTCTGGGCCAGGTACAATGGCTCATGCCTGTAATCCCATCACTTTGGGAGGCAGAGACAGGAGGATCACTTCAGCTCAGGAGTTCGAGACCAGCCTGGGCAACATGGCAAAACTCCGTTCCTATAAAATATACAAAAATTAGCCAGGCTTGGTGGCACACACCTGTGGTCCCAGCTCCTTGGCAGACTGAGGGGGGTGGATTGCTTTAGGCTGGGAGACGGAGATTGCAGTGAGCCAAGATCATGCCACTGCACTCTAGCCTGGGTGACAAAGTGAGACCCTGTCTCCAAAAAAAAAAAAAAAAAAAAACTCCCACAATGATTCTTCTGATATGCAGGTTTTTTGGTTGGTTTGTTTGTTTGGTTTTTTTTTTTTTTTTGGTCACTTGTGGGCCTTTTAAGTCTTGTAACTTCCTTATTAAAAGGCCATATGATCACAGTCTTAACGAAGCATGCAGCATTCTGATGACTTATTTGGCTTCATGCTGATTACAAACGGAGCTTCATTCATCCATTCAGTGTTCATCATTAGGGGCCTCCCTGGGCTAGGCTCTGCTCCTAGGTGCCAATGACAAGTCCCCATTCTAAGAGACCTTGGTGAGGAGAGACAGAAAAAAAACAAACACACACATGATACAGGTGGTGGGGCTCTTTGAAAGGGGGCCTGAATAGGTGTGTGAATACACACCTTGTATTCAGAGCCTTGTGTATTCAGCTAGAGCCTGTGTATTTGAGTTTGTGCATTTATCCCTAAAGGAAGGCAGGAGAGACAGACATCTCTGCAGGAACCAGGTTACCAGGACAAAGAACAAGAGCTTGGCCTGCTTGAGGGAGAGTCTCCCAGATTACAATAAGTGAGCTTTCTGTGCAGATTTGTCAACATGCACATGTTTATCCTGGAGCTAAGTGCGCTAATGAACAAGCTGATGAGTTTTTTTTTTCTATAATCCCACAGTGAAAATTAATGGAAACATCTGACTTTCCATCTTTGAGCCACAAAATGCCAAAGCGAATTCCTGGAAGAGGTCTAGGGAGTCAGAACCACGTGGCTTCCAGAGCAGAAAAGATTCTTAAACTCAATACCAAGTTAAGCTGGACAAGTTGCATTTTCCTTGGTCTTGAAAGCAAGAATGAAAATCCCAGTGGCGTTCCATCTCTGGAGTATAGACCGCTGATTCTAAGGAACTCAGTAGGCTGGTGTTTAGTGTCCATCTCAGAGGTGGGTATTTCCAGGAGCAACAGCAAAATGTGGGAAAAGCACAGAGAACTGAAGAGTTTCCCAGCTCAATGCTGTCTTTTCCATACAGCTGCAACTGTTTTGATTGAAGTGAATTCCAAGAATAACAGATGCAGCACTACTAAAGTTTCAACAGAAAAAGCCAAAAACTACACATCAGATTTTTAAAAATTATCTGTCACTTATCACCGGCACAGTCCTCTTTCCCTTGACTTTCAGGGTGACTGTGCAACCCACCTTTCTCCAGAGAATGACCCTTCACCCACAGGCAGGGACAGCCCACCCACCCCGACATGCATAGCATGTGGCCAGGGCTCAGCGGTCTGGCATCGCTTAGCAGATCTAAGCTGAGCTGTCGGATTCTCCATTCCTGGAATCTGGGGCTGAGTCTCAACAAATCCTTCTTGACGTTGTCTATTTCTTAAGAAAAGATACAAACCATACTTTAAAATGTGCTATTATTTTGTAAAACAGTACAAAAAAGGTATCCCAGAGGAAGGTAGTTTAAAAAGAAATTGTAACACCTGTAATCCCAGCACTTTGGGAGGCCGGGGTGGGTGGATCACCTGAGGTCAGAAGTTCAAGACCAGCCTGACCAATACGGTGAAACCCCATCTCTACTAAAAATCTAAAAATTAGCCGGGCGTGGTGGCGGGCGCCTGTAGTCCCAGCTACTAGGGAGGCTGAGACAGGAGAATTGCTTGAACCCAGGAGGCAGAGGTTGCAGTGAGCTGAGATCACACTACTGCACTCTAGTCTGGGCGACAGAGTGAGACTCCGTCTCAATAACAACAATAATAATAGTAGTAGTAATAAATAAATTAATTACAAAGGGAGTTATTGCTTAGCAGGCTTGGAGTTTTTGTTTGGAGTGATGAAAAGGTTTTGGAAATAGTGGTGTGATAGCACAACATTATAAATGTGATTACTGCCACTAATACATTTAAAATGGTTTAAACGGTAAGTTTTACGCAGTATTTATTTACCAAACACACACACACACACACACACACACACACACAGTTTTTTTTGGACTAGAGGAAAACCCAAGCTCTAGTCCAAAAAAAATTGTGTATTTATTCATTCATTTTCCTTTCAATTCAAACGTGAGTATTTGCCGAAGAAACTAGTAATAGCAAATCCTTTAGACACCCAGCAGAAAAAGTGAAAACCCCAAAAGGAATACAAATGTTACAGCTGTGAGCAAATGCACATACGCAACAGCACCAGCGTTAAAGCTGCCAGCCTATTTTAGGGACATGCTTTGCCTCTCAACTGGACTGCGGAAAAAAACTTGTATTTTGTTGAGCTGTACTGTCATCAGACAGAAGAGTCACCAGAAAAATGCTATTTTTAAGCCATAAACAACAGATCAATGATAAGCTAAAAAATAACAAATTAAAATGGAGGGCCATTAAGTTGCTATTAGGCTGAACCATATGTGATTGCAGATCTCTAACCCTTTATGGCCTCTAGAAACGGCAATATCACATGGTTCACAGGAACCCAGGGGTCAATTGGGTTGGAGGCAGCAGTTGCAACACAAGAGACACAGGTAAGACTCAGAGGCTACAGCCATGATGCACATGACCTCCTGTTTCTTTCCTCTTGAGAGAAAAAGGAGTAAGATGTTTCCACTTTATGATGGGGATAATAATACACATTTTTAAAATAACAACAAAAAAGCAAAGGATTTATGTCCAGGCCAGCGGACTGAAAAGAATCTAATCCTATCTGTCCCTGAGTTTGGTTTTGAGAGTTATTAGATCCTAATGACACTATGTTTGCATTATACATGTGGCCCCCAAGTGCCTTTTCCTCCATCCTCACAAGTTTACTGCCTCCCTGCTGGTCTCCACCCCAGCCACCCTTCCCAGGAAACTGGAGCTGCTCTCCTGGACCCCAGGTGGCCCCCTCCTGCCAGCTGCCCGACCTGGGGGGCCGGGCCAGCTGCCGCTCACTCAGTCTCCCTTGGGTTCCACATGCAAGGAAGGAGTTCACAGTGAGCGGTGGGACCGTGCTCCTGTGCACCTGGGCAGCTGCCTCAGCGCAGTAGCTGGCTTTGCGTGAGAAGCCTGGAATGCAGCTTCCCTGGCTGCTGGAACGTGCAGGCCTTCCTGGGCTCTCAGATGAGACTTTTTCCCTTGGCTCAGATGTCTAGGATCTACCACTTCCCCTCAGCACTCAGATCAGTCCACCTCAAGTTGAAGTCACTGGGTTCTAGTTGTCCAGTTCTTCCTAATAATTCCTGGGGTCGACTCCAAATGACAGACACACCAGGCTGTCCCCTACTGACCATTTCCCTGCATTCAACAGGCTTGGGGGAGATTTTTCTGGGAGACAGGAGTGTGTGTAGATGGTGTACTGAGCAGGAGGGTGTGAAAAGGTCAAAAGGTCGCCTACATCCACAAGGCATCCAAGGGACATAAAAATGACACCAATGGGGGCAAAGGGAAGGGGGCAGGAGGAAGCAAAAGAAAACCAGCTGGACAGGGTGGAAAGTGTGGGAAAACAACCACAAATGCAATGAAAAGTCACTGCATTAACTCATCTCCTATCAAGTTTCACAAAATTGGGCCAACAGCATTAACTGCAACAAACCAAAACCAGAGAGTCAAACCAAAAAGTCAGAGACGGCTTTAAGTAAGTGGGAGCTGTGATTATAAGTAATGAGTGCTGTGTTCCCAGGGTGGCTTGAAGAAGTCTGACTCTCTCAGCAGGTGGGGATGACTTGAAAGTCCCAGGCAATCTTATGATCTTTTAGTGGATTAATAAAATGAGAAGAATTTTTTTAACCAAGCTTAGTTATCCTTGTTGCAAATAGAGAGAATGACATGGAGGAGGTTGTCTACTTGTAGATTTGGATGATTAAATCCTCAACCAGTAAATATTTTGAAAGACCCCATACAGAAACAATTCAGAGTACCAAACGGGATCACC
>NW_012104588.1:976044-983184 GCF_000951045.1 Mandrillus leucophaeus
GTGTGATAGCACAACATTATAAATGTGATTACTGCCACTAATACATTTAAAATGGTTTAAACGGTAAGTTTTACGCAGTATTTATTTACCAAACACACACACACACACACACACACACACACACAGTTTTTTTTGGACTAGAGGAAAACCCAAGCTCTAGTCCAAAAAAAATTGTGTATTTATTCATTCATTTTCCTTTCAATTCAAACGTGAGTATTTGCCGAAGAAACTAGTAATAGCAAATCCTTTAGACACCCAGCAGAAAAAGTGAAAACCCCAAAAGGAATACAAATGTTACAGCTGTGAGCAAATGCACATACGCAACAGCACCAGCGTTAAAGCTGCCAGCCTATTTTAGGGACATGCTTTGCCTCTCAACTGGACTGCGGAAAAAAACTTGTATTTTGTTGAGCTGTACTGTCATCAGACAGAAGAGTCACCAGAAAAATGCTATTTTTAAGCCATAAACAACAGATCAATGATAAGCTAAAAAATAACAAATTAAAATGGAGGGCCATTAAGTTGCTATTAGGCTGAACCATATGTGATTGCAGATCTCTAACCCTTTATGGCCTCTAGAAACGGCAATATCACATGGTTCACAGGAACCCAGGGGTCAATTGGGTTGGAGGCAGCAGTTGCAACACAAGAGACACAGGTAAGACTCAGAGGCTACAGCCATGATGCACATGACCTCCTGTTTCTTTCCTCTTGAGAGAAAAAGGAGTAAGATGTTTCCACTTTATGATGGGGATAATAATACACATTTTTAAAATAACAACAAAAAAGCAAAGGATTTATGTCCAGGCCAGCGGACTGAAAAGAATCTAATCCTATCTGTCCCTGAGTTTGGTTTTGAGAGTTATTAGATCCTAATGACACTATGTTTGCATTATACATGTGGCCCCCAAGTGCCTTTTCCTCCATCCTCACAAGTTTACTGCCTCCCTGCTGGTCTCCACCCCAGCCACCCTTCCCAGGAAACTGGAGCTGCTCTCCTGGACCCCAGGTGGCCCCCTCCTGCCAGCTGCCCGACCTGGGGGGCCGGGCCAGCTGCCGCTCACTCAGTCTCCCTTGGGTTCCACATGCAAGGAAGGAGTTCACAGTGAGCGGTGGGACCGTGCTCCTGTGCACCTGGGCAGCTGCCTCAGCGCAGTAGCTGGCTTTGCGTGAGAAGCCTGGAATGCAGCTTCCCTGGCTGCTGGAACGTGCAGGCCTTCCTGGGCTCTCAGATGAGACTTTTTCCCTTGGCTCAGATGTCTAGGATCTACCACTTCCCCTCAGCACTCAGATCAGTCCACCTCAAGTTGAAGTCACTGGGTTCTAGTTGTCCAGTTCTTCCTAATAATTCCTGGGGTCGACTCCAAATGACAGACACACCAGGCTGTCCCCTACTGACCATTTCCCTGCATTCAACAGGCTTGGGGGAGATTTTTCTGGGAGACAGGAGTGTGTGTAGATGGTGTACTGAGCAGGAGGGTGTGAAAAGGTCAAAAGGTCGCCTACATCCACAAGGCATCCAAGGGACATAAAAATGACACCAATGGGGGCAAAGGGAAGGGGGCAGGAGGAAGCAAAAGAAAACCAGCTGGACAGGGTGGAAAGTGTGGGAAAACAACCACAAATGCAATGAAAAGTCACTGCATTAACTCATCTCCTATCAAGTTTCACAAAATTGGGCCAACAGCATTAACTGCAACAAACCAAAACCAGAGAGTCAAACCAAAAAGTCAGAGACGGCTTTAAGTAAGTGGGAGCTGTGATTATAAGTAATGAGTGCTGTGTTCCCAGGGTGGCTTGAAGAAGTCTGACTCTCTCAGCAGGTGGGGATGACTTGAAAGTCCCAGGCAATCTTATGATCTTTTAGTGGATTAATAAAATGAGAAGAATTTTTTTAACCAAGCTTAGTTATCCTTGTTGCAAATAGAGAGAATGACATGGAGGAGGTTGTCTACTTGTAGATTTGGATGATTAAATCCTCAACCAGTAAATATTTTGAAAGACCCCATACAGAAACAATTCAGAGTACCAAACGGGATCACCACACAGACTAATCGCCTTGATGAAATGGACTGCAGTAAATTGAATAACTACCCCTTAAAATACAATTAGGTAAACTGGTATCACTCTAAGCTATTTCAGAGCAATCAAATTAGACTCTTTCCAGAAAAAGGTAATAAAATAGTTCTAATCGCCAGGGTGAAAAATCTAATTTAAAACTCATTAGTCAATTCTACAATGTTCCTAAAGGGTGCTACAGTGACTGCTGAGCACCTCCTGGATGTCCCAGAAAAGACAAACGTTTAGTGCTGTCTTTCTTCTTACCCTTTTACATGAGTTGATCTTTAGCTGTATCTGCACCTGCAGAAACACGGTGCTTTTAAAAAATCTGCTCTTCAGCTGGGCACAGTGGCGCACGCCTGTAATCCCAACACTTTGGGAGGCCAAGGCACGCGAATCACAAAGTCAGGAGATCAAGACCATCCTGGCTAACATGGTGAAACCCCATCTCTACTAAAAATACATAAAATTAGCCGGGTGTGATGGCACGTGCCTGTAGTCCCACCTACTCGGGTGGCTGAGGCAGGAGAATCGCTTGAACCCGGGAGGCGGAGGTTGCAGTGAACCAAGATCGCGCCACTGCACTACAGCCTGGGTGACACAGCGAGACTCCGTCTCAAAAAAAAACACAAAAACAAAAAACTGCTTTTCTGAAACTCTGTCCAAAGCTTGTGGTACAAGAAGACAACTGATTTCTAACTTGTAGGATACGTGCTGACCCGCCTGTGTGCTGGGGCCTTCAGAGGCCACAGGTATGCATTTTTCAATAAAGTGTGAAAGAGTGTCATTTGCTCATTTCTTTTTCCATCTGTAAATACTTCACAGCAAGTATAAGTTACAAGTCAAATGGAATACTTTGGTTCTCTGTATTCTTAGTATCAACCTATAGTGCTTTAAATTTTAGAGTGGAATGAAATTTTAAATTAACATTACAACTATCTGCTTGGCAAAAACAAACAACAAAAAAACAGCTGAATGAACACAAAATTCTCATAAAGACTGAATGAAATAAGAAAGCATGGGTTGGGCAGTGGCTCACACCTGTAATCCTACTGCTTTCAAAGACTGAGTCAGGTCACCTGAGGTCAGGAGTTCCAGACCAGCCCGGGCAACACAGTAAGACCCCATCTCTGGAAAAAATTTTTCAGGCGTGGCGCACCCCTGTAGTCCTAGCTACTCGGGAGCCTGAGACAGAAGGACGGCTCAAGTCCAGGAGTTACAATGAGCTGTGATTGGACCACTGCACCCCCGCCTGGATGACAGAGCAAGACCCCATCTCTAAAAACAGAAGGTGGCCGGGGGTGGTAGCTCAAACCTGTAATCCCAGCACTTTGGGAAGCCAAGGCAGGTGAATCACCTGAGGTCAGGAGTTCAAGGCCAGCCTAGCCAACAGGGCAAAAGTACATCTCTACTAAAAATACAAAAATTAGCCGGGCGTGGTGGCGCATGCCTCTAATCCCAGCTACTCAGGAGGCTGAGGCAGAAGAATCGCTTGAACGCAGGAGACAAAGGTTGCAGTGAGCTGAGATTACACCACTGCATTCCAGCTGGGGCAAAGGAGCAAGACTCCATTTCAAAAAACAATAATAATAATTATTATTTTATTATTATTATTAATTAATAAAAACAGAAGGAAAAAAGGAAAGGAAAGAAAAGCAAGCAGGCAGGCATGGCCTTTAGTGATCTCACACGAAACAACTGTGTGAGATCTCCTGCCAGCCTGTGTTTCTGAGGTTCCATTTTAGGATTTTAGACGCACATGGCTCTGCTTTTTCTCCAACACTAGACAGGATTTTAAAACTGCTTTTTAATTCACCTGAGAATTATCACGCTGCAGTAAGCCCAGCCCCTGGCCACCGGAGGGGAGAGCTCAGAGAATAAAAAGAAAAGGAAAAGCTTCGAAGGGCAACAAAAAACCTTCTAACTTTACCCAAAGCCCTCCTTCTTGTCTTTATCTTTGCTTCCTCCAAAACAGTAATGCTGGTGGAATACAGAAGGGCTTGAGTGCTTCTTGCTTTTTAAGTAAATATGACTCTAAGGCATTTTTCAGGAACATCTTCAAAATCCTTACTACTCCAATGTGGCTGGTCCAGCGACATAACATCACCAAGGAGCTTGTGAAAAATTCAGCCCGCTCTCCAGCCCTACCCCAACCTGCCTGTCAGAAGCTGCAGCTTAACAAGATCCACAGGTGATTCGTATGCACCACTCTAAATCAAAGGAAAATTACACTAATGGTTTTGTAAACTCTTTACGGACTCTAAGAGGTCACTTTTGAGTAAAACAAAAATTTCCCGGCTGGGCGCGGTGACTCACACCTGTAATCCCAGCATTTTGGGAGGCCAAGCTGGGTGAATCACCTGAGGCTGGGAGTTGGAGACCAGCCTGGCCAACGTGGAGAAACCCCGTCTCTACTAAAAATACAAAATTAGCCAGGCGTGGTGGCGTGCGCCTGTAATCCCAGCTACTCGGGAGGTTGAGGCAGGAGAATCACTTGAACCCAGGAGGCAAAGGTTGCAGTGAGCTGAGATCGCATCACTGCACTCCAGCCTGGGCAACAAGAGCGAAACTCAGTCTCGGCGGTGGGGTGGGGGGGAATTTCTCTGAAATCGTTTTTAAAGATATAGACAAATTGTCATTTGACAATTTCTACCATTTACCCACCATGTGACCTCAAACATGGTATTTCCTCTGTGTGTGTGTGTGTGTTTACATACATGCTAATATAAAATGTTTCAGCTTAAGCATGTTTTAGTGCACAGCCTAGTGGCATTAAGTACAATTACAGTGTTGTGCACCATCACCATCAACCATCTTTAGAATGTTTCATCTTCCAAAACTGAAACACTAACCCCATTAAACACTAACATGCAATTCTCCCCTCCTCTCAGAAATACCAATATCTTAACACAAAGCTGGGTCAAAATTAACCAATTTCCTTTAAAAGTAACCAAGGACAGGCTTGATCAAGGACAAGACTATGCTCTAAACCTCTGACTCTGACTCCAAGAATCTATCCCTGGCCTGGCACAGTGGCTCAAGCCTGTAATCCCAGCAGTCTGGGAGGCCGAGGCAGGCAGACTGCTTGAGCTCAGGAGGTAGAGACCAGTCTGAACAACATGGCAAAACCCCATCTCTACAAAAAATGAGTCAGGAGCGGTGGCATGTGCCTGTGGTTCCAGCTACCAGGGAGGCCGAGGTGTGAGGATCACTTGAGCCCGGGAAGTGGAGGCTGCAGTGAGCCATGGTCATGCCACTGCATTGAAGACTGGGTAATTGAGTAAGACCCTTCTCTAAAAAAAAAAAAAAAAAAAAAAAAATCTATCCCTGCCCAGTTAGGTGCAATGTTCCTGTCCTGGGAACCAGAACCCGTTAAAGAACTTCTCCTAATGCTTGGCAACGATTCCTGCATGTTCCACCATGAACCTGTAACGTAAAGAGGGGAAGACTATGTAGGTCAGTAGAAAAACAAACTACAGTCTTTGGGCCACTGACAGTTCTTGATCCAACCCTGAACCCAATTTTAAAAATCTTGCCTCACTTTTCTCATAACCCTGCAATTCCTACATGAGTCACCAAGCTAATTATACTTGTTATATTTGGGAATGACAGAGTGGACAACATAAAACTAAGTATTCGATGACCAACTGAAGATTAGAGGTCAAGGCTCAGCGTTGTTTTCACATTTAAGTACATGTTATCATAGTTCAGTTCCTTCCAAACCCACAACCCATAAATACTGTTGAAAATGATCAGAACTACTGACCCGACCAACCCATTCCACTCCCACCTCATTGAGAGCTGCCCATGGACAACAGCTGGCAAGGACTTCACACGGCCCAGGTTGCCAACCACAAGTTAAGGGCAGTGGCACCAAGAGACTGGTAGAGTTGTTAGTTAAGAGCCTTTGCCAGAAAGCTTAGTCAGGATAGGAATAGAAAGTATCTTTAGAGCCTTAGGGACATCATGCTAAGTGAAATAAACGAGCCATAAAAGCACAAATATATGAGTCCACTCGTGGAGGTATTTAAAGTAATCAAAGTCATAGGAACAGAAAGAAGAGTAGTTACCAATCAGTGATTAGTGGGCACAGAGTTTCAATGCTGCAAGATGAAAACATTCTTGAGATCTGCTGCACAACAATGTGAATAAACTTAACCCTAGTACCCTTAAAAATAGTTAAGATGGTCAAGTTAAGGTTACGTGATTCTTACCATAATTTTTTTAAAAAACAAAAAAGTTAAAAGACTAAAAGGAAAACCTCTTTGGGATTAAAATATAATTCAACAAGAAAGGGAAAGAATGCTGTATTAGTCCATTTTTGTGCTGCTGATAAAGACATACCCAAGACTGGGAAGAAAAAGAGGTTTAATTGGACTTACAGTTCCACATGGCTGGGGAGGCCTCAGAATCATGGCAGGAAGCGAAAGGCACTTCTTACATGGTGGCGACAAGAGAAAATAAGGAAGAAGCAAAAGCAGAAACCCCTGATAAACTCATCAGATCTCGTGAGACTTATTCACTATCACGAGACTAGCACAGGAAACACTGGCCTCCGTGATTCAATTACCTCCCCTCTGGGTCCCTCCCACAACATACATATGAGAATTCTGGGAAATACAATTCAAGTTGAGATTTAGGTGGGGACACAGCCAAATCATATCATTTTGCCCCGGCCCCTCCAAATCTTATGTCCTCACATTTCAAAACCAATCATGCCTTCCCAACAGTCCCCCAAAGTCTTAACTCATTTCAGCATTAACCCAAAAGTCCACAGTCCAAAGTCTCATCTGAGACAAGGCAAGTCCCTTCTGCCTATAAGCTTGAATATTCAAAAGCAAGCTAGTTACTTCCTATATACAATGCGAGTACAGGTATTGGGTAAACACAGCCATTCCAAATAGGAGAAATTGGTCAAAACAAAGAGGTCACAGGGCCCATGCAAGTCTGAAATCCAGTGAGGCAGTCAAATTTTAAAGCTCCAAAATTATCTCCTTTGATTCCAAGCCTCATATCCAGGTCACAATGATGCAAGAAGTGGGTTCCCATGGTCTTGGGCAGCTCCACCCCTGTGGCTTT
>NW_012104588.1:986029-986936 GCF_000951045.1 Mandrillus leucophaeus
GGCAAAGGTTGCAGTGAGCTGAGATCGCATCACTGCACTCCAGCCTGGGCAACAAGAGCGAAACTCAGTCTCGGCGGTGGGGTGGGGGGGAATTTCTCTGAAATCGTTTTTAAAGATATAGACAAATTGTCATTTGACAATTTCTACCATTTACCCACCATGTGACCTCAAACATGGTATTTCCTCTGTGTGTGTGTGTGTGTTTACATACATGCTAATATAAAATGTTTCAGCTTAAGCATGTTTTAGTGCACAGCCTAGTGGCATTAAGTACAATTACAGTGTTGTGCACCATCACCATCAACCATCTTTAGAATGTTTCATCTTCCAAAACTGAAACACTAACCCCATTAAACACTAACATGCAATTCTCCCCTCCTCTCAGAAATACCAATATCTTAACACAAAGCTGGGTCAAAATTAACCAATTTCCTTTAAAAGTAACCAAGGACAGGCTTGATCAAGGACAAGACTATGCTCTAAACCTCTGACTCTGACTCCAAGAATCTATCCCTGGCCTGGCACAGTGGCTCAAGCCTGTAATCCCAGCAGTCTGGGAGGCCGAGGCAGGCAGACTGCTTGAGCTCAGGAGGTAGAGACCAGTCTGAACAACATGGCAAAACCCCATCTCTACAAAAAATGAGTCAGGAGCGGTGGCATGTGCCTGTGGTTCCAGCTACCAGGGAGGCCGAGGTGTGAGGATCACTTGAGCCCGGGAAGTGGAGGCTGCAGTGAGCCATGGTCATGCCACTGCATTGAAGACTGGGTAATTGAGTAAGACCCTGTCTCCAAAAAAAAAAAAAAAAAAAATATATCCCTGCCCAGTTAGGTGCAATGTTCCTGTCCTGGGAACCAGAACCCGTTAAAGAACTTCTCCTAATGCTTGGCAACGATTCCTGCATGTTCC
>NW_012104588.1:991161-1006891 GCF_000951045.1 Mandrillus leucophaeus
TTTCAGCATTAACCCAAAAGTCCACAGTCCAAAGTCTCATCTGAGACAAGGCAAGTCCCTTCTGCCTATAAGCTTGAATATTCAAAAGCAAGCTAGTTACTTCCTATATACAATGCGAGTACAGGTATTGGGTAAACACAGCCATTCCAAATAGGAGAAATTGGTCAAAACAAAGAGGTCACAGGGCCCATGCAAGTCTGAAATCCAGTGAGGCAGTCAAATTTTAAAGCTCCAAAATTATCTCCTTTGATTCCAAGCCTCATATCCAGGTCACAATGATGCAAGAAGTGGGTTCCCATGGTCTTGGGCAGCTCCACCCCTGTGGCTTTGCAGGGTACTGCCTCTCTCCCAACTGCTTTCACGGACTGGTGCTGTCTGCAGCTTTTCCAGGTGCACAGTACAAGCTGTCAGTGGATCCACCATTCTGCAGTCTGGAGGATGGTGGCCTTCTTCTCACAGCTCCACTAGGCGGTACCCCCAGTGGCGACTCTGTGTGGGGGCTCCGACCCACATCTCCCTTCCACATTGCCCTAGCAAAGGTTCTCCATAAGGGCCCCGCCCCTGCAGCAAACTTCTGCCTGGGCATTCAAGCATTTCCACACATCTTCTGAAACCTAGGCAGAGGTTCCCAAACCTCAATTCTGTGGACCTGCAGACTCAACAACACGTGGAAGCTGCCAAGGCTTAGGGATTCCACCCTCTGAAGCCACAACCTGAGTTGTACAACATTGGCCCCTTTCAGACACAGCTGGAGCGTGGAGCAGCTGGGAGACAGGACACCACGTCTCTAGGCTACACACAGCACAGGGACCTGGGCCCAGCCCATGAAACCGTTTTTTCCTCCTAGGACTCTGGGACTGTGATGGAGGGGCTGCTGTGAAGGTCTCTGACATGGCCTAGAGACATTTTCCCCATGGTCTTAGGGATTAACATTAGGCTCCTTGCTACTTACGCAAATTTCTGAGCCAGCTTGAAATTCTCCCCAGAAAATGGGATTTTTGGCCAGGCGCAGTGGCTCACGCCTGTAATCCCAGCATTTATGGAGGCCAAGGCAGGTGGATCACGAGGTCAGGAGATCGAGACCATCCTGGCTAACACGTGAAACTTTGTCTCTACTAAAAAAACAAAAAACAACCGGGCATGGTGGCAGGCGCCTGTAGTCCCAGCTACTTGGGAGGCTGAGGCAGGAGAATGGCGTGAACCTGGGAGGCGGAGCTTGCAGTGAGCCAAGATCATGCCACTGCACTCCAGCCTGGGCGACAAAGCGAGACTCCATCTCAAAAAAAAGAAAAAAGAAAAAAGAAAAAGAAAACCCCAAAATGCTAGGATTACAGGTGTGAGCCACCGCACCCAGCCTAAAGGGGTTTTCTTTTCTATCACATAGTCAGGCTGCAAATTTGCCAAACTGTTATGCTCTGCTTCCCTTATAAAACCGAATGCCTTTAATAGCCCCCAAGTCAACCCTTGAATGCTTTGCTGCTTAGAAATTTCTTCCACCAGATACCCTAAATCATCTCTCTGAAGTTTAAAGTTTCAGAAATCTCTAGGGCAGGGGCAAAAAATGCCAACAGTCTCTTTGCTAAAACATAACAAGAGTCACCTTTGCTCCAGTTCCCAACAAGCTCCTCATCTCCATCTGAGACCACCTCAGCCTGGATTTCATTGTCCATATTATTATCAGTATTTCTGTCAATGCCATTTAACAGGTCTTGAGGAAGTTCAAAACTTTCCCACATTTTTCTGTCTTCTTCTGAGCCCTCCAAATTGTTCCAACCTCTGCTTGTTACCCAGTTCCAAAGTTGCTTCCACGTTTTCAGGTATCTTTCCAGCAAGGCTCCACGCTTGGTACGAATTTACTGTATTAGTCCATGTTCACAACTGGGAAGAAAATGACGTTTAGTTGGACTTATAGTTCCACATGGCTCAGGAGGTGTCAGAATCATGGCAGGAGGCAAAAGGCACTTCTTACATGGAGGCGGCAAATGAGGAAGAAGCAAAAGCGGAAACCCCTGATAAACCCATTAGATCTCATGAGATTTACTTGCTATCACAAGAATAGCATGGGAAAGACTAGCCCCCATGATTCAATTACCTCCCCCTGGGTCCTTCCCACAACATATGGGATTTCTGGGAGATACAATTCAAGTTGAGATTTGGGTGGGGACACAGTCAAACCTTATCAGGTGCCATGAAAAACCTATTTTACAACACTTTCAGGAACACAGTTTTGTTAAATGAATGATACTGTTTAGATATTGTTTTCCCTTTTCACATCATCTTGAGAAGCATGTACAGGTCCTGAAAGAAACCAAATTCTCATCTGGGGAAAGTGAGATGGGAAGACAGGCAGAGTGACAGAAAAATGTGGCCAGTCCTATCCTACAGGGAAACTTAAAACATTTAATCAGTGCCTGACCCTAAAGTTGAGCAAAATTCACTTATTTACTCCTTAGACTACAGATCATACTATACTACCTGAGACTCTAATGGAGAAGGAACTAGACTGCGTGTTGGTGAAGTGTCCACACTGTCAGTGACCTTAGACATGCTGCCTCTTTGTTCCCCCTTTCTCCCCATACCCCTAAATCTACATCCACAAAGCACAGATATATCTATATACTGAAAATCCATTCAAGACTCTCAAAAGAAAAAGAAATGAAGGAGTTACAAACACAGTGTTACTACAGCTTATCAAATCAAGAATTAAGAACGGTTCCACCAAGTAGACTGCCCCTGCTAAGAAGTTTTGATAACCAAGTAGCCCGTCTGTCTCAAATTATGGAAACTGGCCCTGAAGCTTTTATTCTCAATACAACAACTTGCAAACTCAATTCATAAACTATGTGGTTTTGGCCAGGGATAGTGGCTTACGCCTGTAATCCCAGCACTTTGGGAGGCCTAGGTGGGCAGATCACTCGAGGTCAGGAGTTCGAGACCAGCCTAGCCAACATGATGAAACCCCATCTCCACTAAAAATACAAAAATTAGTCGGGTGTGGTGGTGGGCGCCTGGAATCTCAGCTCCTCAGGAGGCTGAGGCAGGAGACTCACTTGAACCCTGGGGGCGAAGGTTGCAGTGAGCCAAGATGGTACCACTGCACTCCAGGCTGGGCAACAGAGCAAGACTACATCTCAGAAAATAAAAAAATAAATAAAAATAAAAATATAAGCTCTATGTTTCAGATCCTTGCATTTGACTATCTTTTATTTCCTTAAGTCTTAAATTTTAATACGCACCTCTGAGGTGCAGGCCAATTTATAACATTAGTTTCCCTAGTAAAATGGAGATGCCAGGTTTCTCTTACAATCATCGAAATATAATCAAGCAAACCAGTTTCTGGATTCACATATTTAATTTGAGTGATATGGCTTTTCATTCATTTTACGCTAAAGAAACAAAATCAGGAATACTGGCGCTCCTATAAACAAGAAACTTCTTCAGTTGCTTAACAAGGTGGATAAATAGGCTCAGCTTCAGTGATTTAGTCAGTCTTGTTCTTACAGTGATCAGTACAACATTACCCTAAATTCTCAGTGGGATCCTAGTATTTTCAACATTCTATTTGTGATTAACTGAATGGTTTGTTTTCTCAGACGGAGTCTCGCTCTGTCACCCAGGCCTGAGTGCAGTGGCGCAATCTCAGCTCACTGCAACCTCCACCTCGCAGGTCGAAGCAATTCTTCCACCTCAGCCTACCAATTAGCTGGGATTACAGGCGCCTGCCACCACAGCCGGCTAATGTTTGTATTTTTAGTAGAGACGGGGTTTCACCATGTTGGCCAGGCTGGTCTTGAACTCATGACCTCAAGTGATCCATCTGACTCGGCCTCCCAAAGTGCTGGGATTACAGGCGTGAGCCACTGTACCCAGCCTGAACTGAATGTTTGTATTCTCCCTCAAAATTAATATGTTGAAATCCTCATCTCCCATGAAATGGTGTTAGGGTCTTTGGCAGGTGACTAGGTCATGAAGATGCAGCCTTCATGAATAGGATTAGCACCCTTATAAAAGAGGGCCAAGAGAACTCCCCCTTCTATGATGTGAGGCCCAGCAGGAAGCTGGCTGGCTGTGAACCAGTGAGCAGAGACCTCACAAGACACAGAACTGCTAGCATCTTGACGGCCTTGGACTTCCCAGGCTCCAAAACTGTGACACATGGATATTTGCTCTTCATGAATCACTCAGTCTGTGGTACTCTGTCAGGGCAGCCCAAACTGACTAACACACTATGGAAGTTTAAGAATTTTAAGAGCAAGTAACAAGTTAATCAGTCGGCAAATATCAATATACTTGAACTTTTCCTCAAAGTACTTGCATCCTATACTTCTGATTGCTGAAAAAGATGAAAGAACGCAGAAAAGATACCCAGGAGGGAAACCAGGCCAGTGCCATGTCCTTCTGTCCCCACACTGGTTGGAATATTTGCTGTGTTCCATTTGACAGAACTGTATTGTATCTATCACACACACACACACACGGTGTACATTCTACATTCCCACTGGGATTCTGAATTATCACTTAGGAAAACAATGTAAAGCGTGTGTATGTGTAGCGGGGCCAAGCACACATGCCCTGGGCAAGAATAGCTACAGAGCAGACCACTGATGTTGGGAAGCTGCAGGGACTTGCTCTCACCTGACCATAGTCTGTCCGGAAGACGACGACGCCTTCTGCACAGGAATTTACAGTACTTGGAAAATGCTGGCCATTTTCTCTCAGCCAGACCCGTGTTCCCTGTAAACAAAACAAAACAAGACTGAACTGAGTTTGGATTGCATTTTGTGGCGAAACTCTACTGTTCAAATTACCATAACTCCTATATTCCTTTAAAAAAAATCTTTTTGAAAAGTAAACGTCTTTCTCAAGCAAAGAACACATCTTCAGGAAGTATCATCCACAGGCTTTACTATCCACAAGTGTGACTAAGAGTCCCACCAGACAGAGAAGGCGAAGAGGGACTAAGAAAATAGCAGCTAGCCCCTGTGTTCTCACCATGCAACTGATTTACGTGGATTACTTCATTTGAGATGATGAGGCAGACACTATGATCATTCTCATCTTACAGAGGGAGAACCAGAGGCCTAGAGGTAAAGAAACTTGCCCAGCATCACAAAGACTGAGTGAGTATTTGACAGGCAGTTGGGCTCCAGAAACCAAAAGTTTAACTAGGTCACAACAAGCATTCACCCTCTTTGAGAACTCTTCAGAAACTAATGGCTCCCATCCTCTTAGGTCAAAGTCTGGTACACCTGCGCACCTGGAGGACATTAGACCACTCCCTTGACCCCTACTTATACCAAAATCCATGTGCAAACTGGACTCTCCAAAAGAGGAACTAAAGTTTCTAATATGTATCAGAACTCAGTCCACCAGCACAAATGTTGTTAGGATTACATGAGACACCTAATGAACTTCAAAGTTCAGGACTGTATCTTAAAAGACGGCAACTTCCAGATCCTACTTTTTAAATCTTGGGCACATTTTTTGGCATTGATCTCATTTCCACTTATTTATTTCCCCACTGGACAAATGAAATATCACATTGAGCTTTTTTAAGGCTCAATTTCATCGTCCTTTGATTTCATCACATGAAACCGTTTTTCAAACACAAGTGATAAAGTTTGGAGGAATTAGTGGGTGTTCTCCGGTCATTCAAAGAATTACGTTCATGAATACTACTCAGCCATAAAAAGGAATGAAATAATGACATTCGGCCGGGCGCGGTGGCTCAAGCCCGTAATCCCAGCACTTTGGGAGGCCGAGGCGGGCGGATCACGAGGTCAGGAGATCGAGACCATCATGGCTAACACAGTGAAACCCCATCTCTACTAAAAAATACAAAAAACTAGCCGGGCGAGGGGGCAGGCGCCTGTAGCCCCAGCTACTCCGGAGGCTGAGGCAGGAGAATGGCGTGAACCCGGGAGGCGGAGCTTGCAGGGAGCTGAGATCCGGCCACGGCACTCCAGCCTGGGATACAGAGCGAGACTCCGTCTCAAAAAAAAAAAAAAAAGAAATAATGACATTCACAACAACGTGGATGGAGCTGGAGACCGTTATTCTAGTGAAGTCACTCAGGAATGGAAAACCAATCATCATATGTTCTCGCTTATAAGTGGGAGCTAAGCTATGAGGATGCAAAGTCATAAGAATGACACGATGGACTCTGGGGACTCAGGGAGAAGGGTGGGAGGGCGGAGAAGGATAAAAGACGACACAACAGGTACAGTGGACACTGTTCAGGTGATGGGTGCACCAAAATCTCAGAAATCACCACTGAATAACATATTCATGTAACTAAACACCATCTGTTCCCCCAAAACCACTGAAATTTTAAAAAAAGAAAAAAAAAGAAAGAATTACCTTTATGATGTATACCCATATGATGGAATGCAACACTGAGCTTCAGTATCTCATTAAACTTTCTCTACTCTGCTCAAAAATTTCATTTCCAACAAAAATGACACCAAGCACATTCTATGAATCAATGTATTCACGTGCAAATAGAACAAAATTATCACTTGACATAACACTTTATTTTTTTCTCCCTCCCTCCCTTCCTAAAATAGCACTTTAATTGAACAACTCCTTTTCTCGAATTTTCTACATTTCATTTATTTCTGTTTTGTTAAATCTTTGAAATATACTGGTTATGGTATGTTCCACTTCCAGTTGAAGGAGCTAGTACTGCTCTTTTAACATAGAATTGGCAGGGGATAAATGACACACCAGTAAACTCAACATTTTATGTTACTTTAAATGGTGCCAATCAATAGCAAACGTAGTCACCTCCAGTAACAGAGTGTCCCCGCTATATCAGGGTCATGTACTATCAGGGTCATGTACTAAGGAGCCTCAGTGACATTACATTGAATATTAACCTTCCGTAAAATAGGAATCCTTTCAATTCCAAGAGGTAAGTGCAGCTTGGAGCTTAAGACTTTGCCCAGTGCCACACAGCTAGTGACCAAGGCAGGTCCCTCCAAATTCCTAATCCCATGCTCTTCCCACACATCACACTGACTCTACTTGTCTCCTGAAAATAATGCATAAATAAATCAAATGCATTCATTAATCAGCAATTAAAATCTAACAATACAGAGTTGCCTTAAATGGCCTGTTATCACAGATAACTATTTGTTTTCATCTTCCTAGAAAGGAACATTTAAGAACACAAAATCTGACGTAAAGGTTACTCCATTCCCTCAGTGCCCATGATGACACTGTTTAAAATCCACAAGCCGGAGGACGGACGTGGTGGCTCACGTAATCCCAGCACTTTGGAAGGCTGAGATGGGTGGATCACTTGAGGTCAGGAGTTTGAGACCAACCTGGCCAACATGGTAAAACCCCGTGTCTACCAAAAAAGTACAAAAATTAGCCAGACATGGTGGCGCATGCCTGTAATCCCAACTTCTCAGGAGGCTGAGGCAGGAGAATTGCTTGAAACCAGGAGGCAGAGGTTACACTGACTTGAGATTGTGCCACTACGTTCCACCCTGGGCGCCAGAGTAAACTCTATCTCAAAAAAATAGAAAATAAATAAATAAAATCCACAAACCAGGACCTAAAACGTTAACTGTTACTCAGAAGCCATAGTTAAGTCACTCTTGAGTTTGATGAATGAATTTCGGGTGGGCCAGCTAGAATCCCCAGACGTAGGTTCTACAAGCATTTCTAAAATCACGGTGGCTGGAGATCCCAATATTGAAATGGAACAAACTCCTTTCCCCATTGACCAACTCACACAGTCCCCCTGAGAGTTCTGTGACTCTCCTAGTATCCCCTATTGCGACCTTATCTGTAAGAGACCCTCCTCATATGCACTCATTTCCCTGGTACATACTAAGGAGGTTTTAAGTTGTTCACTCCATTCACAGTTCTTTAAAGATGCGCCAAAGAGGAGTTTAAATCCTCTGCTATAAAGATGGCAGATAGCCTCAAAAATGAATATTAAGTGCTTCTATATAAATCCTGAGACCTGCCTATTTAAAGAACACACAGCACCAACAGGGGTCAGTACCCATTTGCACACAAGTCCCTCACGTCCCCCTACTCTTGCTTCAGGCTGAGACACTGATAACACACATGAAGAATGAGACTTCACAACTGCCTGTCAGTCCTGATTTCTTTATTAGCAAACAGCTGCTTTCCAAGAGAACACGGACTTCAGGCATCTGCCAAGAGGCTGGTCTCTCAAATATCCCTCCGTACCCAAACTGCATTACTTACAACATTCTAGAAAAAGATTCCAAATGCCTGATGACTTTTTTCAGCCTCTCTTTAATTCACATGTCAGGGACTGCAATATTTGAAAGCTTTTAAATATACGCCTCCCAACACACACGCACGCCCACGCTCGCAGCAATGAAAATGTTCAAAGTTATATAAGGCAAGAACTTTTACTCATTAGGTTAAAATCAGGAAATAAAAACTCCCAGCGTAGCTCCATCCCAGAACCCCTAGTCCAAACCTTTCTGTGTGTTGTGACCATCACTGGCACTGTTTTCGTTAAAAAGGATTTCACACACCTGTTTCCTAATTAAAACTGTCTATTTAGTAAGAATGAAATTGAGATTGTGCAACAGTATCAAATGAATATAAATGGTCAGCAGGATTAATATGTATCTTTTGGCTTCCACAGGCCACCCAGAAGGCATTTTTTCACTAAAGCGTGCAGTTTGACTTAGTGTCTCACTGTGGCTCTCTTTACCCTTTCGTTTTAAAGTACTACAAAGCCCTTTGTTGACACAGTGCTTTATGATCAAACACACAGTTCAGCTCCTGTAGTCCAAAGGTCTTTTCCAACAGGTGTGAAGAACTGCTGATAAGCAACTTTTACAAAATCCAGCCCAGATTTCAAATCCACAGCCCATTGGCCAGTTTTCCTAGGTCTATCACAAACAGCTGTCTTCCACACATGGGAAGCAAAATGCATTCAAAACACCCCCTTTGTTCTTTGAAAAAGTATTAACTGGCAATTTTCATAGAATCGGAATTGCAAAGTTAAACCGCTGAAATAGGTATTTTGTACATAGATTGTTCCTGGTGCTTTCTCTGAGACCCCAATCTTTCTACTTCTGCTCTGTTAGAACACATGTGCCCAGGTCCAAAAGAGGCCACCCACAAGCACTTGAAAACGAAGTCACAGGCAGACATTTGAAGTGTCCAGACCATCTAAGTTGGAGCGGGAAAGAAAAATTTGCCCACCATATGCAAACTATTACATTCAGTCATTGCTAAATAAGGCTGATAATTTAATACACAATATAGGCAACCTCACATAAGGAAAAGGCTCACAATTTGATTAAAAATTGCCTTTATTAGCAGGTGGAACAAGTTTGAACATAACATACACATTTTATTAAAAATTGGAGAAGTTTGCGTGTTAATCTCTGAGACAAATATGTGAGTGTTAACATAATGGCTGAACATTTTTCTGTACATAATCACCAGAAACGTTTTTGCAATATAAAGCATTTGCGCATAAATTCCTATCCCCCTGTGAACTTTAAAGCAATCCTGTAAGACAGAGAGGCAATACCATCCCTTTCGTCAAACGTAAGGTTCACAGAGGCTCCATTTTCTACTGCCAACAATGATTTCCTGGATATAATAAAAGGGGCCGACTTTACCAAATGTTGGTGAGGGTGTAGAGAAACTGAGAATATAAAATGGTCCATCTGCTTTGGAAAATGGTTTGGCAATTTCTTAAAAAGCTAAACGTAATCTTACCATGTATGTCCCAACAATATAACTCCTAGATAGTTGTCTACTCAAAAAAAAAATATTTTTAAGTCTTGTGTGTAAATATTCATAGCAGCAATATTCTTCCTAGCCAAATACTGGAAACAACTCAAAGGTCTAGTAACTGGTATAGAGATACACAGAACAAATCCATACAATGGGATTCTTGAGTTATTTTTTAAAAAAAAAAAGGAATCACTGATACATTCACCAATAAATATGGACCACAGACATCATGGTAAGTGAAAGAGGACAGATACAAAAGGCTACATATTGTGGGGTTCTGTTTATATGAAGTTTCTGGAAAAGGCAAATCCATAGACACAGACAATAGATGAATGGTTATCCAAAGCTGGGTGCAGGAGGGACAGTGACTGAGTGAAAAAGGTAGAAATCTGTCCAAAAACTGCCCTATGGCAATGGCTGCACAACTGTATACATGTGCTGAAATCCATTCTACTGGGCACCTATAATGGGTGAATTTCTCTCTGTGGAATTATAAATCAATAATTTTGAATCACTTTTATATTTATTTATTTATTTATTTATTTATTTATTTATTTTTGAGATGGAATTTCGCTCTGTCACTGCAAGCTCCGCCTCCCGGGTTCACGCCATTCTCCTGCCTCAGCCTCCCGAGTAGCTGGGACTACAGGCGCCCACCACCACGCCCGGCTAATTTTTTGTATTTTTAGTAGAGACGGGGTTTCACCGTGTTAGCCAGGATGGTCTCGATCTCCTGACCTAAGCCTCCCAAAGTGCTTACAGCTATGATTACAGGTGTGAGCCACCGCACCTGGCCATCATTTTTAAAAAATTGTTTTCCCAGTCTATATATTTCTCAAATGCACATGAACATTCCTAACCATTCCATAGTAGGAAAACCCAATCACATTTCTGTAACTGAGCAACACAGGGGTTGAGAAACATCAAAACAACAACAACCCCATAATGATGAAATTTAAAGGCCACGTTGAATTCATTAAGTCCCTGTTCTCCATTAGCACAGACTAGAGGGGCTAGAGGACCACAGAGGAGACTTGCCCAAGCTAGTCTAAGGATGAGGTTGTGGTAGATTGTACCATGGTGTCATTGTGGACAATTATCCCCTCCCTGGAAGAAAATCACAAAACCCTGGCCAACTGCCTCCTGCTTGGTGATACCTCCCCAGCCTGACCCATTCATCACCTGTTATCTACGACTCCATCCCACTCCAATAGCAAAGTGAAGCTGCTGCACAAGGCCTAAATATTGACACACAAAGTTGCTGGCCTCTGTTTTAAGATAAAGACGATTGTACCACCATCACCAATTTTAACCTCCTGTTGCCCTTTTGAAAACTATTACATTTCTTTTCTGATTTTAAAAATGATTTTCTTTCCTGAACTCTGAAAAAAATAAAGTTAGAGAAACAACCCTAAAAAGAGATGATGATGGACTTTAAATACCATTCTGTACGGCATGTTCTAATTACAGGTTCACGAAAAAGAGAACATTCTTTAGCCAAACATACAACTTAGTCTCAGCCCCGGAACAGGGCACTGTGCCGACTCATCTCCCACAGCTGTTTCTCTCGCCTATGTTAAGTACCTCAGTTCAGGACTCTCTGGCCACCTACATGACAAACTCAAAATTTGCTCCTGAAATGTGATCTGCTTTTTCCGTTTTAAAGATGCAGAGGGCCAGCACAGTGCCTCATGCCTGTCATCCCAGCACTTTGGGAGACCGAGGCAGGCGGACTGCCTGAGCCCAAAAGTTTGAGACCAGCCTGGGCATCCTGGAGAGAACCTGTCACTTATTTTTAAAATGCAAAAAATAAGCCAGGCATGGTGGTGCATGCCTGTGGTCTCAGCCACTTGAGAGGCTGAGGTGGGAGGATCACCTGAGGCTGGGAAGTAAAGAGTACTGTGAGCCATGATTGCACCACCTCACTCCAGCCTGGGAGACAGAGTGAGACTCTCTCTCCAAAAACAAAAAAATTAAAATAAAATAAAATAAAAAGACACAGAGGTCAAATAACTTTGTAATGCATCAGATAAATTAATATGACTATTGAAATCTGCGGTAAATTCAACAGCCAAAAGAAAGTTTTCCTCTGTTTGCCTGCAATGACTCAGTGAAGAAGTCACCCGGCTTAGGAGATCTCTAACACAGGGCCAAGGGAGCGGGGATATTTGTTCTTGATGAACTGCAGAAATGGGTTGTGAGCACCAAGGACTTAAGCAGTACTTTTTCACTTGTTTTACAGTCTTTCTTTTTTTTTTCTTCTGTTGAAAGTAGGAGTTATCTTTCCAACTGATCAGATGCTTTTTTTCCCCTGATTCTTATGACTCAAAGACACATCAAAGGACACGTGGCTTTTATGACACAAAGTTGTAATACAAGTTTCTCCACCTCGGTGCTATTGACATTGTGGACGAGATGATTCTTTGTTGGGGACTGCAGGTTCATTCTAGTTGAGACTCACTATTCTAGAGTAATAGTGTTCTAGAGCCATGGTCAAATTGAAGGCATTTACAAAACCATTCATTGTCTGTGACCTAGTTAATTGAAAGCAGACTCTGTTGTCTAAATCCCATGAATTTCAAAAATCCCAAGAATGGAGGTCAGTTCAGATAAAGTATACCTGGGGCGGAACTAATTTCTGGTATCATTAAAACTGGGTACACACAGAATAGAGAAAGTAGTCCCTGCAGCCTAATTCAAACAGTTTGACAAACGTAAGGAAAAGAGGAGCAGAGGCCGATAGGTGGGCAGTGGTGCTAGAAGAACACTCTTCTTTTCCTCCTCTCTGTCCACTGTGTGTGTGTGTGTGTGTGTGTGTTTTTTTTTTTAAGGGAGAGCCGACTTTTAATGCAGATTATTGGAACCACGCAGACACAGCCTGTCCACTGTGCTCTTTAACCTCAGACGCTATCTCAACTTCCAAATGCTTGCAAACCCCAGTGCAAAGCTTGTCAGAAAACTTAGCCACATGCAGATGAGAATGAGAGAGGAGCAAAGCAAGGTGCTCATCGGCCAAGCACGGTGGCTCATGCCTATAATTCCTGCACTTTGGGAGGCCAAGGCGGGTGGATCACCTGAGGTCAGAAGTTCGAGACCAGGCTGGCCAACATGATGAAACTCCATCTCTACTAAAAATACAAAAAATTAGCTGGACGTGGTTGTGGGCACCTGTAAATCACAGCTACTCAGGAGGCTGGGCAGGAGAATCACTGGAACCCAGAAGGCAGAGGTTGCAGTGAGCTGAGATCACACCACTGCACTCCAGCCTAGGAAACAGGGCAAGACTCTGTCTCAAAAAAAAAAGGGGGGGGGGCATGGCAGCATCATCACAGGTATAAAATCAGTATGACAAACGCAGCGCTAACACAAGCCGCAAAGACGAGGGAGCACTGTGAGCTGGGGCACAACCCTAAGATTCAGAAATGAAGGGGAAGGTGAAATTTAAGACTTCTCCCCTGCAGAGACAGCCACCCTCAGCAGGGGACCTGAAGTGATAGCAGCCAGTCTCCAAAGCATCCCTGGACACCCAGGAATCCCCCACAGCAGTGGGTGGCCTTTACAGGTCCATGCTATAGAGTAGTCAAACAGAGTAGGGCACCCACGACAGCTAAGTGAGTCCCTCTGACTCATTTCCTTGTCTTGAGACTACAGGGTTTCAAATCCGAGGCTGGCAATCATTTCTGAAGAACTGCATCCAATTCCACAGAGGAAAGCTTCCGTTCAGCCATGGCCACGTAGGCTCTGAAAGGAACACAGGCGGTTTTTAGGCTCAGGAGTTGAAGGTGATGGCAAGTCAAAGTTCCACCCTGAGCGACTACAGAGGAAGGAAAAGTAATGAAGTGAGTCTCAAGAGAGAAACCTGGCGAGCACACAGTTGATAATGCTGGAAATGTGTGGTTGAGAGTTCCGAGTTTGTAATATTTGTCTTTGGGCTGGAGAAGAATGATAGATGTTTGTTCTCTATATAGACAACCCCAACAACAACTGGCCCGTCCATCAGAGCTGATCCCATCATTAAATCCCAGGGGAAAATGTGTTCCTGACATTGTGCTTCAGAATTCAGACATAATTTCTTCTCAAAGATGCTGCCAGAAGTGTTGGGTAACTCCCTAGACTGGCCTATTGCTGAAATACTCTACACTTTTTGAAGGAATGTATTTCAGCTATTTATAGCTTTCATCATTGTCATCATTTCTCAAGCTTGCCTGTGGGCTAAAGGATCATTTGTAACACGACTGTGGCCGGGCATGGTGGCTCACGACTGTGATCCCAGCACTCTGGGAGGCCAAAGAGGGCAGATCACTTGAGGTCAGGAGTTCAACACCAACCTGGTGAAACCCCGCCTCTACTAAAAATACCAAAATCACCCGGACGTGGTGGCACAGGCCTGTAATCTCAGCTACTTGGGAGTCTGAAGCATGAGAATCGCTTGAACCAGGGAGGCAGAGGTTGCAGTGAGCCAAGATCGTGTCGCTGCACTCCAGCATAGGTGACAGAGCGAGACTCCGTCTCCAAAAAAAAAAAAAAAAAAGAAAAACAAAACAACACTATTGCCACTGAAGACCATAGTGTTCCAAATACTAATAAACACACCTAAAAAAACACAGTAGGGTTGTAAACTGAGGCCTACCCGTGCTCATTACCGTAAAGTTCACAGAGCAATTTGTCCCATGTTTCTAGTCCTTCCCAGCTCTCTAGTGCACCGGATGGGAAGGATCGAATAGCACCCACATTCCTTCCCCTTATCCTGCCCACAATATCAAACTCTGTAACCACTAGGAACAGCAGCTTTCATCCAGAGGGTAACATGAAAAGTTTACGATAGTAAGAGTGGAAAGGCAGGAAAAGAAGAAAAGAAAGTGGTAAAAGGTATCACCAACAATACACTCACCTTTGGTCAATGTTTCACAGGAAAAGATATAAAGATTCACTGCCATCCCACACTCCCAATCAAAATCAAAACCAAAATGAACTACGCTAAATGGCAGGATGCCCCAATTATGAATGTGTGATTCTGTAAAGAGTTTATTCCCACAGTTATGGATTCCAACTTGCCACCTGATTGAGTCCTGAGTTTTATTATTATTTTTAGATGGAGTCTAGCTGTGCTGCCCAGGCTGGAGTACAGTGGCGTGATCTCAGCTCACTGCAATCTCTGCCTACTGGGTTCAAGTGATTCTCCTACCTCAGCCTCCCAAGTAGCTGGGGCTACAGCTATGCACCACCACACTCGGCTAATTTTTGTATTTTTAGTAGAGACTGGGTTTCACCATATTGGCCAGGCTGGTATCGAACACCTGACCTCAGGTGATCCACCTGCCTCAGCCTCCCAAAGTGCTGAGATTACAGACGTGAGCCACCATGTCTGGCCTCAGTCCTGAGTTTTATCATCTGATTTCCCCCACCTTCCTCACAATTCCTTAAAACACCTTTTCAGTTAATCTTTTAAACTACAGTGACTAGTAGTAGTCCCAGAAACAATTTAACACTAAAAGAAATGAGACATCTCCAAATTGCTGAGAGTACCTCAAACATTGTAGGAATGTGATGATACAATGAACAAAAGTCAAACTATTCTATCTATTAGTTAACCATCATTATGAAGCCAACACATATGTTTATTAGAAAGTGGACTTAAAGAATCAGCCAACATGCCTAAAAGAATTCATCCATCTATAAACTGTTACACCCACCTACCCATTCTTCCATCCCGCCATACTTCCACAAGTCCATCCTTCTACCAAATATCTCCTAACACCCCCTCCCCAATCATATAGCAGGCACTAGGAAAGAGTGGACGGCTTGTAAAATAGTTCTAGCTCTAGGCTGGGCGCAGTGACTCACACCTGTAATGTCAACACTTTGGGAGTCCAGGGTGGGAGGATTACTTGAGCCTTGGAGTTCAAGACCACCCTGGGCAAGATGGTGAGACCTCGTCTCTATAAAATTTTTTTAAATTAAAAAATTATTCGGCCGGGCG
>NW_012104588.1:1008376-1008778 GCF_000951045.1 Mandrillus leucophaeus
TGAGAACTGCATTCCAGGATCCTCTTGGTGGAAGCAGTAGGAGGTGCAGGACAGAAAGGGCAATAAAAGACCAGCACAAAATGTTTGCACTCTGCGTGAAATCTAATATCAGACATCCTTACCTCCTACTTCCCAGTTTATCGTCCTTTCCTCCTCTTGATAAGACATCATTTTTTTGGGGGGTGGGGTGGGGGGGGAGAAATGCCTACAAATAAACAAACTGATAAGATTTTCTTAACGAAATCCCAGTTGTTTTCTGGCTACCAACTGTTTTTAGAAAAAATACACAAGTATGCTCAGAACAGGAGTTTGTTGTTACTTCATAAAAATGAATGACCCGAGAACACAATGGGAAGAAAATAAACTTAAAACAGCCATTTCTAATTTCTGTTTCATACATGT
>NW_012104588.1:1011058-1012822 GCF_000951045.1 Mandrillus leucophaeus
GGGAGAGGGAGAGAGAGAGGGAGAGAGAGAGGGAGAAGGAGAGGGACAGAGAGAGGGAGAGGAGAAAAGAAAGCTCACTGGTGGTTGCCAGGGGTTGGGAGGAGGGGAGAATGGGGAGTGGCTGCTAACAGGTATGGAGTGTTGTGGGGGGTTTTTTGGAGTAGGAAAATGTGATAAAATTAAATAGTGATGATGGCTGTACAATCTTGTGAAGATGCTAAAAACCACTGAATTACACACTTTAAATGGGTGAATGTCATGATGTGTGAATTATATCACAAACGAAAAGAGACAGGGAGGGAGAGACAGACAACTGTGCAGACAAACAGGTCAAAAACAGACAAACCTGACCTCATTCACTCCCCGGATTCCATTATCCCAACCACCATCTTCATTCTTGACCTTCCTTATTACATATGCAAGAAGGTCCTCTTTTCAGTTTGCACTAGTTTTTGTCGAGTTTCCATCATTTGCAAGCAAAGGAATATCAGCTCTCATTTTCATCACACACAAATGTTACAGGTTTCAGAAAACACAAAACATCTAGAAAGCAGTTCACACTCAAGAGACCTGTACAAACGTCTGTAACTAATTTTTGTATACTTTCTCTACAACACCAAAACAAGTTATTCCAGTGCTTTGACTCAACATTATATCAGTATTTACATTATACTTATATCATTTGCATTATGGGAGGCAGAAATGGAGTTTACTTGCTGTGGAATCCTCAGCACCTAGAACAGGGCCAGACTTACTGCTCCACTGAATGTCTGGTAAATGCATCTACAGAAATCATGCTACCCAGAGATAGAGGCCGGGCTGTTGGAAGGTTTCAGTATGAGGTTACAGAAGTGGCACTGGGTGCTCCCCTAGAAGACAGGGACTCAAGCTCCAGCTCTACTACCCATGGCTCAGCACAGTTATTCATTACTTGAGACCTCTCTGCAAAAAATGAGCTGACACCTAGCTTTTCTGATATAGAACACAAAAAGATCACATGAGATGGCTAATCAAAATGCTTCAAGCCATGGGGTTGCCTGGCACAGTGGTTCACAACTGTAATCCCAGCATTTTGAGAGGCTAAGGAAGGCAGGTCACTTGAACTCAGGAATTCAAGACCAGCCTGGGCAACATGGCGAGACCCCTGTCTCTACAAAAAAATTCGAAAATTAGCTGGGCATGGTGGCATATGCCTATAGTCCAAGCTACTTAGAAGGTAGGAGAGTTGCTTGAACCCAGGAGGCAGAGGTTACAGTGAGTCGAAACTGCGCCACTGCACTTCAGCCTGGGTGACAGAGTGAGAGCCTATCTCAAAAACAAACAAACAAAAAATGCCATAGGTCTTCTACCCAATGAAGCAGTACCTGTATTTGGGGTCTTGCTGCTGGCACCTTACTGCGTCACATCTAGATGGCTTTCAGCCCTCATATTGCTTTAATTTAACTTTCCTCTCAAGGCTTTGCTACAGAACCAAAGAATGCACGGACCTCATTTAACCAACCATATGCACCAACCTTCTCTCCAAACCAACAAAACTACCAGCCCAGCTACTTCCCCAATGTTTTCCCAAAACATTGAAAAAAAACTTACAATTACAAACTACCCCCAACAGAAAAGTGATAAGGAGGCTGAAGAGGATGAGAAACATCTAAATGACATAAATGCCTCTTTGGTCCTCTTGACACTAAGATTTTTGTCTATAGAAAATTATTTCTCTCCTGCCGGGCACAGTGGCTCACACCTGTAATCCCAGCACTTTGGGAA
>NW_012104588.1:1015006-1016323 GCF_000951045.1 Mandrillus leucophaeus
ATGCCACCTGGTAAAAAGCCAAACTCCTGGCTAGAAGCAAGGACATGTGTGCAATAAACCTGCAAAACCCCCAGTGGTAAAGCCTTAATGCAAGGGGGGCCCTGCCATACAACAGGGCGGGGGCAGGGAGGAGCAGGGCAGGAGCTCCCCTGAGAAGTCAGCATGTGGCTCCTCAACCAGACTGCAGTTGACAGTCCCAGCTCCTGGCCTCTCCGCCTCAACACTCCTGGCCTCGCTTCTTCTCTCTGAAAAATGGAGTCCTTCTCTCCTTCTTCAGCCTCATGGAAGGAAGGAAACTACAAGCAGAGTAATCTCAAGACTCAGAAGCCACAATCAGCAGTAGCCAGGCAAGCTCCCAATAAACTCTCAGGTGTTTAGGTGATATGGCTCAAGCCTGTAATCCCAGCACTTTGGGAGGCAGGGGCGGGAGGATCGCTTGGGCCCAGGAATTCAAGACCAGCCTGGGCAATATTGTGAGATCTTATCACTATATTTAAAGAAATGGTCTTGGCCAGGCACGGTGGCTCATGACTGTAATCCTAGCACTCTGGGAGGCCAAGGTCGGTGGATCAACAGAGGTCAAGAATTGGAGACCATCCTGGCCAACACGGTGAAACCCTGTCTCTACTAAAAATACAAAAATTAGCTGGGCATGGTGGCACATGCCTGTAATCACACCTACACAGGAGGCCAAGGCATGAGAACTGCTTGAACCCAAGAGGCAGAGATCGCACCACTGCACCCCAGCCTGGGCAACACTCCATCTCAAAAAAAAAAAAAAAAGAAAAAGAAAAGAAAGAAAGAAATGGTTTAGAAAGGAGGCTCTCACCCCTGTCTTTACAGCAGAATCAGACAGTGCCCAGGGACCAATCCAGCCGTGCAGAAGTGGAATGACAGGGGCTGGATCTTAGCAGCCCCCCAGGATTCTGGGGTGCAGTGGGGTCCCAGGATTCTGGGGTGCAGTGGGGTGGCGGGGCACTCCTGCACTGAGCCAATGCTCCAAAGGGTGAGGTCAGGGCCTTCCGGGTGGTTACCAAAAACACAAGGGTGCCTTCCCCACCCCTTGTCTGTAGATTCACCAATTCGGTGATTCTCAAACCTGGTCTGCCTCCAAAAAAATCTGCATTAGCTCCAAACAAAGGAAGGAAGGGAAGAGGAAAAAGAAAAGGGAAAGAAAGGAGAAAGGGAGGACGAGAAGGCAGAAGGAAGAAGGCAGGTAGGAAGGAAGGAAAGAAGGAAATCATATACATTTTCTGTCAAGGAAACAACGCATTGCCCCTGAGTAATCCACTACAAAATGTTGGTACATACACCTCT
>NW_012104588.1:1018853-1020593 GCF_000951045.1 Mandrillus leucophaeus
GGCAGTGGAGTAAAGTGGGCTTAGTGGTGGCGTTATCGTCGTTAAGTTGTTAAGTAAACTTTTCATTTTAGAACACTTGTAGATTTTACAGAGAAGTTGCAAAGATAATACAGGGAGTCCCTGTACACCTCTCACTCTGGTTCCTGTTGTGAATATCTTACATAATGTGGCATGTTTATCACACTAAGGAACTGACACTGGCACCTTACTATGAACTCCATGCCACACTTCAATCAAATTTCTCCAGTTTCTGCCCAATGTCCTTTTTCCGTCCCAGGACCCCTTCTGGGACACTGGATGTCATCATCATGCTCCTTCTCTGATGGTCTTGACAGTTTTGAGGAATGCCGGGCAAGTATTCTGTGAAACATCCCTCCTCTGGGGGCTGCTTGAAGTTTTTGTTCCTGGCTGGACCGAAGGATAGCGGTTTTTGATAATGGCTCTATCCAAGGGGGCCAAACCGCCTGGACAGGAACTCCGGCTTTACTACATCTTAGCCATGTGGCGTTGGACAAATGAACCTCCATGCACCTTAGTTTCCTCATCGAAAAAAGAGGAAAAGCAAATGCAACCTACTTCCCAGGACCGGTGGGGATTAAATAGGCTGACTCTGAGAAAGAAGGTGAGTGGATAATCAGAAATGCTTCATGGAAAGCAGAGGTGGCCACTGACGCATTTAACAACACAGATACTGTGTCAGAGACCCAAAGCTCAATAAGGGACACGCCTCATTCCCAGATGCCTGCAGTCCAATGGGGATGAAGTGCAAACAGATCATTGAAACTTGATACCAGGAGGACTAATGTAGGGATACACAGAGGACTGGGGCCTGCGGTGTTGGAGAGGAAGCCAGACTGCTGAGGGATGAATAGGAGAAGCCCCCATGGGGTAGAGGGAGGAAGCCCCATATTGAAAGATCCAATTTTCTGCAAATTAGCCAAGTGCCAGTGTAGACTAACACACACTGTAAATTGGCTTATGCAGCGTTACTTAATCACCCTCCATAAACTATTAACAGCCCTACACAATGAAACAATGAAGGCATTCACCTTTGTCCAGCACAAGAAAAAACAGTCTCAGACTCTAACCCGCCAAGCTCTACAAACCACTAAGGACTACAATCGCCTCCACCCTTACCAATAAAATGTGGGCAAAAATTACTGTTTTACAGCGCAATGTACTTTTTTCAAATTATGTTTTAAAAGAACCACACAGTAGACAAGTCATTTTGAAAGATCCATTTTTAATTCTTTCTCAGTTTGAAAGGCCCTCAGTCACTCAAAATTTGGAAATTCCCAAGATCTCCCTCAGGGGAATCAAGCGGTGGGACAAAGTAGTGAGAGGCGGACCGCAGTGAAGACCTTGCTGGGGTGAATGGAGAATGGGCCGAGCCCAGGAGGCTGAGGTCTGAGGTCTGTCCATCAGATACAGCCATGTCCCGGTGAGGCAGCTCACAGGACGCTCTGAGGCCCGAGGCCAAGGAAGGAAAGTTCCTCCTAGTTCCTATTGGCTCCTCATCAGCTTCACCACTACCCTTGGATGACAGGTCCCATCTAGAGCAGAACAAAGACCCTCTGTTTCCTCTATCTCATTCCCAGGAAGCCTCTCACCTCCTGAGGACCAATGGTAAGAATGCCCAACAGGCTCAACCCAGCAAGCGCGCCTTCCCCAGCACGACACTGGGACACCCAAAGGAATTTCCTAGAGGTGGATTCCAGTATCCCCATCCATCCATCTCCC
>NW_012104588.1:1021833-1036179 GCF_000951045.1 Mandrillus leucophaeus
ACCCCTTGTCTGTAGATTCACCAATTCGGTGATTCTCAAACCTGGTCTGCCTCCAAAAAAATCTGCATTAGCTCCAAACAAAGGAAGGAAGGGAAGAGGAAAAAGAAAAGGGAAAGAAAGGAGAAAGGGGGGACGAGAAGGCAGAAGGAAGAAGGCAGGTAGGAAGGAAGGAAAGAAGGAAATCATATACATTTTCTGTCAAGGAAACAACGCATTGCCCCTGAGTAATCCACTACAAAATGTTGGTACATACACCTCTGTGGCTACAATTTATTCCAATAATTAATGCTCACTGCAATGCAAGTATTTGTCGTGAAACTGTTTAGCTGAAAGACCAGTCATTTAAAAAGATACCATTTAAAAATTATTTTAGAAGTTCCCACAAAAGTATATATAACAAAATTGGCTTGCTACATAAATATCGCCTGAAATTTACCCTTTGTAAGAAAAAAAAAATGTCCTTTATCAGCATGATTCAGAAACTCTGCACCACCACCATAGATACTCCAATAAAACACCACAGCATCCGAGTCCAAGATATCCAAGACGTATGCAAAGACGTATGCCCTATTAGTATTTGAAACAAGCATCCCTAGATGAACCCATGTAAAACTCTGTGTTGAAGCGCATGCCTCGGCTTTTCAAAGGGCAATAAATCTTCCTTGCAGACTTCTACAGAATGCAGATGTCCTGCTCTCTCTCACCAATACCAGCAAACTGGAAGGCCTCAAAGTCCCACAATCTAAACTCTTTGTTCTCTGTGCAAATGCCACAGGGGTTTGTCAACAGATCTTGAAAATCTAGTGCAACGTTCACTCATTGCCATGGCCTCCATTGACAGGCTATCCTGACAGTTCTCCCTGCGGGTATGCTGCCACGGGCTACAAGACGTAGAGTGATTGTAGAGGGGTAGAGCCAAAAGGGTTGAAACCCCTCCAAGAGGACTGTTTAAAATGCAACAGTACCATAGAAAAACCAGCAACAGCAAACACTGCCTAAGTGGCTAGCAGAATTCAGAATCATTCTCGCCAACCAACTGCTTTTGAGCATTTCAAGAGTGTTACTCCAACTCTGCGGACCCTAATCATCTCAAGAACTCCTTGAACTCTTTTGTTCTAAGAGAGAGCCGGTCTGCAGGCCTGCGTGCCCTCTTGCTGTCATCAACCCCGGGCTGGAAAATAAGCACTGCTGGCAGGTAGGAGGGTCCCAGCAGCTGGACCAAGTCATGGACAGTTCTCCTGGGGGAACGGCAGCGGGAATGACCACAGGCAGCTCACAGGGCCCCAGGGATAAAGCTTCCGGGAGCTCCCAAGTCAGCGTCTTTCACCCAGAGTGGCCTGGCAGAAATAAGGCAAGCCACATATGTAATATCTTAAATTTTCTAATAATCACATTAAAAAAAAAAACTACAAAGAAACACGTAAGATTACTTTTAATATTCTGTTTTTTAACCCAGAGATCCAAAGTATTACCGCTTCAAAATGTCATCATAAAAAAACACATCAATGAGCTAACTGGCATTCTTTTTTCCATACCCATTCTCAAATTTCTTTTCTTTTCTTTTTTTGAAACAGAGTTTCACTCTTATTGCCCAGGCTGGAGTGCAGTGGCGTGATCTCAGCTCACTGCAACCTCTGCCTCCAGGGTTCAAGCGATTCTCCTGCCTCAGCCTCCCAAATAGCTGGGATTACAGGGGCCTGCCACACCTGGTTAATTTTGTATCCTTAGTAGAAACAGGGTTTCACCACGTTGGCCAGGCTGGTCTCAAACTCCTGACCTCAGGTGATCCACCCACCCCGGCCTCCCAAAGTGTTGGGATTACAGGTGTGAGCCACCACGACTGGCCCCCATTGTCAAATTCTGATGTGTGTTGTATGCTCCCTGCACATCTCAACTTGGAACAGCCATACTGTAAGTGCCCAAATATCACAAAGCGAAAGTGGCTAAAGCACTGGACAGCCCAGTTCTAGATGCTAAAATTTAGAGATGTTATTCAGTAGGCAAAAGTAACATGGTGGCTCATGTCTGTAATCCCAGCACTTTGGGAGCCTGAGGTGGGCAGATCACCTGAGGTCAGGAGTTCGAGACAACATGGTGAAACCCCGTCTCTAGTAAAAATACAAAAATTAAGCTGGGTGTAGTGGCGGATGACTGTAATCCCCAGCTACTTGGGAGGCTGAGGCAGGAGAATCACCTGAGCCCAGGAGGCATAGGTTGCAGTGAGCCGAGATCACGCCAATGCACTCCAGCCTGGGCGACAGAACCAGACTCTGTCTCAAAAAAAAAAAAAAGTGCTAGTGTGTGAGCAAAGATAACAAGACACAAATGCAATGTCATCATTATGTTTGCTTTTCCTCATTTTAGGAAACAATGTACAAAATTCCCCAGTGACAACCATCCTGCCTTACCCTAATCTACTTTACTTCAACATTCACCTGAGGAGACAAGCAGAAAAATATTTTTCCCTACTTCTGAAAAAAAAAAAAAAATGTGGCCGGGCACGGTGACTTACGCCTGTAATCCCAGCACTTTGAGAGGCCAGATCACCTGAGGTCAGGAGTTCGAGACCAGCTTGCCCAACGTGGTGAAACTCCATCTCTACTAAACATACAAAAAATGAGCAGGGCGTTGTAGCGGGCGCCTGTAATCCCAGCTACTCAGGAGGCTGAGGCAGGAGAATCGTTTGCACCTGGGAGGCAGAGCTTAAGCCGAGATCGCACCACTGCACTCCAGCTTAGGCAACAAGAGCAAAACTCAGTTTCAAAAAAAAAAAAAAATGATAAATTACTCCAAGAATGTAAACTGTACAGGTCCAGTGTATAAAATAATTTAAGCCAGGTGCAGTGGCTCTCGCTGCACTTTGGGAGGTCGAGGAAGGTGGATCACCTGATGTCAAGAGTTCAGGGCCAGCCTGGCCAACATGGTGAAATCCCGTCTCTACTAAAAATACAAAATTAGCCAAGAGAGGTGGTGGATGCCTGTAATCCCAGCAACTTGGGCAGGAGAACTGCTTGAACCCAGGAGGTGGAGGCTGCAGTGAGCAGAGATCACGGGCCTGCACTCCAGCCTGGGCGACAGAGGAAGACGCGGTCTCAAACAAAAAAAACAAACAAAAAAGATTTAAACAGCTCTGTGAAACTTAGTATTAAAATTGCCCCATGATATCTTTTATCAAGAGAAGGAGGAAAAAAGCACATGTGTTTCCTAAAGTACAAAACTCACAGCAATTTCAACAGCAACGTTTTCTAAATTCTTGAACTTTGAATTGCACAGGTTGGTTCTTTATTTAAGTTACTGGTCGCTAAGAGTTACGACAAATAAAACTAGACAATTAATTATATACCAAATAGCAGAAAAATATATGCTTTCACCTAAAAGCTGCCCTCTCTGCCTCCCAACCATGCTCAGATAATTTCAACATGATCATGGAAAGAGAGGAGTTTTGCAGATGTAGAAACAGTGGTCTAAGGCAAATGTGTTTTTAATTAGAGTTTGCAAGAGCTAGAGGTTAGACACTGTAGTGTGCCTGAACAGAGAAAAAACTACCCTGGAGCCTAGAATGTGATGGGTCTGAAGGCTGACTGCAGAAAAACGTGTAAATTCCCACCACCACCCAGCAGGGAGGTGAGCAGCTTTCAAGAGGCAAATTAGCTTTTCAAAAGACAGGGGACTGATCCATCCGGTGACAACTGGATAGAGCAGCCAAGCCATCTGTTCTCACCAACCTCCCAGGTCCAATTCCCCTCCCTAGTACCCCACACCCACCCCATCCCTCTTCAGTCTATGCCAACTGGCAGCCAGCATGATCCTCCCAAAAGTTCACACCACCTCCCTTCCTTAAAATCCTTTTTTTTTTTTTTTTCTGGAGACAGAGTCTTGCTCTGTCACCCAGGCTGGAGTGCAACGTTACCACGTTGGCTCACTGCAACCTTCTCCTCCTAGGTTCAAACAATTCTCCTGTCTCAGCCTCCCAAGTAGCTGGGATTACAGGCACCCACCATCATGCCTGGCTAATTTTTATATTTCTAGTAGAGACGAGGTTTCACCATGTTGGCCAGGCTAGTCTCAAACTCCTGACCTGAGGTGATCCACCTACCTCGGCCTCCCAAAGTGTTGGCGTGAGCCACCATGCCTGGCCCCTTGCTTAAAATCTTTTTTATTCTAACAAAATCCCTCCAGAGCAGCCTGCAGACTGAGCATGATCTGGCTCCTGCCTGCCCTGCCAGCCTTGTCTCAACCCCCGTCTCCCAAGACTCTTCTCAGCTCTCACCCAGGCTGAGCTCATTCTCTCTCCAGCCTGTTGTTTTGCCAACAACACCAATGCATCCTCCGGCTTCAGCATTCACCTACATTACCTCCTCTCGGAGGCCCTCGCTGGCCTGCTGGACGCCCCACCTCGTCAGTCAGCTTGCCTGCATGCACCTTTGTCCCCAGGTGCCAACCCTCCCTGGCAGACCACCCGTGCTGGTTCAACTCTCCATCCCAGCACACAATGTGGTGCCCAGCAAAGGCAGGAAGGAGGATTTTCAACAACCCAAGAACCTGGTGAACTTCAGTATAAACTCCACCCATCTGGAAACTTTGCCAGAAGAGTGTATTTGTCTCTTACCAGCTCTGTCCTATTAACAATGACCTTGACCTTTCATGTCCAACTCACTTCCCCAAGCTTACCTCGACGGCATTTAAATAGGTGAGAAAACTCCTATTACAGATTCTACAGTTCCCATGTATAGAAACCAATAATAAAAGTGATAGCCACACCCTAAAAATACATCATAATCCTGAACTATCTACAGACACCCGCCATCTTTTAGACTTCCCTGCCGTGAGTACCAGGCACCTGATTCACTCACAGCCTTGTCCTCTGTGCTACCCCCAGTGCAGAGCGGACTGTCATTTTCTAAACAAAGAGAGGGCAATAGGAATTCCCTCCCATTCACAACCCTAACTGCTTGGTTTCCTAGCACGTTCTAGAGCCAGATCATCGTGAAGCCATATTTTCCACTCAGGAACGAGTTCATTTAAAATGACTGATTTTGAGAAGCTGTTTGCTTTTTCAGCCCTGGCTAAGGTACATAAAAGTATTTTCCAGAAGTCTAATATAGCGTTCTGCTTCTTTCATGCACCCCAAGTTATGTTCTTACCTTTTATTTTCTTATTTATTTATTTATTTACAGATGGACTTTCGTTCTTGCTGCCCAGGGTGGAGTGCAGAGGCGCAATCCTGACTCACTGCAACCTCCACCCTCCGGGTTCAAGTGATTCTCCTACCTCAGCCTCCCAAGTAGTTGGGATTACAGGCACCCGCCACCGCACCCGGCTAATTTTTTGTATTTTTAGTGGAGATGGGGTTTCAGTCAGGCTCGTCTCGAACACCTGACCTCAGGTGATCTACCCGCCTCGGCCTCCCAAAGTGCTGGGATTACAGGCATGAGCCACCATGCCCAGGCCCATCTTTTAAGTAAATTCATTTCACCTGGAGAACAACCACCACCAAAAATTTCAAATGCATTTATTCATGCTACAAATATTTATTTAGCCCTCGTGGCTCACAAGGCACAGTGCCAGGGCCCAGAAGGACATGGAATTCAACGGCAAAGACATGGGCTTCTGAATCCAGACCAGGCTCTGATCGCCCAATGCCTCGTAACCTTGGAGAATAATCCTAACAGCTGACACATTGACCATGTGCAGACCTCTCTCCTAAACGCTTCACACGCACTAACTCGCTTAATTCTTATAACACCCTGTAAGCGAGTAACTAATAATGCTGCCTACCAGGTGCCGTGGCTCACGCCTATAATCCCAGCACTTTGGGAGGCCCAGGCGGGTGGATCATGAGGTCAGGAGTTGAAGACCAGCCTAACCAACATGGTGAAGCCCTGGCTCTACTAAAAATACAAAAATTAACTGGGCATAGTAGCTTGAACCTGGGAGGCAGAATCGCTTGAACGTGGGAGGCAGAGGTTGCAGTGAGATGAGATTGCGCCACTGCACTCCAGCCTGGCGACAGAGCAAGACCCCATCTCGAAAATAAATAAATAAATAAATTAATTAATTAATTAATTTTAAAAAAATAATGTTCCCATCCTACAGACATGGGAACTGAGGCACACAGCAGATGAAGAACTTGCCCATGGTCCCAGAGCTAACAGGTGGTAAACAGGTTCTGTTTTTCTCCTCTTTTTGAAATAGCTTTACTGATTGGCCAGTTTCCTATTAATATTTTACAAATGCAGATAATAAGCATCCATCCACAAAGCAGCTAAGAGGTTAAATAAGGGAACAAATATTAGTCCAGCCTGGCACCTGGCATGGAGAACTGCTCAACAGCCTGAAAAAGGAATAGAAGTCGGCCTGTTCTCAAACAGTTTAATCAGAGAAAAAAATGTGTAAATAACAGAAAATGGTCACGACAAAGTGCAGAGAGGAATGACATAAGCAGTGCACATAAAATACAAAGGGGGATTACGTGCTTAGATGGGAGTGAGGACCTGCGTTCCATGAGCTGAAGTATTTGAAAATGACAGGCTAGGTTGTGGGGTATTGTGAAATATAGATTTGGTCAGTGTCCTTGTCCTCTTTCTGACATCCAACTCTAAGATCCTTGCAATCTTCAAAGTGAAAAGTGTCTTTTGTATGCTAATGAATTGACTGGTGGCTAGCAGCCCCTAGGTGGTTTCAGGATAGGGGCTGGTCACAGGAAAGACCAAGGCAGGGAAAGGAAAGGGGCTGAAGGTTAACCAGTAACCAGTGAAAGAATCAGTCATGGCTGCGTCATAAAGCTTCCAGAAAAACCCAGAAGGACAGAGCTTCCGGACAGCTGGACACACAGGGATTTCTGGAGGGCGGCACACCTGGGGAGAGCACGGATGCTCCCAGACCCTTCACACACGCCTAGCCCTATGCGCCTCTTCATCTGCTGTTCTGGGTAACCTGTGATATCCTTTACCACTAGCCAGTAAACGTAAGCCAGTGTTCCCTTGAGTTCTGTGAGCTGCTCTAGCAAATTAACTGAATCCCAGGAGAAGATCAAGGGAATCCTGATGTATAGGCTGTTGATCAGAAGCACAGGTGGAGCAAGCTGCGGCTTTTGACTGTCATCAAAAATGGGGAGCAGACTTACGGGACTGAGCCCTCAACCTGTGGGGTCTGACCTGTGGGGTAGACAGTGCCAAAAATGAACTGAATAAGGGGACATCCAGCTGGTGTCTGCTGCAGAACTGATTGCTTGCCTGGTGTCCAGGGAACCCCTTACCCCACAACATCTGGTGTCAGAAGTGTGTTGTGAGGCCGGGCACGGTGGCTCACGCCTGTAATCCCAGCACTTTGGGAGGCCGAGGTGGGCAGATCATGAGGTCAGGAGATCGAGACCATCCTGGCTAACACGGTGAAACCCCGTCTCTACTAAAAATACAAAAAAAAAGCCGGGCGTGATGGCGGGCGCCTGTAGTCCCAGCTACTCGGGAGGCTGAGGCAGGAGAATGGTGTGAACCTGGGAGGTGGAGCTTGCAGTGAGCAGAGATCACGCCACTGCACTTCAGCCTGGGCGACAGAGTGAGACTCCAACTCAAAAAAAACAAAGAAAAACAAAAAAAAACACGTGTGTTGTGAAAGTTCAGTAGAAGAAACTTAGTTTCCTTATTCTTCTATATCCTCAGAGCTCAGAGTGCTGAGTTTAATACTGGGACTAAATCACCCAAAGCACAAACTACATCAGAATAATCCACTGCTTCTACTCAGTGAGTCTTGCATACACACCGAACACGAGGGAGCAAATCTTGCTTGACGTGGAGGGCACTTCGCATCCCTTGTTCTAGAGATGGTATGGCTACCCAACACACACGTGTCTTCCCAAGCTTCCGAAGGAAAGCACTTCCAAGAAGGGACTCGGTGTCCACAAAGAACTCCACCTCCTATCCTTGTCTGGGCTCATTCTGCAACGCTGTTACTAATATCTTCTGAGGATAACAATCTCCCTCACTGACTTTGAAGCCCTTACTGTGTCTGAGCGTGCCCTTGAACCCAGAGTCCAGTGCTTTCAACAGAAGAGAGGGCAGGGGGGACAGCTGGAGGGAAGGAGCAACAAAACGAATATTCTCCCAACCCTAAGGCTAGTAGGTCTCCCTGCAATCAGAGCCGCCTCCCGGACACTCACCCTCCCCTCCTGCAGGAACAGCCACCAGCCAGTAGGCCAGCCAGGTCCATCTCAGACCGCCACTGACCGATGAGTGCTACAAAACTAGAAAGTTCCATTCCAGAGTCTGCCAAAGAAAAAGATGGCGACCTTGGATGCAACTCACTTCCAAATAGATGTTGTGGCTCTCAAGGACCCAGTGACACCAAGCGATCTTCTTTTGTTTGCTTTAACAAATAAATTCCCTGCCGCCAGTAAAACTAAGAAATTTAACTCCTGATTGCAAAGATCAGGAGTGGCTGGGTGGTGTCTTCACACGGGAACAATGTGTGTGTCAAGGGTGAGAACTCAAGGAGTTAGAGCAGCTTGTTAACAAAGTGACATCTGAGTAGCGACAACAACCCAGTAATTGCTAAGTCCAATTTCCTGTTCCCTATCTTCCATGGCAAAGAAGAAGAAAAGAGAAAGAAAAGCACTCATAGATTAGAATGGATACATCCACAACTGCAACACCTGTCAAATGCAACAGAGATTGCTTACACTTGGAGTTTTCACAAGAAAGTGACGACAGTGTCACACATACCCCATATCCCTTAACAGGCCCTGAAGGCAACTCCTGCCTGGCAGGATGGCTGCTATCCTGGTCCCCATACCACCAGCAGACTTTAGGGTGCCCCGGCAGGTGCCAGGGGTAGGGTCCAGAATGGACCCCCCATTCCTCAACATCACATCCTGGAATGAGAAGCCAATGGGTCGCTCCTGGGATGAAGGGAATTTGAGTCCTTCAGCTCCAGGGTCTAAAGCACTTTTCTCATCAGCAACACCACTGATGCTTCGGGCTGCATAACTGTGTCCTGAGCCTGGCAGGAAGTTTAGCATCATTCCTGGCTTCTACTCACTAGAGAACCCTGCCCCTAGCTGTCACAAGCAAAAATATCCGTAAATATTGCCAAATGTGCCCTGGAGGCAAAATCGCCCTGTTGAGAAACCACTGCTCTAGAGAGAAGAGGGCCACTGCTTCTTCAGGCCCAGGAACGTCCCACCTGGAAACAACTTTAAATCATTCACTACCAAGGGCTGGATGTCAGAAGCCAGCATGGCCAAAACCACTTTAGCATCATCAGCTCTCCAAACTTCCTCCTCCTCTACGCCTACCTCGAAGGTCACTGCAATCACTAGGTTGGTCAAAAAGGACAGTCTCAACACTTGCATCCCCCACATCCAAAAAGTGCTAGAAGTTGCCCTTCTGCAGTAATGTCTCCTGACCCACCATCGCCTTGCCTCTCAAGCCCCTCGGCTAATGAGAAGAAAGAAAAGCATCTGGCCAGCACGGTGGCTCACGCCTGTAATCCGAGCACTCTGGGAGGCCGAGGCGGGTGGATCACCTGAGGTCAGGAGATCGAGACCATCCTGGCTAACACGATGAAACCCCCGTCTCTACTAAAAATACAAAAAATCAGCCAGGCGTGGTGGCGGGCACCTGTAGTCCCAGCTACTCAGGAGGCTGAGGCAGGAGAATCGCTTGAAACCAGAAGGTAGAGGTTGCAGTGAGCCAAGAACATGCCACTGCACTCCAGTCTGGGTGACAGAATGAGACTCCATCTCAAAAAAAAAAAAGAAAGAAAGAAAAGCATCTATATGCAAGAACCTACAAGAACAACGCCATTTCTAGTAGCCACTTGAAACATTTTATATCCTGTTTCTGCTCTTTACTTGCCTCTTTGTTGACTTTTATTTATTAAATGTTGGAGCCAGGATTCAAAACAGAAGTAATTCCAGGGCACATGCTCTTGTAATCATACTACACTGCCTCTCAAATGGGAGGCAGAAAATGAGCCAACAAAGGAAACCAGAAATAATGGTTCCAGCACAACAGACTCAGAAGACCCAAGGAGAAGGCATCCAATGCTATGGAAAAGACTAGAAGTCCCCACTGATCACCAAGTCTGTTGATCAACAGGTCACTGGAGACTGCATTTTCCTTTAGAGTGATTTACTGAAAAAAGAAAAAAAAGATTACACAAAAGGACAATTTCATCCATCCTGAAATGAGCCCAAGCACTACAATATCCGAAAGGATTATGCAGACAATATTAAAAAATATTTTTCATTACAGTATTTACATAAGGAGACATATGCTTCCTCTTTAAGAAACAACCCACAGAATACACAACTCACTGTGGGAAAAGGGCAAGCAAAGTATATTTATGGTTTGGTTTTTAAATGTAACTATCATAGAAAACATGGGAAATCTATGCTTTGGCATTTCCAGAGAGTAGCTGCTGAGAAGGAAATGAGGGTGGGTAAAGGATACATTCACATGGTTTCCTTTTTCTGAGCTTTCAACTGTACTTGAAAATGTAATACAAAAATTTATCTTTACCTTTTAATAAAAAAGCAAAACATTTGATGATCACTTAAAACTAAGGCAGCTAGGCAGGGTGGCTCACGCCTCTAATTCCAACACTTTGGAAGGTCAAGGCAGGTGGATCACTTGAGGTCAGGAGTTTGGGACCAGCCTGGCCAACATGGCAAAACCCTGTCTCTGTTAAAAAATACAAACATTAGCTGGGTGTGGTGGCATATGCCTATAATTCCAGCTACTCGGGAGGCTGAGGCACGAGAATCCCTTGAACCCAGAGACAAAGGTTGCAGTGAGCCAAGATTGTGCCGCTGCACTCCATCCAGCCTGGGTGACAGAGTGAGACTCTGGCGCAAAATAAAATAGGCAGGGCACGGTGACTCACGCCTGTAATCCCAGCTACTCGGGAGGCTGGGGCAGGAGAATCACTTGAACCCGGGAGGTGAAGGTTACAGTGGACTGGGATTGTGCCACTGCACTCCAGGCTGGGTGACAAAGCGAGACTCCGTCTCAAAAAAATAAAATAAAATAAAATAAATTTGTTAGGTAAACCAATTAAAAACAGAGGTACAAAGTGGGGCCTTTGGGAAATGTGCCATGACACTAATAAAAACAGATCCAATCCAATGTCTTTAAATATGGGCTTCTTGCCAATAGAAATCAACATAAATATTGAAACATATACATTATATACAGATATAATTCTGATACATAAGTATATAACCACATTTGTTACAACGTGTTTTACACACATTTACTTATATAAAACAGAGACAACACTGGAGTATCGGAATGAAGTACTGCTGCATCCTACAACATGTGTGAATCTTGAAGACATTATGCCCAGTGAAAGAAGCCAAATGCAAAAGGTCACCTATTGCGTGACTCCATTTCCATGACATATTCAGAGCAGATAATTCCACAGAGACAGAAAGCAAATTGGAGGTTGTCAGGGGCTGGGAAGAGGGGAGAATAAGGAATGACTGCTGAACAGGTGCTACAGCTTGGACATTGTATTAGTCCATTTTCATACTGCTATGAAGAAATAACCAAAGACAGGGTAATTCATAAAGAAAAAGAGGTTTAATGGACTCACAGTTCCACACAAGTGGAGAGGCCTCCAATCATGGCAGAAGGTGAAGGAGGTGCAAAGGCATGTCTTACACGGTGGCAGGCAAGAGGGCATGTGCAGGGAAACTGCCCTTTATAAAACCATCAGATTGGCCAGGTGAGGTGGCTCATGCCTGTAATCCCAGCACTTTGGGAGGCCGAGGCGGGCAAATCATGAGGTCAGGAGTTTGAGACCAGGCTGACCAACACAGTGAAACCTTGTCTCTACTAAAAATACAAAGAATTAGCCAGCTGTGGTGGTACACTGCGCCTGTAATCCCAGATACTCAGGAGGCTGAGGCAGGAGAATTGCTTGAACCCGAGAGACGGAGGTTGCAATGAGCTGAGATCGCACCACTGCACTCCAGTCCAGGCGACAGAGTGAGACTCCATCTCAAAAAAAAACCAAACAAAAAAAAACCATCAGATCTTGTGAGACTTATTCACTATCACTATCGTGAGAACAGCACAGGAAAAACCCACCCCCCCCATGATTCAATTACCTCCCACTGGGTCCCCCCAATGACACATGGGGATTACAGGAGCTACAATTCGAGATGAGATTTGGGTTGGCACATAGCCAAACCACATCAGACATGGTTTGTTTGGCCCTACCAAGTCGCATGTTGACATCTGATCCCCAGTGATGGAGGTGGGCCTGGTGGGAAGTGTTCATGACCGTGGGGGCAGATCCCTCATGAACAGCTTGCAGGAACTCATTCTTGGAGGAATGAGTGAATTCTCACTCTTAGTTCCTATGAGAACTGGTTATTGAAAAGAGCCTGGCACTCTCCCCTCTCTACTGCTTCCTCTCCCACCATGTGATCTGCACAAAGAGGCTCCCCTTTGCCTTTTGCTCTGAGTGGAATCTTCCTGAGGCCTCACCAGAAGCAGATGCCATGCTGGTGCCATGCTTCTTGTAAAGCCTGCAGAACCACGAGCCAAACAGATCTCTTTTTCTTATAAATCACTCAGCCTCAGGTATTCCTTTATAGCAACACAAATAGACTAAGACAATGGGTATGGGTTTTATTTACAGTATTGAAATTGTTTTGAAATTAGACAGGTGACAGTTTCACAACAATATAGATGCACTGACTGCTACTGAATTTTACATTTAGAAATGGTTAATTTCGTTAAATGAATCTCACCTTAAAAAATAAAATTTTTAAAAATCAGAGCTGAAAATCCTGAAACAATTCAGTTCGTTTTTGGTTTTTTTCCCTTTTTTCCCTGTTTACATCCAGGAAATTTCAGTTGAGTCCAGAAAGACTGAGTTGCCCAAGTCTGCATAGCTGACAAATGACCAGGTCACAGATCCAACCAGGTCTGCTGCCCTTTATTCCATAGTGTGACATCTATAAAATGGGAATCATAATTTGTTCTTCATAGAGTTGGAAGGACCACGTGAAAATGATGTAAAAATATCTATAACAATGTCCTACACTAAAGGGGCTCTCAAATATTTTATTATAATTAGTAAAAGCTAGTAATAGAAACTAATACTACCTAATGCTTTTTCAGTGCTCACTAGGCATCCGTCACTCCTCTAAGCATTTTTAATGTATTCACTATTTCATTCCCTAGCGACCCTGTGGAATGGGTACAGTTAAGATTAAACCCATATTACAAAACAGAGCCTGAGGCACAGCATGGGGGGTGTGGCTTCCCCAAGGTCATATCCCCAGCAAGCATCAGAGCAGTGTTCAAACCCGGATACTGTGTTTCTAGAACCTTCCCATTTATGCTACACTCTGTAGGGACTCAGTCATTAAACAAACGCCGGGTTTTATGAACAAGTATCTTAGTATGACATCCAGTCCTCCAAACCTCACATCTCTTCAAAAAAAATTTAAAAAAGAAGACATTAAGTAAACATTGAAAATAGAAAAATAAAACCTTTTCTCCCCTTCAAGACACAAGATTATCCGATTTCTACCCCTGCGTGATCCATAAAGAATGGGCCAGCCCAAGAGGATCACTTGAGGCCAGGAGTGTGAGACCAGCTTGGGCAACATAGCAAGACCTCATCTCTAAAACAAAATTTAACTTAATTTAAAAAGACTAACAGGGATCTATGAAGATCCATTCAGAAAATACATAAATCTAACCTAGATACCCCCTCCCAAAACCACTTCACAATAAATATTTTTTGGAAGCAAGCTAAAACTAACCTAAACCGACCCAAAGGAAAACACAAGCCATTCCATTCTCTTCCTTTGCTCCAAAGTTACACAGCAGCACTTCTTCAGCATCTAAAGCAACCTTGTCCAAACAGCAGCCAAAAACGGTTTTGAATGCAGCTCAACACAAATCTGTAAATTTTCTTAAAACATTATGAGATTTCTGCTGGGCACTGTGGCTCACACCTCTAATCTGAGCACCTTGGGAGGCTGAATCAGGGGGATCCCTTGAGCTCAGGTATTCAAGACCAGGCTGGCCAACGTGGTGAAACCTCATCTCTACAAAAAATACAAAAATTAGCTGGGCATTGTGGTGCACACCTGTAGTCCCAGCTACTTGGGTAACTGAGGCAGGAGGATCACTTGAACCTGGGAAATCAAGGCTGCAGTATGCCGAAATCACACCACTGCACTCCAGCCTGGGTAACTGAGTGAGATCCTGTCTTAAACCAAAAACAAAAATTGGTCGGGCGCAGGGGCTCATGCCTGTAATCCCGGCACTTTAGGAGGCCGAGGTGGGTGGATCATCTGAGGTCAGGAGTTCGAGACCAGCC
>NW_012104588.1:1037186-1060933 GCF_000951045.1 Mandrillus leucophaeus
CCATGGTACCTCCGAGATTGTATTTCAGCCTCCAGCAAGTCAGACGTTTTCTCTTAGTTTAGCTTGGGATGATTCCTAAGCTACAGGCATGCTTTCTGGCCACCCGCCAACTGAACACCAGAACGCAAGGATATCCCTCAAAAAAAATAAAAAGAAAAAAAAAAAAGCCAATTCTATCTTCCCTTTGGTTTTAATAAAGTTCACCAAAAAAGGAGTTTACATTTCTCTCAGTGCCTGCCTTCTTTTGTGACTGACATCGAACACAAAAATAAATTATTTCTTTCTCCCTAGTTATAAAACAAACCCTTTTCTCAATTCCAAGATTACGTTATAGAGGAAAAAAAACTCATACTTGGCATTTAAACGTGCTAAAAACTCAAAGACAAAGATACAGGCCGCTATCAAAATTCTCTTAACACTCCTGTCAGTTCATTTAAAAAACTCAGATCTTGAGTAATAGTCAAGTCCTCTTTAGCAATAAAGCACAGAGATGCATACTTGGTAATGCTAGAAGGAATCCAGGCCTTTAGGGTATGAATTGCATATGAATATTTCAAACTACAGTTTTCTGCTTCTCCTTGTGTGTACGTGTATGGCTGTCTGAAGCTCAAGACTGAATGATTAATTTTGACTTTCACCCTGGTATCACAGAATTTCCTTCTTCTCCAGTTTGCGAATGAAGCCATCTTTTGCAAAACCGCATCTGCAGGGTGGCTACTCCGGTTAAGGCAGGATGAAGACATCACTGGGACCCCAGGACAGCAGCAAGTCATAGGCTGTAGAGCTGGCCAGTGTCCAGAGTGCCAGGGAAGGCTGGCAGTGGAAGACAGGCTACTGACCTGTCTGCTTACAGAAGCAGAGCCAACCCCGGGCAGTGGCCAAAGCAAGCGGAGGTGTGCAATGTGGGGTTTGGGTGTGGCTAGGAGCCCACAACATCTTGAGTCAGAACAAGAGAGACAAGTGAGAACCAGGATGCACAAGTACATGCTGAAGTACAGAAATAAGGTCAGCAAAAATTCTCAGCTCCAAGAACAACAGGCCAGGCAAAGACTAGACCGCCATGTGGCAAGAGTGGGAGGAGGTTAAGATACAGTTGCTCAAAACAAAAAGACAAGAAGGAGAGGGAGCCAAGAGACACCAGGAGGAGGAACGACCTGGACCTGGACCACATGATTCCTGCCTGTGACAACCTTCCCAAGGACCTTCAGGAGCTTCTGCTGGAATACGCTAAGAAGTCCGCAAGCCCATTCTTACAAGAACCTAACATCCATTATTAGTATCAGATGGATACTACATTCGGCCCCTTTTATGGGATTTCAGTTAAAACAAGAAACAACACAACACAGCTAACCTGGGCTCCTCCCTGGAAACAGACACCTGGAGATACCAACTTCGGTGGTGGGACAGGAAAAGCAAAGGAACACAAACAAGTCCGTCCGATCCTGACCAAATGACAAAGACCTTAATGTTGTTCCAGCATGGTACTGCAAGCTAGGCCACAGGTTCAAGGTGGCATTTCTTCCTAGAGTACCTACAGGAAGCTGGGTAGAGACCAGGGTGTTTTACAGGAAGTGCGGGCAGCTTGGCTGAGCGCCCACTGCCACAGCCAGTTCTGCCGATTCCAACAGCTGGCCAGGCTGCCTTTCCTCCGCTGCCACTCCACGTGATTCCTGCCTGTGACAACCTTCCCAAGGACCTTCAGGAGCTTCCGCTGGAAGCCTGCAAGCCCATTCTTACAAGAACCTAACATCCATTATTAGTATCAGACAGCGGTCAGCAGAAGAGATCAATATGCACCATAACCATCACCTCACTGGGATTAGTGACACCCGACAGACCTTACGTGGCCCACCTAAGCATGCCACTGTTAATTCTGCAGACCTGTTCTTTCTCCTGAGTCTACTACTTTTGTTTTGCCTATTTGTAAATGCTAAGTTTCTAGCCCCAGATATGTCTCTCCTACATTTAAGGGAGTCTACACAAAACATGCCTTCCACTGGGTACCCAAGACATGAAAATAACTTTGAGATTTAATCACTGCCTAGTATGGGATCGTATCGCACTAGAAAAAGTCCCAGTATTTTATAAAGGCACCGCCAGTCCTTGGAACTGGCAAGCCACCTGGCCGTGAGAGCAGTGATAAGCTCCTGAGACATGAACTTGTAAGAGAAGAAATGAACACACAGGCTCTGGAGGAGCCAAGAAACTTGGGATCCCATCTGGCTGTGGGACTTTGCAAGGGTGGAACTTTCACAGCTGATCAGAAATTAATATTGTAATATACATACATCACAAGATTAAAAGTATAATCTTAAATAAACAGAAATTTCCCAGAAATGCCAAAGTCGCCAGCAGCAAAGGAAAAAGGCTCTGGATTCACAAACAAGCTCTTCAAAGCTGGGCATGGGACTTACATCTTTGGGTTAAGATTCTGTCTACAAAATGAAGAGGCGAGAGTAGGAGATCGCTAATAGCCAACTGCAAAATGATATTGATCACAGAAATAAAATCTAACAACCAGGCCCCCTTACACTGAACTAAGGTATCCAGTGCAAGACAAAAAGAGTACTTCCAGAAGTCAAGAGTCCCACCAGGGAACACAAGTGGGTTCCAAGCCATAGGTAGTTCATCTCTACATGAGATTAACAACAATTCCTAAGATGCAGAGGACTCAATGATATCCAGGATATCTGTAAAAGGGCTCAGCACAGCAAATGGCACCAAATAAGTTCCTCACAGATGTCCTCTATGATTATCATTATTATTTTTAAAGGTTTATAGATAAATCTGAGGGACCCTCCAAGGCGCATCAGTCAATCAATTGTACTACCTTGGTGGCCTCCGCACCTCCCTCCACAGCATCATGGTCTCACTAATGGCAGCGGGTGAGAACCCTCCTAGCTACCAGTACAACCACAGCAATGGCAGGCCAATCAGAGGTCCCATGGCAGAGGCGAAGTCATGCTGAATTCCATCAACAGTGGTCTTCAACAAGAGTCATCTCTGATGCAAAGAAATCACTCATCATTGGCTGGGTGCAGTGGTTCACGCCTACAATCCCAGCACTTTGGGAGGCCGAGGCGGGCAGGTCACCTAAGGTCAGGAGTTCAAGACCAGCCTGGCCAACATGGCGAAACCCTGTCTCTACTAAAAATATAAAAAATTAGCTAGGTGTGGTGGCGCACACCTGTAGTCCCAGCTACTCAGGAGGCTGAGGCACGAGAATTGCTTGAACCCAGGAGGTAGAGATTGCAGTGAGCCAAAATTGCGCCACTGCACTCCAGCCTGGGTGACAAAGCGAGACTTTAAAAAAAAAAAAAAAAATCACTCACCATACATCTCTTATAATGAATCTGAATTAATAGAGCTAATGAGTAAACATTCAAAGCATGTCGCTTACCAGTTGAATCGCTTGGTTCCCTGAGTGTTAAGCCTCAGCCTTGGTAGAGATGTCATCGCTGAAGCCTCATTACCGGCCCATCAAGCCCAGATTTCCACCATGAACCATCTCCAGAGACCTTCGTTCCACTACGTCAGGGTCAGCTAATGCTGAGCAAATTATCCACTGAGTCAATTCATTTCACCGTCAACAGACAGTGGTGCAGACTCGTGTTCTAACAAATTAAATATCCCATTTGGAGTTCTGAGGAGTCTTTTAAAGTTATTCCCAATCAATAAAAAAAAAAGCACACACGACACTAAAGCTCCTCTAGAAAGATGGCTCATTTCTCTTCCAATGTCAAAAAGCCATGAAGTCAAAAAAAAAAAAAAATCAGATTAAATTAAATGACTTGCTTTTTTTCTCCTCCTGCTAGGAAGGGAAAACAGGAGAGGAGAAGCATGGAAAGAACTCCCTCCTAAATCATAGATTAAATCCAGGAACTTTAAGATGATCCAATTTCATTTCCCTCCTGCCTGAAGATTTAATGAGAGCAGTAAGGGTGTGAACCTATAAGCAGCCTTCCATTTATTTTCAGCAAATAAGAAAGTTTTGCGTGCTGATTCAACTGCCCTCACCAAGGTTTTAGAGGGATTCATTACTGTGGCTGGCAAGAAAACAATAAGCTTGGTGAAAATTAAGAAGAAAAACCACACACTTACTCATCAAAATTGGGAGAAACGGAAAAGAAAAAAGGTATGAATTCATTGGTAAAGGTTCACGTACGCCATTCAAAGAGGCTGAATCTTGAATTGTTAGGGTTAGTAACCCGAAAGTTGGTAATTAACTAAAATAATGAGATGACACGAAGAGGTCCAAAGAATATAGTGTAGATCGCTAATGTCAGCCCCTTCTATCTTTCTTTCATCTCAGAAATAGACACATCAGGTCCGCACTGTCTGTTCCTTCCTTTCTTGTATCAGTGGAAACTCAAAGTTGAGATGGCCTAGAAATAAAAATGGCTTAATATCCCAACCATTCACCAACGCTGCAGAAATCAATGTTGGAATAAATAAGACAAATATATAACTATAGATCCAGATATATAATATAACCAAGTTATACTACATATAATGAAGGTATTAAAATTAATAAAAAACAGATTGGCCGGGTGCGGTGGCTCACGTCTGTAATCCCAGCACTTTGGGAGGCCGAGGTGGGCGGATCACGACTTCTGCAGATCGAGACCATCCTGGCTAATATGGTGAAACCCCGTCTCTACTAAAAATACAAAAAAAATTAGCCGGGCGTGGTGGCAGCGCCTGTAGTCCCACCTACTCAGGAGGCAGAATGGCGTGAACCCGGGAGGCGGAGCTTGCAGTGAGCAGAGACCCTGCGCCGCTACACTCCAGCCTGCATGATGGAGCAAGACTCTGTCTCAAAAAATAATAATAAATAAATAAATAAATAAATAAATAAATAAAATACAAGAGGGGAGATTCTTATAAATCAATCTTTTATATCAGGTTTTCTTACCCTTAACACTACTGACATATTAGACGGGATCAGTCTTCATTGTGGGGGCTGCCCTGTGCAATCGAGGATGTTTAGCAGCATCCCTGGCTTCTACCCACTAGACACCAATAGTGACTTCCCATCAGTGGTAACAATCAAAAATGTCTCCTGATACTTCTAAATATCCCCAGTGAGACCAGAGTGCCCCCAGTTGAGAACTACCATTCTATACAAAACAGTAACTCTAGCACGGCATGGTGGCTCATGCCTGTATTCCCAGCACTTTGGGAGGCTGAGAGGGGAGGAGAGGATCACTGGAACTCAGAAGTTCAAGACCAGCCAGGGCAACATAGGGAGACCCGTCTCTACAAAAAAAAAAAAAAGAAACAAAGAAAAGATTAGATGGGCATGGTACACACATCTGTAGTCCCAGCTACTCAGAAGGCTGAGGGGGGAGAATCTCTTGAGCCCAGGAGGTCGAGGCTACAGTGAGCTGTGATTGCATCACTGCACTCCAGCCTAGGCAACAGAGCGAGACCCTGGGTCCGAAAAAAAAAAAAAAAAAGTAACTCTAACCTATGTATCCATCCCTTTATAACTTCCAGGCTACATACTTTACAACAAAGAATATTTCTGCTGATCTAACCATGCTAGCCATTTTCTTTCTAAACTACAAAATATGTATTCCATAGGGATATAAAATATTAGCAGCTGCCAAGGAGCACCACCTTAACTGAATCACAGCCTTCAAAAGCTGGTTTAAATGCAAACCATCCATTACCTTTTAAAGTCTCATACTACTAGAAGGAGCGTCAGATTTCCAAAACAGTTTCTTAAAATTTTTATCATTAAACTTGAAAGAAACAGCACATTTCCCCAACTCGGGTAAGGAAGATGTGAACAGTTCAAAAGCCCAAAGTTGTGACTAGAGACTAGACAGCTGCGTGTCACTTCCATCTACAAGGCAGACAGAAGCATCAGCTCAGCGGATTACAAGCACAATTTACAAACTGCATATGGATTCCAAAGCAAATACACTTTCCCTCAATGCTGCTTCATGGAAGCTGGAGTTTACCAGAAATAGACAAAACTCCAAAAAAATAACTGATGAAATTCAGTGTGGCCTTGGCATTCCACACAGATACTCCCTGGAAACACAAAATTTCACTGAAACTATTTTTCTTTTCTTTCTTTTTTTTTTTGTTTTTTGTTCTTTGAGACAGAGTTTTGCTCTTGTTGCCCAGACTGGAATGCAATGGCGCAATCTCAGCTCACTGCAACCTCCGCGTCCCGGGTTCAAGTGATTCTCCTGCCTCAGCCTCCCCAATAGCTGGGATTACAGGCATGTGCCACCACACCCGGCCAATTTTTATATTTTTAGTACAGACGGGGTTTCTCCATGTTGGTCAGGCTGGTCTCAAACTCCCGACCTCATGTGATCCGCCTGCCTCGGCCTCCCAAAGTACTGGGATTACAGGCATGAGCCACCGCACCTGGCCCGCTGAAACAATTTTTCCAGCCCTCACTCTGAACAGGGATCACTTACCAATCACTCAGTTGAGTGTGCAGCTGCTGTCATCACAAAACTAAGCGGAAGGTCTATCTTTCTGCTTTTGTTCGGCTATAGGAAAATTTCTGTTCCTTGTTCCAGTCACTGGCAGCAATTAGCTAATTCCTTTTGGACTTGCATTACCTGACTGCGCTGCTCTGTATGAAGAAGCAAATACGCATTCCTGAACTTCAAAAACATCCTTTCCACTTCAAAAACCTACCAGAATGGCAAGGTGTGATAGCTCACGCCTGTAATCCCAGCACTTTGGGAGGCCAAGGAGGGCAGGATCACTTGAGGTCAGGAGTTCAAGACCAGACTGGCCAAGATGGTGAAACCCTGTCTCCACTAAAAATACAAAAATTAGCTGGGTGTGGTGGCAGGCGCCTGTAATTCCAGCTATTCAGGAGGCTAAGGCATGAGAATCTCTTGAACCCAGAAGACAGAGGTTGCAGTGAGCAGAGATCATGCCACTGCACTCTAGTCTGGACAACGGATCAAGACTCCATCTCAAAAACGAAAAACAAAACAAAAAATCTACCAGAACAACTGCCTTCCCCTCCAAATGAGTTCATGGAGCTGGAGCTCTTTGGCCGGAATCCTGGCTCTATCACTTCCCAGCTGTGTGAACTTGAGCAGCCCACCTCCCTTCTCTAAGACTCTGTGTTCTCCTACATAAAATAAAGATGTAATCAACACAATCACTTAAGGACTACCAAGCAGATTAAATGAATTAATAGATGTAAAAAGCTCAGCACAGTCCTAGCCCATGATTAAGTGTCCAATAAACTTTCACACGTTAAATAACGGAATAAATATACACGCAGGCCGGGCGGGGTGGCTCACGCCTGTAATCCCAGCACTTTGGGAGGCCAAGGCAGGTGGATCAACTGAGGTCAGGAGTTTGAGACCAGCCTGGCCAACACGCAGAAACCCTATTTCTACTAAAAACACAAAAATTAGGCCAAGTGTGGTGGCTCACATCTGTAATCCCAGCACTTTGGGTGGCCAAGGCGGGCGGATCATGAGGTCAAAAGATCAAGACCATCCTGGCCAACATGGTGAAACTCCGTCTCTACTAAAAATATAAAAATTATCTGGGCATGGTGACACACGCCTGTAGTCTCAGCTACTTGGGAGGCTGTGGCAAGAGAATCATTTGAACTCGGGAGGTGGAGACTGCAGTTAGCTGAGATTGTGCCACTGCACTCCAGCCTGGCAACTCGGTCTCAAAAAAAAAAAAAAAAAAAAATTTGGCATGGTGGCACACGCCAGTAAACCCAGCTACTTGGGCGTCTGAGGCAGGGGAATCGCTTTAACCCAGGAGGCAGAGGCTGCAGTGACCTGACATTGCACCACTGCACTCCAGCCTGAGCAACAGAGCGTGACTCCATCTCAAAAAATAAAATAAGATAAACAAAATAAATAAAACTGTTCCTGAACAATGCAATACTACTTAACAATAAAAAGGAACAAAACTGACATGTGTACCAACATGGACGGGCGGCAAAGGCACTGAGTGAAAAGTCCATCTCAAAAGAATATGTACTGATCGATTCCATTTATACAATACTCTCAAATAACAAAACTATAGAGAAAACAGACGGAGGTGTTAGGGCTTAGAGGGAGGGAGGCTGGGGTGCTACCAAAGGCGAGCCTAAGGGACTGTCATGGAACAGTTCTGTATTGTGACTACGGTGGTTATACATGTCCATACATGTGTTAACACTGTTCAGAATCACACACACAAAACATGCATGCATGCCAAACTGGTGAAACATGAGTAAGGCCTGTAGACTGCAGGAATGTCAATTTCCTGATTTTCACACTGTATTTTGTTACGTAAGATGTCACTACCAGGGATGTGGCAGGTACACAGAAACAGCTTCTCTATACTATTTGGGTGACTTCTGAGTCTAGACTTTTTAAAAAAATGTATACCAGAATAGGCCAGGTGCGGTGGCTCACGCCTGTAATCCCAGCACTTTGGGTGGCTGAGGTGGGCCAATCACTTGAGGTCAGGAATTCGAGACCAGCCTGGCCAACATGGTGAAACCCCCTCTCTACTAAAATACAAAAATTAGCCAGGTATGGTGGCATGCGCCTGTAATCCCAGCTACTCCACAGGTCGAGGTAGGAGAATCGCTTGAACCTGAGAGTTGGAAGTTGCAGTGGGCCAAGATCGCACCACCGCACTCCAGCCTAGGTGACAGGGCAAGACTCCATCTCAAAAAATAACATAAGATGAAATTAAAATAAAATAAAAATAAATAAAATAAAATAAAATAAATAAAATAAAATAAAATAAATATATACCAGAATAACTATACAAGATATATGTGGGAGAAGGCAGCAGATGTAATTTACCTTGACATAACTTGACATGTCCTCAAAGCTTTACGAGATAATACGACCTTCTTTTTCCTAGTGGAGAACAACTGTCAGTTTAATTACTCAGTATAATAAATATTTCTCTAACACTCTAGGGAAAGGACCTAAAAAAGCACTTAGGGGGTGAGGGGTCTGAGAACAAGGACCAATGGAAGCCTTAGGGCAGTGGTTCCAGCTGGCCGGGAATATTCTAACTAGGCTGAACAACTGAACACATGACTCAAGACAGTAAATAATGATTGTAAATGCGTAAACCTTATGGGGAGAGTCTGGATCCCAAAGAATAAAATTTCAACACTGATAAATGTGTGGTCTCCCACACATTTCCTACTGTGAAAGGCTATTAGGAAACAGTAGATCTGCTGGAATTCAGGGTCTGAAAAAAGAAAAGAGAAAAGAAAAAAAAAGGAAACAGTGGAGATGAGGAAGATCGAAAAAATACTAACAAATTTAATCTGTGGCCCTAAGAGTATAGACATGATATAGTTGTCCTCAACTTAGAGCAATTTTGCCTCCTAGTGATGTCTGAAGACAGTTGGTTGTCACAACCAGGAGGTGAGGGTATGTTCCTGATTCAAGACCAGGGATGTTGCTCAGAATCCTACCATAGGCAGGGCAGCCACCACCACCCCCCCACCACCACCACAACAAAGACTGATCTGGCCAAAAACGTCAAGGGGGCTGGGCACAGTGGCTCCCGCCTGTAATCCTAGCATTTTGGGAGGCTGAGGCAGGTGGATCACCTGAGGTCAGGAGTTCGAGACCACCCTGGCCAACATGGTGAAACCCTGTCTCTACTAAAAATACAAAAATTAGCCAGGCGTAGTGGTGCGTGACTGTAATCCCAGCTACTCCAGAGGCTGAGGCAGGCAAATCACTGGAATCCAGGAGGCGGAGGCTGCAGTGAACCAAGATCCCACCACTGCACTCCAGCCTGGGTGAGAGAGCAAGACTCCGTCTAAAAAAAATAAAAATAAATAAAAATAAAAAATCAAGGGTGCCAGGGATCAGAAGATCTGAACAAAAGGGCACATGTGCCCACATCTGGGAATCCGAGGGGGAAAACTCCCAGAGGACTGCACACCTTAGCCCTTAGCTCCAAGCCACCTGCAATAATCAGATAATCAGATATTAAGAGAATCCAGCTTGTGACAGCAAAGTTTCAGAGAGAGAAAACAACAACAGTAACAAATTTGGGGAGATAAAAGTAAGATCCAAACAGATGCGCGGCTCTCTAGAAAATGAAGTGCAAGGGAAGGCTGAAACAGCTCAATATGTTGCTGGTCTAAAAGGAGTGTGTGAAGGGCCGCCCGTGCAGCAGCCTCTAGGGTCAGGGGAGGAGAGTGTGAGCTGCAGCAGGCATCAGAGGAGGCAAGGCTAGCCAGCAAGTCCATGGTCACTGTCTTCAGGATCCTGGGCCAAGGCAAAGTGTTCACGTATCTGCTCTAGGGTTGCAGTTTTGTTTCTGAGAATGGTTAGCTCAGCCATCTGGACGGGTGAGTTTTACAAAGTTGTGCTAAGCCATATGTGATGGCCTACACTTGTAATCCCAGCACTCTGGGAGGCTGAGGAGGGAGGACAGCTTGGGCTCAGGAGTTCAAGACCAGCCTGGGTAACACAGTGAGATGTTATCTCTACAAAAAATTTGAAAATTAGCTGGGCAAGGTGGCACATGCCTATGGTCCCAGCTACTCAGAAGGCTGAGGCAAGAGGATCCCTTGAGCCTGGGAGGTCGAAGCTGCAGTGATCTGTGACAGTGCCACTGCACTCCAGCTTCAGAGATAGAGCAAGACTCTATATCAAAAAAGAAAGAAAAGAAAAAAGAAAAGAGGGGAGGGGAGGGGAGAGGAGGGTGAACTTGTGTTTTCTTCTGCAATAGTAAGTTGCCCAGTTTCAACGAGAGTTCTAATTTCTTCAGCCTTCAACTGCTAAATCTCCCTGGGTCACACCATGAGAAGAACAAAACACGGGTAGAAATAAACAGAAGTAAACCTGTATTAAACGACAATGGTATATACATTGTCATAGATGCACTGTATTTTCACCTGGCACTAAACTCTTATTTCAAAGTCCAGAAAGATTTCCCAGGTTAATAAATAAAAAGCCTTAAACACACCCATATCCACACCCACACACACACCCACACACCCACACACACACACACACACACACACACACACTCCCTAACATCCTGGCCACCTAACGTGTGAACCACCACGACATAATAACTGTTGCCACCTAGGGTTAAACTCACAAGGATACTACAATGCGAAGAAATAAAAATCAGAAAAATTGGCAGCAGCTCACGCCTGTAATCCCAGCAGTCTGGGAGGCCAAGGCGGGCGGATCACGAGGTCAGGAGATCGAGACCATCCTGGCTAACACAGTGAAACCCCGTCTCTACTAAAAAATACAAAAAAATTAGCCGGGCGCGGTGGCGGGCGCCTGTAGTCCCAGCTAACTGGGAGGCTGAGGCAGGGGAATAGCGTGAACCCGGGAGGCGGAGCTTGCAGTGAGCCGAGATGGCACCACTGCACTCCAGCCTGGGCGACAGAGCGAGAGTCCATCTCAAAAAAAAAAAAAAAAAAATCAGAAAAATTGGCCAAGTGCAATGGCTTGCACTTATAATCCTAGCACTTTAGGAGGCCAAAGGGGAAGAATCCCTTGAACTCAGGAGTTTGAGACCAGCCTAAGCAAAACAGGGAGACCTCATCTCTACAAAAAATGTAATAATTAGCCAGGCGATGTGGCACAGGCCTGTGGTCCCTGCTACTCAGGAGGCTGAGGTGGAAGGATCGCTGGAGCCAAAGAGATCAAAGCTGCAGGGAACCATGACTGCACCACCGCACTCCAGCCTAGATGACAGAGTGAGACGCCATCTCAAAAAAAAATAAAATAAAGTAAAAATCCATACAAATAATTCTCCAAATGAGTGTCCACTGGCTCCCCAGGCAATGTACAGCCTAGTCCCTTGAGTGTGCTTTGGCCTTAAATGAACATCAACAACCACGCTGGGGGGTGGGGTGGAGCATGTGAATCAACAGCCTTGTTTGCAATTAACAGAAAAGATGGCCTTCTCCTGGTTCACAGAAGACCTAAAAATGGAAACGAAAATCTAGTATCATGAGCTAACTTCCTCCACTAATCAATGTATTTCCTTAAGCTTCCGGTAAGGAGTTACAAAATCCCCGGGGTCATAAATACGTCATGACAGGGTATCTCAGCTGTGCCGCTACCAGCTGCACTGATACCTCTCATGAAACTTCCACTGCCAAATAATCCAAATAAAAACCTGCAAACTTTGTGATCCAACATTTCCACTCCCAGGAAATTTTACTCCTCGGGAAATAATCAAATAAGCATGCAACGACTTAAGTACAAAAGCGTTCATGTGCTATTTTCTAGAAACAACTCAAAATATTCATATAATATAATTGATGACATATCCACAGGAAGAATGGGCAGACTATTCTTGAACCCGGATACCCCCGCACATCAAAATGGCCAAAAAAAAAAAAAAAAAGGAAACATGAAGACACTCCTCAAATAAAGTACAAATCCTGGTCATACTTGGAAAGTGATATTAATTTTGAATTTCTATTGGCGGGAGTTATTTAGTATCAACCATCACTTACTATTAATAATAATAGCAAAAATTTCCCAAAACCCAAACAGAAATAATTTGGCCATTTAGCTTAACAAATGTTTTGAATAATTTTAGAGAAAACTTTTTCTCAATCAGAGAGGACCTGGATGTGAAACATGCAATAAAAGTTAATAATTCAAGAAAATATTTAAACATCAGAATAAAATAAAACATCTGCATGACTGAGAAGGAAAAGAGTCACATAGACCTAATTCCCAAACATTTCATATAGACCATTTTCTGGCCAATATGCATTACGATATATTCTCTGAAAACACTTTTTTTTTTTTTTTTTTTTTTGAGATGGAGTCTTACTCTGTTGCCTGGGTTGCCAGGCAACAGAGTAAGTAAGAGTAAGTAGTGCAACCCCTGCTCACTGTAACCTCTGCCTCCTGGGTTCGAGTGATTCTCCTGCCTCAGCCTTCCCAAGTAGCTGGGATTACAGGTGCATGCTACCACATCTGGCTAATTTTTGTATTTTTAGTAGAGATGAGGTTTCACCTTGTTGGCCAGACTGGTCTCGAACTCCTGACCACAAGTGATCCACCCGCCTCGGCATCCCAAAGTGCTGAGGTTACAGGCATGAGCCACCGTGCCCAGCCTCAGTTTTCTTTATAACATACACAGCATTGAAAAGTTATAAAGAACTTCAGAAATACCTGATTTAAGAAATGGTAATAAATCACAATATCAATAATAATGATTTATACAGAATCCTTGGTTATCTCTTATCCAGAAGGCTTGGTGCCAAAAGTGTTTCAGAATTTGGAATATTTGCAATATACCAGTTCAGCATCCCTAATCCAAAAATTGAAACTCCAAAATGCTCCAAAGAGCATTTTCTTTGAGTGTCATTTCGGCACTCAATAGAGTGGCTATGGTTAACATTAATTGATTGTACATTTCGAAATACCTAGAAGAGGATAATTTGAATATTCCTAGCATAAAGATAACAATTTAAGGTAATGCATATCCCAATGACCTTGATGTGATTATATGAATGTATCAAATGATCACATGTACCTGGAAAATATATAAATCTAATATGTATCAATTAACAATAAATTTTTTTTTAAAGTTTCCAATTTGGGAGCATTTCAAATATTGGATTTTCAGACTATGGATTTTCAATCTGGATAATGAAATTAAAATACTTTGTAGTACTTCTTAAAATCAATAATCTATCATATGCAATCTCATTCTTTTTTTAATCTAAATATTGCTGTATGAATTTCGTTGATAAGGTCAGTAACTACTGTTCTGCCTCAGCAAAGCAGGCCATCTCTAGACTTAGATTAAGAAAAGAACAATCTGGCCAGGTGGGGTGGCTCACACCTGTAATCCCAGAACTTCGGGAGGCCAAGGCTAGTGGATCAATTGAGGTCACAAGCTTGAGATCAGCCTGGCCAACATGATGAAACCCCGTCTCTACTGAAAATACAAAAATTAGTCAGGCATGGTGGCACACACTTGTAATCCCAGCTACTTCGGAGGCTGAGGCAGGAGGATTGCTTGAACTCAGGAGGTGGAGGTTGCAGTGAGCCAAGATTGCGCCACTACACTCCAGCCTGGGTGAAACAGCAAGACTCTGTCCCCGCAAAAAAAAAAAAAGAATAATCTAAGAACCACAAAGAAAGGTTCTACCACCATAGTATTACTGTCCGTAAAACAAACTATTGTGACAATCTTGACTATAACCACATAACTAGTGAGTTCGCTAAAATATGGACAAGAAAAATAGATTTATGAAAATATACTATGGAGTATACGTCTTTATTACTCATGAAACATCCACAGCACACCCAGACACAGGCAACTGTAATTAAATTCACGCATGTTTGATATTTTGCTATCAGCAATAAAATCCATAGCTAGAAACATGTTTGTTGATTCTGTCCTAATGACAGATGTATTTGTCCAGGCAGAGTAGAAGTCATTTTATTTACCAGTTTGTAAGCATGATTTATAACTTTTAAATGTTTAGATATGTGATATGGGGCCTGAATTTGTACTCTAGCCTCTGCCCCACAAATGATATTTAAAGCTCTTCTCAATCAACTCTTCAGTGAAAAACGTTACAGGTTTGTTTTATCAGAAACATACATATATGAAGGCATAGAAAAAAAGTCTCAGCCGGGCGCGGTGGCTCACGCCTGTAATCCCAGCACTTTGGGAGGCCGAGACGGGCGGATCACGAGGTCAGGAGATCGAGACCATCCTGGCTAACACGGTGAAACCCCGTCTCTACTAAAAAATACAAAAAATCTAGCCGGGCGAGGTGGCGGCGCCTATAGTCCCAGCTACTGGGGAGGCTGAGGCAGGAGAATGGCGGGAACCCAGGAGGCGGAGCTTGCAGTGAGCTGAGATCCGGCCACTGCACTCCAGCCCGGGCGACAGAGTGAGACTCCATCTCAAAAAAAAAAAAAAAAAAAAAGTCTCAATGCGTCTACCACAAAACATGAAGAGCCGCACCATGGGAGCTTCTTTGTGTCTTCTGCTTCCTCCCGGGTTCACGCCATTCTCTTGCCTCAGCCTCCTGAGTAGCTGGGACTACAGATGTCCGCCACCATGCCCAGCTAATTTTTTATATTTTTAGTAGAGATGGGGTTTCATCGTGTTAGCCAGCATAGTCTCGATCTCTTGACCTCGTGATCCACCTGCTTAGGCCTCCCAAAGTGCTAGGATTACAGGTGTGAGCTACTGTGCCCGGCCTGCTCGTCGTATTTTCTAAATTATCCTGAATTATCTGGGTGGGCCTTGAATGTAATCACAAGTATCCTTATATAAGAAGGAGACATAGCTGGGCATTGTGGCGGGCGCCTGTAGTCCCAGCTACTTGGGAGGCTGAGGCAGGAGAATGGTGTGAACCCGGGAGATGGAGCTTGCAGTGAGCCGAGATTGCGCCACTGCACTCCAGCCTGGACGACAGAGTGAGACTCTGTCCCAAAAAATTAAAATAAAATAAAATAAAATAACATAAAATAAAATAAAATAAAAAATAAACACCTCTCAAATCATCTTGTTTTCTAAGAGCTTTATTTTGTTTTAATATTTTTTATATTGTTTTTTGTTTTGTTTTTGTTTTTGTTTTTGTTTGAGATAGTCTTGCTCTGCCGCCCAGGCTGGAGTGCTGTGGCGCGATCTCGGCTCACTGAAAATCTCTGCCTCCTGGGTTCAAGTGATTCTCCTGCCTCAGCCTTCCAAGTAGTTGCGATTACAGGCCCGTGTCATCCCGCCCAGCTAATTTTTGTATTTTATTAGAGACAGGGTTCCACTATGTTGGCCAGGCTGGTCTTGAACTCCTGATCTCAGGTGATCCACCTGCCTTGGCCTCCCAAAGTGCTGGGATTCCAGGAATGAGCACACAGCCCTAAGTGCTTTAGCATGTAAACCTTCCTACCATCCTCATGAGGTTTGGACAACCAGTTTTAGAAACCACACTTTAAAACCACACTTTATGGGTCAGGCATGATGGCTCACGCCTGTAATCCCAGCACTTTGGGAGGCTGAGGCGGGCGGATCACAGGGTCAGGAAATAGAGACCATCCTGGCCAACAAGGTGAAATCCCATCTCTACTAAAAATACAAAAAGTTAGCCAGGCATGGTGGCGGACACCTGTAGTCCCAGCTGCTTGGGAGGCTGAGGCAGGAGAATCACTTGAACCTGGGAGGTGGAGGTTGCAGTGAGCCGAGATCGCGCCACTGCACTCCAGCCTGGGCAACAGAGTGAGACTCCATCTCAAAAAAACAACAAAACACACACACACACACACACACACACACACACACGCATTTTACAAGGAAACAGAAGTCACTTGGCTTTCCTAAGTAAAAAGCAAACCAAATAAAAATCAGTGGCATATTTAAAAGCTGATGAACATTTTCCTAAGGAGTTTTCAACATTTCTAGGGCATGGACGACTTGCTTTCCCAAACTCCCATGCAGTTTTCCACTTGAAAATCATTTACTAACTGCCCACTTTCAGGGCATTTCATCAGAAAGCCTAGAGAACGATGATGTAGGTTTAAGGCAAAGGACATCAGTAGGACAGAAAAGCGTGGCAGTGAAGAACTCTCTGTAGCTCTGGACACAGCCTGTCTGGGTTCAAATCCTGGCTGTCATTTTCTAGCTGTGTGACACTGAGTCAGTTAACCTCTCTGTGCCTCACTTCCTTCATCTATGGAGCGGGTATAATTATAGAGCCTTTCCCATAGGCTTGTTCAAGGGATTAAATGTGTTACTAAATGTGAAGTGCCAGCAACGTGCCTGGCACATAGTAAGTACAGTCGTCCCTATGTATCTGTAGGGAATTGGTTCCAAGACCTTCCCCAGATACCACAATCCATGGGGAAAAGTCTACATGTTCAGTACAGATGCAATATTTTTCTTTAATATTTTCCATCAGAGGTTGGTTGAATCCAGAGATGCAGAACCCACAGATACTGAGTACGAGGCTGACTGTAATCAAGAAACACCAGTCACATTTATTATTGTCTTCAAAGAACTGTAAAATGCTTCATAATCAAGGAAAAAAGTTAGAAGCATCTCGCCTTCCCGCCATAAAATAATCTGAAAATAACCATTACGCAAGGATTGACTCTCAACCATGAGGACCTTTCAATGCCAAGGAAGTGATGAAACTTACTTACAAATAAGATATTTAACCTCTCAAGGCTGTTTACTCATTTGAAAAGGGGAGAGGGTTTGTAAAGGATGTAAAGCCTCTAGCTAACAGCGGTAAATCCCTCCTAACAAGACCAAGACAGAAAGAGAGCCAGGTTCAGAGGAAGGAGAATAGAGGTCACCATGAACTAGACCTGTTAGAGACGGTTTCAACAAGGAGCCAGACAGGTGGGACATCCGATAGACAGAGAGGCCTGTCCGCACAAAGAATATAGTGGAACTGGGTAACAGATCCTCTGGTGTAGAACCACGTGGGAGGAAAGAATAGAGAGCTACGAGATCAGAAAGCCTTGAAAACCAGACTGAGGAATGTGGACTTAATTTTATAAGCAATAGGAACATGCTTTAGACAGAATTCTGGAAATACAAAATCTGCCAGAAATGTACGGGCTGAAAAAGAGAAAACAAATAAATGCAACACGCCGCAGGAAGCTACTTCAGAACAAAAGCTCTAAGGTCGAGATTTCCCTGCACCAGGAGTACTGACATTTCATTCACCAAGGGCCACTTGTTCTTCATTTCAAAATACAGTTACTATGACCAAGGCTTTGTTATTACTCACCTACTATGTGCCAAGTGCTCTGTAAGTCTTCTCTCAAATTTGGCTGATAACCATGCAACTATTATGGCCATTTACAGACCAGAGAGCTCAAGTCCAGGATTCAGAGCACCTGGCTGAGATCCCATCGGAGGGAGCCAAGCGCTGTTGCTAAAATAGGGCACTCTGCACTCAGCCTGGGGGCAGTTAGGCAAGGGGAAATGCTTAATACAGACTTCACTGGAGGCTCATTCTTGAACGTCCCCTGCAAGCTAGTGACATGAAAATGTTACCTATCAGTTACTCTAAATCCAAACTGTTGAAATTCACTAATAATAAGGTACTCCGGCTGGGCGTGGTGACTCACGCCTGTAATCCCAGCACTCTGAGAAGCCATGGAGGACAGATCACCTGAGGTCGGGAGTTCGAGACCAGCCTGACCAACATGGAGAAACCCCATCTCTATTAAAAATACAAAATTAGGCCGGGCGCGGTGGCTCAAGCCTGTAATCCCAGCATTTTGGGAGGACGAGACGGGCGGATCACGAGGTCAGGAGATCGAGACCATCCTGGCTAACACGGTGAAACCCCGTCTCTACTAAAAATACAAAAAACTAGCCGGGTGTGGTGGCAGGCACCTGTAGTCCCAGCTAGTTGGGAGGCTGAGGCAGGAGAATGGCGAGAACCCAGGAGGCGGAGCTTGCAGTGAGCCGAGATCGGGCCACCGCACTCCAGCCTGGGCGACTGAGCAAGACTCCGTCTCAAAAAAAAAAAAAAAGAAAAGAAACAAAAAATACAAAATTAGCCAGGCGTGGTGGCGCATGCCTGTAATCCCAGCAATCCCAGCTACTGGGGAGGCTCAGGCAGGAGAATCACTTGACCCCGGGAGGCGGAGGTTGCAGTGAGCAGAGATTGCTCCATTGCACTCCAGCCTGGGCAACAAGAGCAAAATTCCGTCTCAAAACAATAATAATGATAATAGTAATAATAATAAGATACTCCATGTCCTACCAATTGCAACAGCAGAACAGCACGTTCAAGGTTGACATCTTCGAAGGTAAGTACACTTAAAGCCAGCTAAACTGGAAAAGCAGACACTGCTCTCTCCCTCCACCACTCTGGTTAAACAGTGAAGGACCTGCCCATGCCAGCTTGTTCCTGGTTTGTGCCTGATTTTGCAGGAACAGCTGGCCATATGATATGGACTGAGGAAGCAGTCCTACCCCGCCCACCCGGGCCAGACAGCTCACTGCTCCTGCTGCAACAACTGTCCTGCTGCAGCTGCTCCCCCTGGCTTTGCTGTCCCCAACATGGCAGGGGCCAAAAAAAATGAGTACTTGACAATAGAAATCTTTTCAAACTACAGAGAAAAGGCAACACACTATATTTCCATTTTGAGAAAAGGGAAAGGGACCCAGCTAATTTTCTGATTATGATTTTATAGTCATCAAAGGGGTTGCCTTCAGGAACTGGTGATACAAGAAGTCCTCAGCAGTTCCCCTTTACACATGGAGAGACGATCGAGGGTGAGGAGAGAAAGCTGCCAAAAAATACCAATAACTGTATTTTTCTCTAACAAGAAAAGATGTCAGTAAATTACAAACAAACAAACAAAATACACTACCAAATGGGGGGAAAATAGGCTTGGGAACTCTACTCACTTAAAAAGCTATTTGAACAACTCCAGAAACCAACCACAACCACAGTCCCTTCCCAAGTAGAAGAGGTTGGTGTTTCGACTTCACATCTTTAGAATGATGTTTGTTCTAATCCAGAGTGAACCAGACTGTAAGAAATAAGTACGTCTGGAATATTTTCCACTAATAATTTCTAACTTATCCATTAAACATTAATACCTGCTTTCTATATTTGTATTTGTATCTTACTTATGTACATTTTACATATTTATTCTGAAAATCAAAGTGTTTGATTAGTCTCACTAATAATCCTCAAATATCTTGTATTTGAACAGATACGCCCCACCTCTGTCTAACAGGGAAACAGAAAGGTCAAGTTCATTTGGTAGTTACTGGCCCCTACTATATTGCAGGCACTGTACTTGGCCCTGAAGACATGAAAACAGTGTCCACTTCAGCACATCAACATAAGTTTGCACAGTAGCCTTGCCACTTTGCTGGTTGACCCTTTTCTGTTTGCTTTTTTATTATTATTGCTTCTGGTTACAGACACATCTAAACTTAGTTTCTGGTTGAAGTAAATTTATCAACTTACTTAGAAATGCTGAAAAAACAAGCTTCCCCAAAGCATACACACAAGCCATAAAATTCTGATGAAGCCCATGAAGAAACAAACTGAGGAATGTGGCATGCTCAGTTTCTCTAATCCTGGAGAACATTTTGAAGTCAGCAGCTGTCAGCTGACATGCACAAGCTTTGCAAGCTTCCCCCTGGCGGGCAGTAGGATCTATCTATCTATCTATCTATCTATCTATCTATCTATCTATCTATCTATCTATCTATCTATCTACCTATCTATCTACCTACCTATCTATCTATCTATCTATCTATCTATCTATCTATCTATCTATCTATCTATCTATCCATCCATCCGGCGGGCAGTAGGATCGATCTATCTATCTATCTATCTATCTATCTATCTATCTATCTATCTATCTATCTATCTAATCAATCAATCAATCTAGCAGGCAGTAAGAGTCTATTTTGTGAGACAGAGTTTGTTACTCTGGAGTGCAGTGGCACAATCATGGCTCACTGCAGCCTGGACCTCCTAGGCTCACCTCAGCCTCCAGACTGGCTGGAACTACAGGTACGCACCACCACACCCAGCTAAGTTTTGCAGAGATGAGGTTTCACCATGTTGCCCCAGCTGGTCTTGAACTCCCGGGCTCAAGCAATTCTCCCGCCTCGGCCTCCCAAAGTGCTGGGATTACAGGCATGAGCCACCACACCTAGCCAAATCCTATTTAAAACAGGCAAGTGCAGACAAGGCTGTGCCTGCAACACAAATAGGAATTAATACCGCCAGGTAACTGCTTCACAGGTCTCAGTGGATCTCAACTGGGAGTGATTCTGCTCCCCTGTCATTCAGCAATGTCTGCAGACCTTTCTGGTTGTCACAATGGGGGATAGGGTTAACAATTGGTGAGTAGAGTCCAGGGATGCGTTTAACCTCCTACAACACACAGGACAGCCTCCAACAACAAAGAATTACTCAGCAATGGTACCAGGTTTGAGAAACCCTGGTCTAGCTAGAAATAGCAGCTGCGAATCACAGGCAGCTCCCATTTCCTTATTATTTGGCTATTCATACACAAGACTAAATATACAACATCTCATTCAGTACTTTTTCCCCCAATTGTTAGCACTGGCTTTAAACTGTTGTCCAACAAGCAACAAGTCATTTACCCCTAAGCCACAATAGGAAAAGTTAAGCAGAGAACAGGATTCTACTTAGTGATAAGGAGGCCAATTTAGCTGTCCTTGGGAATATATCACTTCCACACTCACTGTTTCTATTCTAACAGAACATTACAGCATTTTCTTCACTGGACAATTTAACAAAAGGATGCTGTGTTACAAGACATGAGAGACAAAAAGGGGAGCTGGGATCTATGTTAGGAGTGTGTCTACAATTAATATCTCACTATTTAGCCTCTCTGACCGGCCCTGCTTCCTTCTCACTCAAAGTGATTAGGTTTAAGGGTAGAAATTTCGCGGCTGATTAGAAATTAATATTGTAATACACATACATCACAAGATTGAAAGTATAACCTTAAATAAGCGAAAATTTCCCAGAAATACCAAAGTCACGAGCAGCAAAGGAAAAAGGCTCTGGATTCGTGAACAAGCTCTTCAAAGCTCGGCAAGGGACTTACTCATATCTTTGGGTTAAGATTCTGTCTACAAAATGAAGAGGAGAGAGTAGAAGATCGCTAATGGCCAACTGCAAAATGATATTGATCACAGAAATAAAATCCAACAACCAGGCGCCTTTACACTGAACTAAGGTATCCAGTGCAAGACAAAGACAGTACTTTGAAAAGTCAAAGTCTCACCGGGTAACACGAGATCAGGACGCTGTAGCGCGTTATCCTGATGTTTCCCCCACTTGCACTAGGGGGCAGAGTCCTCCCCAAGGGGAGTCACGGACCCCCGTGGTGCTCAGACAGACTGCAGGAGGACTGTGATCCCTGCAAACTGAATACAAATTTCTGTATTTTCATCAGATTTTCTAAGGGACCGAGAACACAAAAACAAACACAACAAAGTTAAGAATCATTGCCCTAGGGGCAGGGCCTCCTTTTTCTTACAGATGCAAGCAATTAAACACCGGAACTCACTGCAGCCCGAGGGTCCTTTACCACTGGACAACGTGCAACTCTTACAGAAAGTTCTGGTGCCTTTTGACAAGCATAAAAACAAAGGTCTATGGACTAGAAAATGCTAGCGTCTCATAATTATATATATTTCACTTTCTTAAAAAAAGGAAAAATATGTATTGATGGATAATTCCTTTCTAGTCTTCCTTCCACAATGAATGTGGGTATCACATCTGAAATACCACTTTTAAAAACAAGATACGACTACTAAACAAGAATGCATTTATCACTTTGGCCAGTATGAATAGCTGTCTGAGAATAGTCAGTGAGCATGCAGAAAGCAGAATGACTTGAAATATTATATCCAATTAAATCAGATAAACCAAGTCGGCTAACACAGAGGCAAGCCCTCATCAATCTGATTTGCTGGAAGACTCCAAGGCGGTTCTGCACTCAAAAAACATGCCCTGGCTTTCAACGAAAATCACATCAGACTCTCTCAACTCAACTAAGTTTACTTTGAGCCACTTCAAACCTCAAACTTAAACAGAATTTATTAAATAAACACAACCAAGAAAGGAAAGGGAGCCAAGAAACCACAGTAACTCTCGATCCCAGAGGGGGGACACAGGGCTCTAAAGTTAAGTTTCAGTGTCCCACCCTCAACGACCCTAAAGAGGGCATCCGTTTCATCTATTTAAATAGCCATTGTTAGCCCTAAATGAATTTTCTTTACATTCGAATTCAAAATCTGCATGGACACTCCACACAAATATATGATCTTTTGATCCCAGGGTCTGGAATTGTCCCAAGCCTTAAAAGAGCACTTCTCGGCGAGCAAAGAACTTCAGTCTCCAAGGTTCGGCAGGCAAGGAAAACAGTGACTGATTAAATCGTTGCCTCTCCTTCTCACACTTCATTAAGCCGTCTCCTCTGGAAGTGTTTGAACCCCTGCACAGGAAGCCCGCACGTTTTGCAAAGGAAATACCAGACCAGACCTTTCTTGGAGAAAGGCAGGTCCCCGCTGAACATTTTATTGGGCTTCCTGCACCCGGGCAGTCGAGCGGGCGGATCGCCCCGCCCGGGCCCTGGCGCGCGCCGCCTCACCTGGCGCGGGGTGTCCCGGGGCGCCCCGAGAGCCAGCCACCCACGCCAACGGAAACGCACCTTCGCTACCTCCAGGAGCAAAGTGCGAGCGCGGGACAGGACGAAACAAAACCTGCCTGGGCTTACTCATCAGAGACTCCGCGGGGGGGACGGGGGGTGTTTTCAGGAGACTCCCAGAAAGTTGCGCCCTCCCGGGCTCAGGGAAAAGTACCCAGGGCGCGCGGCGTGGTGGGCAGTCGCCTCCTTCCCTGGGCTCCGGAGGCCAGGTCGGACTGGGAGCGCACTCACCTCGGTGAAGAAGTTATCCATTGTTCCAGCGCAGTCCCGGATTTACCGAGTGCCGCTCCGGCTCGCGGAAGTCAGCGCCGCCGCGGGTCCGGGGAAACCATGCGTGTCACGGCGCCACTCTTGGGAACGCGCGCCCGCGGGGCTCCCCCGCTGCCATTGCCCCGTCCCTTCTTGTCCTTCTCACCTTTTGTTCGCCCAAACCCAAGTCTCTAACTCGCCCGTCCCGACTGCAGCCTTTGTCTCTTCTTCCTCCAAGTTCCTCACTACTGGGCGCAGCGCTCGCGAGCGGAGAACAGCTGGTGGCACATTCTTCCCCCAAGCGGGGGAGGGCGGCGGGGTGCTGGCGAGCGC
>NW_012104588.1:1061383-1068844 GCF_000951045.1 Mandrillus leucophaeus
GGGCGGAGCGCCCCGCCCCATTACCACCCAGGCCACGCCCACTCTGCGCCCCAAGCAGCCGCAGGCTCTGTAGCGGACTCCGGAGGGGGCCGCGTGTTTCTTCAGGTCTCCCCATCTCGGCGTGGGCGGGGGATTTGACTCTTCCCTCTGCAGAGAGAGACTAAATAATCACTTAGAGGGGAGGGGGAGAAGGAACTAGGGGCTTCTTTTGTGCCTTTGATGTTTAGCAGACCCTGGAACCGGCTCAACACGGATCTCATTAATGCAGCCCGGCAGACGAGCGATCTCGGGGAAGGAAGCGCGGTCAGCGGAGCTGCCCGGGCTGCGGGGCCAGATCAAAGGGGAAGACGGAGGCTAATCAGAATTTCTGGAAGTTGCATTCCCGTGTTGAGTTTCTCTCCTGCAGTCGGGTTTGCATAAGACGTTTGCCTAACAGCGGGGAAATGCAGTTTTGAAACTGGAAGGGGACGTGGCCAATATCACCTTTAAAAATGTGACCCTTTTCCTAAACCTCAAGGAAGCAGAGATGGCAGATGGCACTGAGATGGATGAATGATCAAACCCACCTGGTACTGAGTCCCGTTTCCTCTAGGGCAGTTCTTTTAACTTTATGCTGTGCGAGGGTCACCTGGGGACCTTGTTAGAACGCAGGCTGGAACAATCTGCTTTTCTAACAGGCTTCCAGGTGCCCATCAGATGCTATCTGGTCCTGTGCTGAACGAAGGCTTGTCTGTAACAAGTAGAGAAATTAAGAGTAAACTTTTGTAGCAATGTAATAATACCACAACATCCAAGCACATGATCAGTGGACTCTTTGAACCGAGTATAAACCAGTTTGGGTGTTGTCAGACTCACGTGGTGAGTCACACCTGGCGCCGCAGTGTATTGGTACCTGGCGGACTGGGAACAAAAATGGCTGGTTCTTCACTACAAAAGAGTTGAGATGCTCTCTCCAGGGAATTTGCCAACTGCTACTCAACCTTTAAAACTTAGCTCACAAAGTCACATCTTCCAGGGGAAGGAACCCTTCCCAAAGATGCTACTCCACTCACCCCACCCAAGCTCCCCCTAAGCACTGGGCTAGATGCCCACTCTAGGATTCATTCCTAAGACAGTTGGGGAACCTATATAATGTTATAAGGGTCCTTCTCTTGGTGTCCTTCTTATACACAGTTGGGAGAATAGTGGCTCCTTGCGGGAAGGACTGTGCTTTAAAATGAGTATCCCCAGGCTGTCTTACAGCATGAATGAATGAATGAATGAATGAATGAAACATCCTTCTGTAATCCTTATGGGGAAAGTCAAGCATGTTTGTAACTTATGCCAGTCCAGTTCTTCACCGTCAATATCATTGCTCCCACCTCATTTCCCTTTAGATAGAGTCAAGGTGTAAATTAGTTAATATTGTGCAATGTTGTTCTGTTTCACAGGTTTACACGCTTCAGGCTCTGAGCCATTAAAGCTTGTGTCCAAGGTGACAAGGAAAGTGAAGATGGAGTCAGGAGAAATACCAACAATCCCAGGCACCAATCAAAGTGCTTAGTCGAATAGGTCCTGCAACCACTGGTGTTCAGATACTGGAGCAGAACAATTACAGTCATTATGGTATTAATCTGCACACAACATCTCTGCCAGAGAAATTACCAGGGAGATTGTTGAAGTGAGAGTGTGGGTGTGACTTTGTTCCCAGCATCAGCCCAGCCACTGATACGTTAGGCAACCTTGCCATGTCATTTCAGGAGTCACTTTCCATATCGGCTCGTCAGTTATAGCAAATGTACCACACTAATGCAACATGTTAATAATAGGGACAAGTGAGGGTGAGGGGCTAGGAGTCTATGAACACTCTCTGTACTTTTTGCCCAATTTTTATGTAAGCCTAAAACTTTTTTTTTAAAGTCTACTAATTTTTTAAAAGTGATTTTCCTGACAATTAAGAAGATATTGTTAATAATTGGCCCCCAATTTGACTCACAAAGAATCGTGAGCCAGATCCAATATGTAAAGTTTAGATTTTACTGAATTATTTTATTTCTTCAAAAAGCTTACATCATAAGTTAACAGGGTAAAAAAAGTTTTTTTAAAAAAAACTTACATCAATGTTTTATAAATGTTGACCCCTAGATCACCTTATCAGTTGCTAAAAAGAAAAAAAAAACTGACTCCTAATCTCTGTGGCAAATTGATTACCTAAGAATTTGCATTTTTTATTTCTTTACCTGTGGATTATATTGAAAGAATTTGCACCCAGATAACCAGTTCAGAGTTTGCAAATCGCCACTTTAGGTTATCAGAATTCATCAGCTTTTCTGTATATCCCCATATTCTCAAAAAGGAGTAAGATAAGCTGTGGCAGCAAGACTCTTACTTGCTGAACAGCAAAATGCATGTTCTAAATAAGATATCTAACCCTCAAGTATTTGGGTTGAATCAGTTGTTAAAAAGCAGCATGTTAAATTTATAAGGGCTTTGACGGGATTGGACAGAGACTGGGAAGCGTTTTAAATCAATAGATTTCTAAGAATATCCACTCTTGTTACCATTTCTTAAAATTTAAGTGCTTCCTCCGAGAGAGTTGTGCTAACCACTGGACAAAGCAGTTTAGGCTAAAACGATTAAACCCTGCCCTCTGAGAAGTGACAGAGGCACAAGCATGGTAATAATAGGAGGATGAGTGCGTTTCCGTGAGGCAAAGGTCCGTCTCAACTCTGTCCTACCTGTCTTCCAGACTGACAGAGTATGACATTTTCAAAATAAAACACCCCAAAAGCTCAAGTTAAATTATCTTATTTAGTGGCATACATTAATCCACAGTCAACAAAATTTTAATACTGATTGGATCATTTCCCCAGTGAAAGGGAGAGTTGCATATGTGTATTTGTGAGTTAAGTAGTAACAATCTTCTGTTTTTGTTCTCCACCAACAGTTTGTTTTTAGTTGAAACGGGTTGTCTAATGTCCTTTGTGAATTCAAATTGAGTTCCTTTTGTTGTTGCTGCTGCTGCCATTCCTTGTCTTGATGTGTCTTGGGGTGTAGAGTGTTTTCCATTATCTTTTTTTTTTTTAATTATTATTAAATACTCACCCCTTAATTGCGCCTGTTAGGATAATGGCTTAATTACTAGTTTCAGAAAGGGAAAGTTCTCAAAGTTTCTTTCACACAAATTAGAAGTTAATAACTGACAATTCTAAAGTCCTTTCATGCTTAACTAAACGGCAGTCCATGCTTTGGGCTCACCCCCTTGGATGTTTAAAACATCAAATGTTTTTGTCTTCTCGGACAAACAAAAGGGAATTTTTTTTAATGTGCTTTAAATTTTTACACAAGTGCTTCTTTTATTTCTCATAACTTAGAATTCAGAAATCCTCAAGAGAATTTTTTTTTTTTCCTGCTGAAATTGAAAACAACTGTAGGTGATTTCAACAGAACACATTTTGGGGAAAATACCTGAAATGTTTCACATTGTAATAGATTAAGAACAGAAGAATAAACATAGAACTGAAATGGGGATAAGACACTGGAAGAACTCATTTCTGCCAGCAGTCGTATTTCTCTACAAGATGAGCTAGGGCCAGGATGTCATTCACCTCATCAGAGAGCCTGTGATGGACAGTTAATTCTAACTAAATCCCCATCACTTCAAACTACAGCAAGAATGCCTCCTACAGGTGATATCCTACAAAAATCATGGAGTGTTAGTTTCACAAATTAATCAGTTTTCATGTTTGGGGCTGGTCCTGTTGCGTATAATAAAGATAAAAGTACAAAAATCCCTGAAACCCTGAAAAGCTCCCTAATGATTAAGCCCACTTGGAGCTGTGTTTGACATCTCGCTTTCTCTCTGGATGTTTTTGTGCTTTTATGACCCTCTCTCTTCCATTACTCCAGGGTGGTTCAGAGACTGACTGTAAAGTTTATCATCTCTCTACCATTATTGTTAATCGCAACATGTTTGCCACTTCCAAACCTTGTGTCCTCCCTTATTCCTCTTGCTTGCATCTTCAGCCTTTCCCGCTCAGTATCCAAGCCAATAAACATGATTGTGTTGGCTCTGTTTGAAAACAGCTGCTCGTTAACCCAATTGCTCTCTGAACTACTGGACCATCTCTCTTCAAATGCCCAACTTTTCGCTGCTGTACTTCATCCTCCAAGCAATCAACCCTTAAACCCCTCATGATCTGATTTTTGTCCCCCACCCTACTCTCTTGAAAGTCACTGTAACCTCAGATCATCAAATTCAACAGCCTGTTCTCCAATTTCACTCTCCTTGACATCCCCTCTTTAAAAATTCTCTAACTTCTTAGCTTCAGGGCAAGCTTCATAGGTGTGCAACCCATATAGTTAACTGCACAGAGCCCTAAGCTCCTCAGGCATGGTTTAATATTCTGTTGTTCCCATCTTCAAATTATTTTATGTATTTATTTACTTATTTTTTCGTTAGGCATCAGATGACAGCAAATACAACTTTTTCTTAATAGGATGAATGAAGAACTAGTATTTGATAGCACAACAGGGTGACTATAGCAACAATAATTTATTGCATATTTTTAAATAACTGAAAGGGTGGAATTATAATGTCCATAACACAAAGAAAAGATAAATCCTTGAGGCGATGAATACCCTGATCACAATTACAAATAATGCAATTATTACATATTGTATGCCTATATCCACACATTACATGTACCCCCTAAATATATGCATTATGTACTGATAATAATTAAAAATGAAAATAATTGCCGGGCATGGTAGCTCATGCCTATAATCCCAGCACTTTGGGAGGCCGAGGCGGGCGGATCACAAGGTAGGAAAATCGAGACCATCCTGACTAACACAATTAAACCCCATCTCTACTAAAAATGCAAAAAATTAGCTGGGTGCCTGTAGTCCCAGCTACTCGAGGCGCTGAGGCAGGAGAATGGCGTGAACCCGGGAGGCAGAGCTTGCAGTGAGCCAAGTTTGCGCCACTGCACTCTAGCCTGGGTGACAGAGCGAGACTCAGTCTCAAAAATAAGTAAATACATACATACATTATTTTATTTTATTTTCTTGAGACCAAGTTTCACTCCTGTCGCCCAAGCTGGAGTGCAATGGCGTGATCTCCACTCACTGCAGCCTCTGCCTCCTGGGTTCAAGTGATTCTCCTGCCTCAGACTCCTGAGTAGCTGGAACTACAGGCGCCTGCCACCATGCCCAGTTAATTATTTGTATTTTTAGTAGAGACAGGGTTTCACCATGTTAGCCAGGCTGATCTCAAATTTCTGACCTCGGGTGATCCACCTGCCTCGGCCTCCCAAAGTGCTGGGATTACAGGCATGAGCCACCGTGACTGGCCTGAAAAGTTTTCAATATGTATATTTACATTATTTAAAAATATAAAACACTTATGAATTTGTGTGTCATCCTTGAGCAGGGGCCATGCTCATCTTCTCTGTCTTGCTTTAATTTTAGTATATATGCTGCCGAAGTGAGCACAAAAGAATTTTTATTTTAGAGACAGAGGGTACAGTGGCACAATCATAGCTGACTGCAACCTTGAACTCCTGGCCTCAAGAGATCCTCCCACCTTGGCCTCCCAAAACACTGGGATTACAGGTGTGGAGCCACTGCAATGGCCATTAATTTTTTTTTTTTTTTTTTTTAATGAGACTGAGTCTCACTCCGTCACCCAGGCAGGAATGCAGTGGCATGATCTCCGCTTACTGCAACCACCTCCACCCTCTGGGTTCAAGCGATTCTTATGCCTCAGCCTCCCAAGTAGCTAGGATTATAGGCACGTGCCACTATACCCAGCTAATTTCTGTATTTTTACTAGAGATGAGGTTTTACCATGTTGGCCGGGCTGCTCTCGAACTCCTGACCTCAAGTGATCCACTCGCCTCGGCCTCCCAAAGTGCTGGGATTACAGGCATGAGCCACCACACCCAGCCTAATATATATATATATTTTGTTTTGTTTTGTTTTGTTTTGAGACGGAGCCTTGCTCTGTCGCCCAGGCTAGAGTGCAATGGTGTGATCTTGGCTCATTGCACCCTCCGCCTCCTGGGTTCAAGTGACTCTCCTGCCTCAGTCTCCCGAGTAGCTGGGACGACAGGCACATGCCACAACGCCCGGCTAATTTTTTGTGTTTTTAATAGAGACGGGGTTTTTGTTAATAAGGATTGTCTCGATCTCCTGACCTCATGAGCTGCCCACCTCAACCTCCCAAAGTGCTGAGATTACAGGCTTGCGTCACCGCGCCTGGCATTTTTTTTTTTTTTTTTCGAGACGGAGTCTGGTTCTGTGGCCCAGGCTGGAGTGCAGTGGCAGAGTCTTGGCTCACTGCAAGCTCCGCCCCCCGGGTTAACGCCATTCTCCTGCCTCAGTCTCCCGAGTAGCTGGGACTACAGGTGCCTGCCACCACGCCCGGCTAATTTTTTGTGTTTTTAGTAGAGACGGGGTTTCACCTTGTTGGCCAAGCTGGTCTCGATCTCCTGACCTTGTGATCCGCCCGCCTCGGCCTCCCAAAGTGCTGGGATTACAGGTGTGAGCCGCTGCGCCCAGCCTGTTTTTTTTTTTTTTTTTTTTTCCCAGACAGAATTTTACTCGTTGCCCAGGCTGAAGTGCATGGGTGCGCAATCTCGGCTCACTGCAACCTCCCCAGTTCAAACAGTTCTCCTGCCTCAGCCTCCCGAGTAGCTGGGATTACAGGCGTCCGCCACCACGCCAGGCTAATTTTTTGTATTTTTAGTAGAGATGGGTTTGCGCCATGTTGCCCAGGCTGGTCTCCAACTCCTAACCTCAGGTGATCCCCCTGCCTCAGCCTCCCAAAGTGCTGGGATTACAGGCATGAGCCACTATGCCCAGCCAATATTCTTAATAGTTGTTGAACAAAGGGCTCTGCCTTTTCATTTTGCACAGGGTGCCACAAATCATGAAGCTGGTTCTTTTTAGCTTTTGTGACCTTCCATTTGTTTGGCTCTCCCATCTCTTTGACCACTTTCTCCCCCTTGCAGGCTCCTCTTCTCCTTCTCCCTCAGAAGTATGATGGATCCCGAGCATGTGTTCTTCCCCCCCATTCTTATGTTCTCACCATTAATTCTCTGTACTTCACCTGCCATATCTTCATAAATGATCCCCAAATCTGTAACTCAAGCTGTAAGAAGTCCCAGTCACAGGCCAGGCACAGTGGCTCATCCCTGTAATCCTAGCACTTTGGGAGACTGAGGCAGGTGGATTGCTTGAGCTCAGCAGTTTGAGACTAGCTTGGGCAACAAAGAAAAACGCCATCTCTACAACAACAACAGCAACAACAAAATTAGCTAGGTGTGGTGGCGCATGCCTGTTAGTCCCAGCTACTTGGAAGGATCACTTGAGCCTGGGAGTTGGAGGTTGCAGTAAGTGGAGATAGCACCACTGCATTCTAGCCTGGGCCACAGAGCCAGACCCTGTCTCAAAAAAAAAAAAAAAAAAGAAAAAAAG
>NW_012104588.1:1068894-1070999 GCF_000951045.1 Mandrillus leucophaeus
TTGGGAGGTAATTAGGTCATGAGAGTGGAGTTGCCCAGAAAAAAAAAAAAAAAAAGAAAAAAAGAAGGAAAAAGAAAAGAAGAAGAAAAAGAAGAAGAAATCCCAACTACATTTCCAACCCTTTGTTGAATTTTTCCTAGTGAGATTCTTCTCACACTTCAAAACCTTCTTCACTCTCCCATCAGCTTCTATCAACTTCCCTATATTTATTAATGGAATAGTCGTAATTCAGTCACCGTAATGAGAGGGTATCTGTCTTTCAGAGCTGCCATAAATATTTTGATGATCTTATACACAGGCAAGTCTATCCCCATCAAAGCCTTCCTTGCTGTATATATGTGACTTCGGTTTTATTGATCAATACCCTCATTCATGGGTTTAATCTAGAAAACAAACTATGAGGAGACCAGGGAGACTCAGAGCATCAGTTTCAGTGGCTCAGGTCATGGCAGAGGTATGTTCTCATAGTTTTTAAAATCAAATTATGTACATCTCCAGAGATCCCACCCACCCAAAGGGAAGCAATACAAAACAAAACAAAAATAATATGCACTGAAGAGCGATACAAAACAAGAAAGTTGGGACTAAGATTCATGGGGTTCATCACAGGGCCAATTTTATGCAAACTCTTGTTAGTGAGGCTTTGTTTTCCCCACTGAAAATTGCCTGAAATCACCACTATTAATTTTGCTTCTGGAATGCGTTGAGAATATTTTTGGATTTTTTATTTCCAGAGCTTCCATCAAATGCAAGTGTGTGCTGCTGAAGTATTAGGAAAAATCGGTTAAGTGCACAGAGTTGTTTATATAAGAATATCCAGGATAAAATTGTTTAGAAAAGTTAAAAACCTGGCTGAGCGCGGTAGCTCACGCCTGTAATCCCAGCACTTTGGGAGGCCAGGACAGGCAGATCACCTGAGGGTCAGAAGTTGGAGACCAGCCTAGCCAACATGGTAAAACCCCGTCTCTACTAAAAATACCAAAAAAATTTGCTGGGCCTGGTGGCGCGTGCCAGTAATCCCAGCTACCCGAGAGGCTGGGGCAGGAGAATTGCTTGAACCCAGGAGGCGGAGGTTACAGTGAGCCGAGATCGCGCCTTTGCACTCCGGCTTGGGCGACGAGTGAAATTCTGTCTCAAAAAAAAGAAAGAAAGAAAAAAGAAAAGTTAAAAACCTGGACACAACCTAAAAGCCTCTCAGAAGGAGATTGGTTAAGCAAACTATGGTAAATGTGCATAGTGACATACTCTTTGTGTTAGTTGTCTGTTTTTGCGTAACAAGCCACCTAAAACTAAGTGGCTGAAGACAATGACTTGTTATTTCTCACAATTCTGTGGCTTGATGGGGCTTGACCTCTGTGCTGTTATCTGGGCTCTCTCGGGTGACTTCTGTCAGTTAGCTGCTTGGCTGTGTCTTGTGATCTAGGATGGCCTCTCACACAGGCACAGGAGCTCACGGGGATGCTTGGATAGCTGGTTCACTCTCTCCACGTGGCCTTTGTTTACACCATGACAGTCTCAGGAGTGCATTAGGGTGACAGCAAAAGCTGCAAGACCTTTCGAGAACTTGTGCAGTTGCTTCTGCCATATTTAATTGGTCAAAACCTGACATAAAGCCAGCCCAGACCCCAGATCTCAGACCCCAGACTCTTTTTTCTTTTTCTTTTTTTTTTGAGACAGGTTCTCACCCTGTCACCCAGGCTGGAGTACAGTGGCCTTCCGGGTTCAAGCGATTCTCCTGCCTTAGTCCACCATGCCTGGCTAATTTTTCTTTTCTTTTTTTTTTCTTTTTTGTATTTTTAGTAAAGACAGTGTTGCACCGTGTTGGCCAGGATGGTCTCGAACTCCTGACTCAAGCAATCTGCCTGCTTTGGCCTTGCAAAGTGCTGTGATTTCAGGCGTGAGCCACAGTGCTTGGCCCAGATCCCAGACTCTCTTGATGGAAGGAATTGCAAGGAATCTGTGGCTACTGAGGGGAGAGGGAAGGGTAAAATTCACATAACTCCAAATTTACCATTCTCAAGTGTACCATTCAGTGGCATTTGGTACATTCACAGTGTTGTACAAGCATCACCACTCTCTAGTTCCAGAATATTTTCTTTTTTTTT
>NW_012104588.1:1071866-1074564 GCF_000951045.1 Mandrillus leucophaeus
GATCTCAGCTCACTGCAAGCTCTGCCTCCCAGGTTTATGCCATTCTCCTGCCTCAGCCTGCCGAGTAGCTGGGACTACAGGTGCCCGCCCCCTCGCCCGGCTAGTTTTTTGTATTTTTTAGTAGAGACGGGGTTTCACCTTGTTAGGCAGGATGGTCTCGATCTCCTGACCTCGTGATCCGCCCGTCTTGGCCTCCCAAAGTGCAGGAATTACAGGCTTGAGCCACCACGCCCGGCCTCAAGACTGTTTTTCACTCTGATGGCAGAGTTGAGTAGTTGCAACAGAGACCATATGGCCTTCAAAGTCTAACAAGTATTTATTGTCTCTTCATTTAAGAAGAGGTGTGCTGATCCCCGGTTACTTGTTTATAGTGTTTTCATGTGACATGGTTTGAACCTGTATCTCCACCCAAATCTTATGTCAAATTGTAATCTCCAGTGTTGGAGGTGGGGCCTGGTGGGGTGATTGGATCATAGGGGCAGATTTTCCCCTGGTACTGTGTTGAGATAGTGAGTGAGGTCTTGTGATATCAGGTTGTTTAAAAGTGTGTGACAAAGGCCGAGCATGGTGGCTCACTCTTGTAATCCCAGCACTTTGGGAGGCCGAGGTGGGTGGATCACGAGGTCAAGACTTCCAGACCAGTCTGGCCAACACAGTGAAACCCTGTCTCTACTAAAAATACAAAAATTAGGTTGGTGTGGTGGCAGGTGCCTGTAATCCCAGCTACTCAGGAGGCTGAGGCAGGAGAATCGCTTGAACCCGGGTGGTGGAGGTTGGAGTGAGCCGAGATCGCGCCACTGCACTCCAGCCTGGGTGACATAGCTAGACTCCATCTCGGGCGGTAGAGGGGGAAGTGTATGGCACAGGCCAGGTGCAGTGGCTCATGCCTGCAATCCCAGCACTTTGGGATGCTGAGGCAAGCTGATCACTTGAGGTCAGGAGTTCAAAACTAACCTGGCCAACATGGTGAAATTTCACGTCTACTAAAAATACAAAAATTAACCAGATGCGGTGGCACATGCCTGTAATTCCCAGCTACTCAGGAGGCTGAGGCAGGAGAATTGCTTGAAACCGGGAGGCAGAGGTTTCAGTGAGCTAAGATCGCACCTACTGCACTCCAGCCTGGGCAAGAGAGTGAGACTCTGTCTCAAAAAAAAAAAAAAAAAAAAGAAAGAAAAGTGTGTGCCATGTCATGTACCCCGTCCACCTTGGTCCTGCTCCTGCCATGTAAGACACCTGCTCCTGCTTTGCCTTCCTGGGTAAAAGCTCTCTGAGGCCTCCCCAGAAGTAGATGCTGCCATGCTTCCTGTACAGCCTGTAGAACCCTGAGCCAATTAAACCTCTTTTCTTGGCCGGGCACGGTGGCTCACGCCTATAATCCCAGCACTTTGTGAGGCCAAGGCAGGCGGATCACCTGAGGTGGGCAGATCACCCAAGGTCAGGAGTTCGAGACCAGCCTCACCAACATGGTGAAACCCCATCTCTACTAAAAAATACAAAAATTAGCCGGGCGTGGTGGCACATGCCTGTAGTCCCAGCTACTCGGGAGGCTGAGGCAGGAGAATTGCTTGAACTCAGGAGGTGGAGGTTGCAGTGAGCCGAGATCGTGCCACTGCACTCCAGCCTGGGCAATAAGAGTGAGACTCTATCTCAAAAAAATAAATATATAAAATAAACTCTTTCTGTATAAATTACCCAGTCTCAGGTATTTCTTCATAGCAGTGCAAGAACAGACAAATACACTGTGTTTATTGTCAGGGAAGTATAATTGTGTTTATTGTCAGGGAAATGTAATAGGGAAAAGTTAGGAAGTCAGCTCCTTGAGAGCAGAAAATTTGTCTGTTTTATTCTCTACTGTGTCCTCGGCACCCACAATGCCTGTGGCTATTATATAAATAAAAGAGTGGGAACAAAGGGATGACAGCATTGTCAACTGAAAGACTTGAGTGCAAACCTAAGAATACTACTCCTGCTCCTAGTATTACTATTCATTATAAAGGCTGCAGTATATATGTGTGTTTGTGTGTGTGCGTGTGTGTGTGTGTATATATATATATATATATATACACACACACTTTTTTTTTTGAGACAGAGTCTCACTTTGTTGCCCAGGCTGGACTGCAGTGGCACTATCCCAGCTCACTGCAACCACCGCCTCCTGGGTTCAAGCAATTCTCCTGCCTCAGCCTCCTGAGTAGCTGGGATTACAGGCATGTGCCACCACGCCCAGGTAATTTTTTGTGTTTTTAGTAGAGACAGGGTTTCACCATGTTGGCCAGGCTGGTCTCGAACTCCTGATCTAAAGCAATCTGCCCATCTCGGCCTCCCAAAGTGCTGTGATGACAGATGTGAGCCACCGCACCAGGCCAAGGCTACAGTATGTTAAGAAGAGCTAGCATTATGCCAGGCACTGCTCTGCATGCTTCTCTTGCATTACATTCTTTTTATTTTCTTTTGTGAGATGGAGTCTCACTCTGTCACCCAGGCTGGAGTGCAGTGACGTGATCTCGGCTCACTGCAAGCCCCACCTCCCGGGTTCATGCTATTCTCCTGCCTCAGCCTCCTGAGTAGCTGGGACTACAGGCACACACCACTACACCTGGCTAATTTTTTTGTATTCTTAGTAGAGACGGGGTTTCACCATGTTAGCCAGGATGGTCTCGATCTCCTGACCTCGTGATCCACCCACCTCGGCCTC
>NW_012104588.1:1074614-1078611 GCF_000951045.1 Mandrillus leucophaeus
GTATTCTTAGTAGAGACGGGGTTTCACCATGTTAGCCAGGATGGTCTCGATCTCCTGACCTCGTGATCCACCCACCTCGGCCTCCCAAAGTGGTGGGATTACAGGTGTGAGCCGCCGCGCCCGGCTTGTATCATATTCTTTCAAGTTCATGTCAGCCCAGTGAGGGAGGTTTCATTCTACCCATTTTATACATGGGGAAACCTCCACTCACAGAATTCAAGTTCATTTTCCAAGATCCCACTGTTGACCTATGGCCTATAGCTCCATGAGATTTCTCAAGCTACCCTCTTTCTTCTGCCCCGTCTTGCCTGGAAAGGACATAAACTTCGGTGTAAGACAGAACTAGGTTCAAAATCAGACTTCCCAGCTCTGCAACTCAGTCCTTGGCACTTTGTTTACTGTAAAGCTGGGAAATTACCTCCACCTATTTCTCAGCATCTTGAGGATTAGATCAGACAGGTAAAACTCTTCAAGGCAGTGCCTGCCACATAGTGGAAGCACAAAAATATCAGTTCCCAGACAGAAGCAGTGGCTCATGCCTGTAATCCCAGCATTTTGGGAAGCTGAGGCGGGCAGATTGCTTGAGTCCAGGAGTTCAGCACCAGCCTGGGCAACAAAGCAAGACCCTGTCTCTACCGAAAAAATAAAAATAAAAATAAAAATTAGTGAAGAGGCAGAGATGGAAGAATTGCTTGAGCCCAGAAGTTTTAGGCTGCAGTAAGTTATGATCGCGCCACTGCACTCCAGCCTGGGTGACAGAGCAAGACCTAATCTCAAAAAAGAAAAAAAAAAGAAAAACTATTTGCTCTTTGTTAGGACAATGACTAGGACAAGTTTCACTGGGTCCAAGGTTTGCGTTCTGCCTGCTGGGGGCAGGGTGCTTTGAGGCAGCCCGCCTGCGGGGGGAAGCAGGTGAATTTGTGTCTTTGTAGCTGGGACCACTCTCACCTGGGCTGGAAACCTTTCCCCCCCACAGCTTTCTCTTTTTGACCCTGTCCACTTACCTTGGTTGGAAACAACTCCACGCCTCTTCAACCCTTGAGCCATAGAGTTCTGCTGAGACTCATTCTGCCTCCACCCTCCCATTCCAAGCTCCCTGTTTCCAGACACTGCCCCAGAACAAACAGAGAAACGTGAACAGAAAGCAAAGCCCAGCAAACCATAAAACTACCTCTGGTCTTGGCGCTGGCATTTGAATAAGTGCAGAGAATGATGTAAATGGGAAAAGTCCTGATGAGTTTTGCAGGAATCTTAAAATATTAAGAATGTAATAGGCCGGGCGCGGTGGCTCAAGCCTGTAATCCCAGCACTTTGGGAGGCCGAGGCGGGCGGATCACAAGGTCAGGAGATCGAGACCATCCTGGCTAACAAGGTGAAACCCCGTCTCTACTAAAAAATACAAAAAACTAGCCGGGCGAGGTGGCGAGCACCTGTAGTCCCAGCTACTCAGGAGGCTGAGGCAGGAGAATGACGTAAACCTGGGAGGCGGAGCTTGCAGTGAGCCGAGATCCGGCCACTGCACTTCAGCCTGGGTGACAGAGCAAGACTCCGTCTAAAAAAAAAAAAAAAAAAAAGTAATACATTTTATGTCACCAGAAAACAGACAAGAGTGGGGTAGGGGAGGTAGGGGAGTTGGGGGGACATGGGGCAGGGCCAGGGGTTGTGGGAAGAGTAACTGGGTAATACTTTAGGGGTTCCGAATTAGTCACTGGGTTCTTTGAATTAAGCAAGAAAAACCAACCCTGGCAAACTTAAGAGGGGAAATGAATTTACTTTAAAAAATTTATTATTATTTTATTTAGCCAAGTGAGACTCAAGGGGAAATGAATTTACGTGTGGCGTATTGGGTAACTTGTAGAATCCAAGAGTAGAAACTTCCTCTTCCAGCACCACGTGGCATTACTTGGTAGCATTTCTTGCCCCATGCACCTCAATAGCCTCAGTATGACCACTAGGCATCCTTTAAAGTTCATATATGGCACTTTGGTAGGCTGTGGCGGGCAGATTACTTTAGGTCAGGAATTCGAGACCAGCCTGGCCAATATGGTGAAACCTCGTTTCTACTAAAAATACAAAATTTAACCGGGCATGGTGGCAGGCGCCTGTAATCCCAAGTACTCAGGAGGCTGAGGCAGGAGAATCGCTAGAACCCGAAGGTGGAGGTTGCAGTGAGCTGAGATAGTGCCATTGCACTACAGCCTGGCAACAGAGTGAGACTCTGTCTCAAAAAAATACGTAAAAATAAAATTCATATATGTGCACATATGTCCAAATTAAGGGACATTCTACAAAATGCCTGACTAGTATTCCTCACATTGTCAAGGTCATTGAAAATAAGAAAGGGGCTGGGCACAGTGGCTCACACCTGTAATCCCAGCACTTTGGGAGGCTGAGGCAGGTGTAACACGAGGTCAGGAGATCAAAACCATCCTGGCCATCATGGTGAAACCCCATCTCTACTAAAAATAAAAAATTAGCTGGTTGTGATGGCACGCGCTTGTAGTCCCAGCTACTCAGGAGGCTGAGGTAGGAGAATCACTTGAACCTGGGAGGCAGAGGTTGCAGTGAGCCGAGATCGCGCCATTGCACTCCAGCCTGGCGACAGAGTAAGACTCTGTCAAAAAAAAAAAAGAGAAAGAAAGAAAGGAAAGGTAAGGAAGAAGGATCGAGAAACTGTCACATACTAAGGAAGGTAAGGAGACCTGATGACTAAATGTACGGTGGGATCTTGGAACAGAAAAAGGACATTTGTGGAAAACTAATGGAATCTGAGTGCAGTCTAGGGATTAGCTCTTGGTGATGTACCCATGTCAGTTTCTCAGTTTTGACAAATGGTCCAAGGAAATGTAGGATGTCAATACAATACAAGGAACTCTCTGTACTATCTTTGCCACTTTTCTGTAAATCAAAAATTGTTCCTCCAAAGAGTGTCCTTAAAAACATTATAAATCAGCTCAGGAGAAGGTAAGGGAAATCCACAAAAGCCCCAAAGGAAGTCAAGGCAAAACCCCAAATAGCAAGTGATTCCCCAGCGAATGAGGAACAGGAACCCAGGTCTCAGTCACTGCTGAGATTCTTGCCTAAAGCAGGAACCCTCAAGGGGCTACACCCTCAGAAATTCACAGCACTGAAAATCCCCAACTCTTGTCAAACGTCCTGACAAAAAAACTTGTCAATGTAGGCCTTGATTTGGTGTGAAAAGTGAAATCTCCCCTGAGAATTCATAAACTCACAAACAGGAGCACAGTTTATTCTATTTTTGTTTTGTTTTGTTTTTGTTGTGTTTTGAGACAGGGTCTCACTCTGTTGTCCAGGCTGGAGTGCAGTAGTGCCATCACTGCTTACTGCTTACTGCAGCGTTGACCTCCTGGGCTCAAGTGATCCTCCCACGTCAGCCTCCCAAGTAGCTGGGACCAGAGGTGTGCACCACTGCACTTGGATTTATTTTTTAAAATTTTGTAGAGACAGGGTCTCCCTATGTTGCCCAGGCTGGCCTCAAAATCCTGGTCTCAAGCAGTCTTCCTACCTCGGCCTCCCAAACTGCTGGGATTACGGGCAACAGCCTGTTTTAAAAATGCTGATTTAGAGCTTTAATTTATAGTATCCCTTATAGCCTGAATTATGTCCCCCTCCAAATTCATATGTTGAAGCCTTAACACCTAGTACCTCAAAATGTCACTGGATTTGCAGATAGGGTCTTCAAAGAGATAATGAGGTTACAATAAGGCTGTTAGGGTGGGCCCCAATCCAATCTGACCACTGTCCCTATAAGAAGAGGAGATTTGGCCGGGCACTGTGGCTCAAGCCTGTAATCCCAGCACTTTGGGAGGCCGAGACGGGCGGATCACGAGGTCAGGAGATCGAGACCATCCTGGCTAACCTGGGGAAACCCCGTCTCTACTGAAAAATACAAAAAACTAGCCGGGCAAGGTGCGGGCGCCTGTAGTCCCAGCTACTCGGGAGGCTGAGGCAGGAGAATGGCGTAAACCCGGGAGGC
>NW_012104588.1:1079524-1084055 GCF_000951045.1 Mandrillus leucophaeus
AGCCAGGATGGTCTCGATCTCCTGACCTCGTGATCCGCCCGTCTCGGCCTCCCAAAGTGCTGGGATTACAGGCTTGAGCCACCGCGCCCGGCCAGAAAGCAATAATTTTAAGCACGTACCCATGGTAGAGCCGTTTTAAGGCAAACCCTCTGGGGAAGAATTCACCCTCATCCCAACGGCCTGGGAATTCTCAAAGGCATGAACACACAATAAAACAGAAAACACTAACATCGGGGCTTAAATAGCAGAAGCTTATTCTTCTCTCATTAAAGTAAGGTACTGAGCCAGCTAGGGTGGGTGCAGGGGCTTCAGGGCTCTTGGGACTGCTGGGTCCTTCATTTTCTATGAAGCTTACTGGAATGGGTTTAAGAGACATTGGAAGAAGAGGACTGAATGGCATTAAGCGCAGACTTGCTAGGAGTTGGTTAGAAAGGAAACGAGAGAGAAAAGGAAAGACAAAAGAAAGGTTATCTTTTAAGAAGGAGAGGCTGGGCGCGGGGTCTCACGCCTATAATCCCAGCACCTTGGGAGGCTGAGGCAGGAAGATAAGTTGAGGTCAGGAGTTCAAGACAAGCCTGGCCAACATGGTGAAACCCCATCTCTACTAAAAAATACAAAAATTAGCCGGGCGTGTTAGCGTGCACTGTAGTCCCAGCTACTTGGGAGGCTGAGGCACAAGAATGGCTTGAACCAGGAGGTGGAGGTTACAGTGAGCCGAGATCGTGCCACTGCACTCCAGTTTGGGCAACAGAGTGAAACTGTCTCAAAAATAAAATAAAATACAATTTTATTATTTCAAAGGGGAACCCATCCATGTTTGGGTGCTTATGGGAATGGACTAGTTGAAAGGGGAAAGTGGGTAGATAGAGAGGAGAAAAGCATGCACGGAGGGATGCCTTTGAGTTGTCAGAAAGAGGAGATTTGGTATCCAGATTGCACAGTGTGTGACCTGACTAAGGAAGAGGAAGTCAGAGAGGCAAAGAGCACCCCTAGCTTTGGAGGTGGTGAGAGGTGAAGCCAGCTGGACTTTCTGGGTCGAATGGGGACTTGGAGAACTTTCCTGTCTAGCTAAAGGGTTGTAAATTCAGCAATCAGCACTCTGTGTCTAGCTAAAGGATTGTAAATGCACCAATGAGCACTCTGTAAAATCGCACCAATCAGCACTCTGTGTCTAGCTAAAGGATTGTAAATGCACCAATCAGCACTCTGTCTAGCTAAAGGATTGTAAATACACCAATCAGCATTCTGTAAAAATGCACCATTCAGTGCTCTGTGTCTAGCTAAAAGATTGTAAATGCACCAATCAGCACTCTGTAAAAACACACCAATCAGCGCTCTGTGTCTAGCTAAAGGATTGTAAATGCACCAATCAGCACTCTGTGTCTAGCTAAAGGATTGTAAATGCACCAATCAGCACTCTGTAAAAATGCACCATTCAGCACTCTGTGTCTAGCTAAAGGATTGTAAATGCACCGATCAGCACTCTGTAAAATAGACCAATCAGCAGGACATGGGCAGGGCTAAATAAGGGAATAAAAGTTGGCCATGGAAGCCAGCACCAGCAACCCACTCAGGTCCCCTTCCCCGTTGTGGAGGCTTTGTTCTTTCACTCTTCACAATAAACCTTGCTGCTGCTCACTCTTTGGGTCTGCACCATCTTTAAGAGCTATAACACTTGCCACGGAGGTCGGCTTCATTCTTGAAGTCAGTGAGACCACGAACCCACCAGAAGGAAGAAACTCCAGTCACATCTGAAGGAACAAACTCTGGACACACCATCTTTAAAAGCTGTAACCCTCACCTTGAAGGTCCACTGCTTCATTGTCGAAGTCAGCGAGACCAAGAACCCACCAGAAGGAACCAACTCTGGACACAGTGGCACTGGGTGGAAATTGAACAAGGAACTCCCCTGACTTAAGTCTGAGGGCCTCTCCCTGGTACAGTTGCTTCCAGGGCCTAGGCAGAACCTTAGCAATGCGTTCCTATGGTTTTGAAAGTCTTTCATGAGCTGTTTTCATTGTAATAGATGCACCTTAAGATTGCTGCGTCTTTCCAATGTTTACTCTGTTACGCTCTCGCCTGCATTCTGGGGGCATTGGAGTAGGCGGGAGGATTCTTGAGACCTGAGTAAGGGGAAGTTTAGTGGTATATTAGTCAGGGTTTTCCAGAGATACAGAAGCAACAGGATGTGTATATATAGAAAGAGATTTAGTTTAAGGAATTGGCTCACGCAATTGTGGAGGCATAGTTAGTCCAAAATCTGCAGGGTAGACCAGCAGGCTGGAGATCCAGGGAAGAGTTATAGTTCAAATGCTGGCAGAATTCCTTTCTGTTAAGGAGAAGTCAGTTTTTGTTCTAGTAAGGCCTTCAACTGATTGGATGAGGCCCTTCTCCATTATGGAAAGCAATCTGATTTGCCAAAGTCCACTAATTTAAATGCAAATCTCATCCAAAAACACCCTCATAGGCACATCCAGAATAACGTTTGACCAAATATCTGGTGGCCCAGCCAAGTGACGTATAAAATTAGCCATCAAGGCCGGGTGTGGTGGCTCACACCTGTAATCCTAACACTTTGGGAGACCAAGGCCATTGGATCACTTGCATCTAGGAGTTTGAGATCAGCCCAGGCAACATAGTGAGACTGTCTTTACAAAAAATACAAAATTAACTGAGTGTGGTGGTGTGCACCTGAGTCTTAGCTACTCAGGAGGCTGAGGCAGGAGGATCACTTGAGCCTGGGAGGTCCAGGCTGCAGTGAGTCATGGTCAGTCCACTACACTCAGCCTGGGCAACACAGTAAGATCCTGTCTCAAAAAAAAAAAAAATTAGCCATCATTCATAGGATATATTTTTGTGCTTTGGAGTGTTTTGTTTGTGTGTGTGTGTGTGTGTGTGTGTTTGTTTGTTTATTTATTTATTTATTTATTTGAGATAGAGTCTTGCTCTGTCACCCAAACTGGAGTGCAGTGGCACAATCTCAGCTCACTACAACCTCCGCCTTCTGGATTCAAGTGAGTCCCCTGCCTCAGCCTCTGGAGTAACTGGGATTACAGGCACGTGCCGCCACACCCAACTAATTATTATTATTATTTTTTTAGACGGAGTCTTGCTCTGTCACCCAGGCTGGAGTACAGTGGCGTGATCTCCACTCACTGCAAGCTCCGCTTCCCGGGTTCACGTCATTCTCCTGCCTCAGCCTCCCATGTAGCTGGGACTACAGGCGCCCGGCACCGTGCCCGGCTAATTTTTTTTAATGTATTTTTAGTAGAGACGGGGTTTCACCGTGTAAGCCAGGATGATCTCGATCTCCTGACCTCGTGATCCACCCGTCTCGGCCTCCTAAAGTGCTGGGATTACAGGCGTGAGCCACCGTGCCTGGCCTTTTTTTAAATTTTTATTTTTAGTAGAGATGGGGTTTTACCATATTGGCCAGCCTGGTCTCGATCTCCTGACCTCGTGATCCACCTGCCTTGGCCTCCCAAAGTGCTGGGATTACAGGTGTGAGTCACCGTGCCTGGCCATGTATTTTTTTTTTAAACAGAGTCTTGGCCAGTCACCCAGGCTGAAGTGTAGTGGCATGATCATGGCTCACTTCAGCCTGAACCTCCCAGGCTCAGGCAATCCTCCTGCCTCAGCTTCCTGAGTAGCTGAGACCTCAGGTGCATGCCACCATTCCCAGTTAATTTTTAAATTATGTGTAGAAATGAGGTCTCCCTATGTTGCCCAGGCTAGCCACGAACTCCTGGGCTCCAGCGATCCTCCCACCTTGGCCTCCCATAGGGCTAGGATTGCAAACATGAGCCACTGCACCAAACCATTTGTGTTTAAATGAATGCTAGCTGTCTGAAGGTAGTGCTGCAGTGAACATTCTTGCCTAGTGTATGGCTGACTCTGCCAGGAAGGAGACCTGGAGACACATGGCCAGAGATCTTATCACAAAATGTCTATTATGTGAGCCCGAGAGGTTGAAGCTGCCGTGAGCCCTGACTGCGCCACTGCACTCCAGCTTGGGCAACAGAGTGAGACCCTATCTCAAAAAGAAAAGAAGGCCGGTGTGGTGACTCAAACCTGTAATCCCAGCACTTTGGGTGGCAGAAGTGGGCTGATCACGATGTCAAGAGATCGAGACCATTCGGGTCAACATGGTGAAACCTCGTCTCTACTAAAAATACAGAAATTAGCCGGGCGTGGTGGTGGGTGCCTGTAATCCCAACCACTGGGGAGGCTAAGGCAGGAGAATTGCTTGAACCCAGGAGGCAGAGGTTGCAATGAGCCGAGTTTGTGCAACTGCACTCCAGCCTGGGGACAGAGCGAGACTCTGTCTCAAAAAAAAAAAAATAAGGAAAAACGAAAAAGAAATGTCTGATAAGAGGGAAAAATGAAGTAGGCAAATAAATAGATAGAGGCCGGGCGCGGTGGCTCACGCCTGTAATCCCAGCACTTTGGGAGGCCGAGGCTGGCAGATCACAAGGTCAGGAGATCGAGACCGTCCTGGCTAACATGGTGAAACCCCATCTCTACTAAAAAA
>NW_012104588.1:1085672-1089043 GCF_000951045.1 Mandrillus leucophaeus
AATTTTTCATTTTTCGTTTTTTTATTTTTAATACAGGATCTCACTCTGTCACCCAGGCTGGAGTGCAGTGGCACGATCACAGCTCACTGCAGCCTCAACTTCCCAGGCTCAGGTAGTCCTCCCACCTCAGCCTCCTGAGTAGCTGGAACTACAGGTATGTGCCACCATGCCCGGCTAATTTTTGTATTTTTTGTAGAGACAGGGTTTCACCATGTTGCCCAGGCTGGTCTCAAACTCCTGGACCCAAGCAATCCACCAGCCTCCGCTTCCCAAAGTGCTGGGATTGTAGGAATCAGGCACTGCACTTGACCACGTGATGGAACTTTATATGAAACCCTTCAGATCCACTCTTCTCACAGACAGTGCTGTCAAAATCTCAATCTGCTTTGAGGGAGAGCTTTCAGAGAGTTATAAACAGCTCCAGCTCATGAAAACTTAGGATTTTATATGCAGTCCATCTGCATCGATATCACTAGGGATGGAGTTGCCAGATTTAGCAAATAAAGATTTAGAACTTCCAGTTAAATTTGAATTTCAGATACACAATGAATAATTTTTTAGGATAAGTATGTCTTATGCAACATTAGTATCAAATCTGGCAATGCTACCTGGGAGTTTCTTAAAAATACCTTCCAGCAAGTCACTCAGGTAATTCGTATGCACGTTAAAGTAAATGAACTTGCTCTAGGCTTGAGAAAGTGTTATTTTAGGCACATAAGTCACCGTTCAAAAAGAATCCTGTGAACTATCAAAACTGATCTCTCCATATTTATTTTAAATAATAATACATATTTATTATTCATGTACAAAAACTGTTGCATATACTTTATTTTTTATTTTTTTACTTAAAAAAAATAGAGGACCGGACACAGTGGCTGATACCTGTAATCCCAGCACTTTGGGAGGCCGAGGTGGGTGGATCACCCGAGGTCAGGAGTTCGAGACCAGCCTGGCCAACATGATGAAACTCTGTCTCTACTAAAAATACAAAAATTAGCCAGGCGTGGTGACAGGTGCCTATATCCCAGCTACTTGGGAGGCTGAGGCAGGAGAATCGCTTGAACCCGGGAGGTAGGGTTGCAGTGAGCCGAGATCGCGCCACTGCACTCCAGCCTAGATGACAGAGCAAGACCTAGTCTCGAGAAAAAAAAAAAAAAAAAAAAAGAAGACAGGGTCTTCCCTGTCTCTATTGTTGCTCAGTATGTTGCCCAGACTGGCCTCAAACTCCTGGCCTCAAGCAAGCCTTCTGCCTCAGCCTCTCAAAGTGCTGGGATTATAGGCATGAGCCACCACACCTGGCCACATATACTCTATAACCAAAACAATGAAATGTTTAACTTTTGGCTCCTTTTGCCTCCCAAGCAGAATGAGGTAGTAGATTAGAGCGAATTGCCGATGAGGCCCTGAAGTAAAGTGATTGTGACCAAAAAATATGACCCAACAGGCTAGGTGGTGTTGCCCTGATTCTCAACTCACTTCTTATAAACTAACTGGTGGTTGTGATACTGCGCGCAAGCCGCCACTGAATGACAACAGAACAGCAACCAGGGCCAGCTCCCTGGCCATGTTGCCTGTGCACGGGCCCAGTTCACAGGGGCCTCACGTTTGAATTTCTTCAGAATTTTATCTTTGAACTTGGATTTTGCAAGTGAAGTCCGATAGGACGATGGAGCATGTGAGCAGAGAAGAAATGCATGATTTGTGTGTATTCAGCCATCCTTACACATAGCATTAATGATGCCTGCTGAGCACAGAATTCTGGTGGACAAGTTCAGTGAGACTCAAAGAGAATACAAGGCAAATGTATTATGCCTACATCTAAGGGATGCGGGGGTCTGCTCACGGCCTCAAGAGGCCACACTTCCATTCAAATCAAGGCTGCTTCAAATGCCTAAATAAATGTCATTAGATGTTGGAAATACGACAAACCAAGGAGCTCTAACTAGCCTTTCTTATTCATGTTACCTCTCTGTATGAGCCAATCACAGTATCTGTGCTGAAAATGAGGACATAGGAAGAAAGGGAAAGATGGGGCAGTGCACGATTCTTTTTGCTTCAGGTCCTTCTTTCCTCATTAGGAAGGTATGGAGTAGTGGTAAAATCTTCCTGCATCAACACATGAAATTAAAAAGGTTGAGTGAGTTTTGTACCGCATTTCTACTGCTCCATTTTGATATGGTGTGACTGTGTCCCCACCCAAATCTCATCTTGAATTGTAGCTCCCATAATTCCCACGTGTTGTGGGAGGGACCTGGTGGGAGATAATGGAATCATGGGGGCTGTTTCCCCCATACTGTTCTTGTGGTAGGGAATAAGTCTCGAGAGATTTGATAATTTTATAAAAAGGAGAAACCCGTTTGCTTGGCTCTCATTCTCTCTTGTCTGCCGCCATGTAAGATGTCCCTTTCACCTTCGGCCACGATTGTGAGGCCTCCCCAGTCATGTGGAACTGTGAGTCCATTAAACCTCTTTTTCCTTATAAATTATCTAGTCTCAGGTATGTCTTTATCAGCAGCATGCAAACAAATTAATACACTTTTAATTAAAAAAAATTTTTAATTACTTTTTAGAAATAGCATCTCACTCTGTCACCCAGGCTGGAGTGCTGTGGTATGATCATAGCTCACTGCAGCCTTGAATTCCTGGACATAAATGATCTTCCTGCCTCAGCCTCCCTGGTAGCTGGGACTACAGGCACACACCACTATGCCTGGTTAATTTTTAAATTTTTTGTAGAGATAAAATCTCCCTATGTTCTTGCTCAGGCAGGTTTTAAACTCCTGGCCTCAAGCAATCTTTCCACCTCAGCCTCCCAAAGCGCTGGGATTACGGGGTGAGCCACCGCACCCAGCCCTTCATTGTTCTTGTAAGGACAGAACAAAATACACATGATCCGTGCACAATGAAGTGTGTAGTTTGGTGATTCTGCGTGAGTTAAATGCTCTGACATTTTCTTTTCTTTTCTTTCTTTCTTTCTCCACCTTCCCGGTTCAAGCGATTCTCCTGCCTCAGCCTCTCCAGTAGCTGAGATTACAGGAGCTCACCACCACGCCCAGCTAATTTTTGTATTTTTAGTAGAGGCTCATTACAGGCATGAGCCAAGGCGCCCAGCCTGACATTTTCATTTAAAATGGGCATTATGCAATATAATATGAATGTTGAGGCCGAGTGTGGTGGCTCACGTCTGTAATTCCAGCACTTTGGAAGACCAAGGTGAGCAGATCATGAGGTCAGGAGATTGAGACCATCCTGGCCAACATGGTGAAACGCTGTCCCTACTAAAAATACAAAAATTAGCCTGGAGTGATGGCTGTGCCTGTAATCCCAGCTACTCGGGAGGCTGAGGCAGGAGAATTGCTTGAACCCAGGAG
>NW_012104588.1:1089238-1092876 GCF_000951045.1 Mandrillus leucophaeus
TTTTTTTTTTTTAGCTTGGAATGACATTAAAAAGCAAATAAAAAACATTGTGACAAGTGAAGGGACAGAGTACAGAAGAAAAGAAAAAGCTTTTTCTGTGAGTCCTTTTAATGGTACTTCCGCCGCTGCATACGGAACAAGGGGTCACGCGTCTTCATGTTGCACCAGACCCCATAAATTATGTAGCCAGCCCTGACAGCGCCCTTAGTGGTTTTATGTGCAATTAGGGTAGTGGGGGAGGGCCGAGGTAGATTTTGAAGTGCCACAGTGTTATTTTAGGAAGGGAGGAGCCGACTGAGATTTCGTGAAGGAATGCACTTCAGAAAATGAGTACAAAGATGAAAGTGCCGGGGCAGTCAGCCTTTCATTATGCCCTGACTCCTCATTCTCCCACCCAAATGAATGACAGATATCCTCTACCAAAAAACTCTAAAAGATAGACGTGCAGGCCGTGTCAGATGACTCCTTCAGTAAATATAATATATCACATAAATACAATTAAATAATTATAAATGAAAACAATAATGATTTTATATCATTGATATTGTTAGATAGCAAAGATTGTACGTATTTTTTTCATCCAAAAAGTCAGCATAGACTTTAGTCTGAAGGACACTGAAGAGGACTTTATTTTGATTAACTGATCAATAAAATAAAAATAAACTCGATTATCATACCCCATCCTTTTAGATTTTTTAACGTAAATATTTTATGAAAGTTTAAGTAAGTCTACAAATATCAGAAATAATAGTCTTGCTCTCCTTTGGGGAATTTTGAAAGTTTCTTTTCTTTAAAGGTACTCTAAAGTACTCTAAAAGTAATATCAGAGTATCTTGGATTAGTGACTTTGAAGGGTTTTTTTCTTTTCCCTTCTTCCTTTTGGAATCCTAAACATGTCCTTACACAGAAGACTTGGAATCCCTAGAGAGAGAAAACAAAAAGAAGTGGTGAGATTTCCTGGGCTTCTCTGATGGCCTGCTGCTCCTAATCTATCAATTAAGATAGCCAGGTGACACTAAAGAAAGTAATCAAAATGTGTCTGGTCTTTGCAACCTAAGTCATGTTGAATCAATACCATTTGTTAGGGAGAAAATTGCAAAGGCATGCAAACTTACATTTTAAAGGAATTTACAGCCAAAGTCCCCAAGCACTAAGCAACATCTGGAGTATACTGAGCTCTTCGTCATTTCGTTTATCTCACGTAAAAGTTTGACAAGACATAGGTGATCCTTTTTAATGTACTCTTGACCACCAAAATAATTTATTATCCATCTCTATACAATACAAGGGAAAATCGAAAATCTTACATAACATTAAAGACGTTTGTTGAACACTTACTTCCTTTTGTGCAATTTACCTGGATTATCTTTTTTTTTTTTTTTTGAGACAGAGTCTTGCTCTGTTGCCCAGGCTGGAGTGCAGTGGCTCAATCTCGGCTCGGCTCACTACAACCTCTGTCTCCTGGGTTCAAGCGATTCTTCTGCCTCAGCCTCCTGAGTAGCTGGAACACAGGCGCCCACCACCACACCCGGCTAATTTTTTTTTTTTTGCTAGAGATGGGTTTCGTCATGTTGGCCAGGCTGGTCTCGAATGCCTGACCTCGTGATCTGCCCACCTCGGCCTCCCAAAGTGCTGGGATTACGGGCATGAGCCACCGAGCCCGGCTGCAATTTACCTAGATTATCTACTTTAATCCTCCCCAGAACACTATGAGGGAGGTCCTACTGTTATTCCATTTTACAGATAAGAAATCCAAGTGTCAGATTTTGAGCAATTTGTCCAAACTCACAAAACTCGTAAGTGATAAAGACAGAATTTAGTATACAACTCCCCTCTGCTAAATTTAATTGGCTTAAAAAAAAAGTCAGAATTTAAATTTTGACACGTTAATTCTAGAATTCATTGAACTTAATTACTATGCCACACTTGCTCCTCAGAGTGTACTAAAATAACAATTCTCTTAGCTACTATACAGAGATAAAGATTAGAAAAAGAGGCTTCTGGCTAGGTGCAGTGGTTCACACCTGTAATCCCAGTACTTTGGGAGGCTGAGGGGGAGGATTGCCTGAGCTCAGGAGTTGGAGACCAGGCTGGGCAACATGGCAACACCCCATCTCTATAAAGAGTCTTCTACATTAATCTCAACCCCTCCTCTCCTCAAGGATGATTATGCTTGAATACTTTCTTTTTTTTCTTTTTCTTTTTTTTCTTTTTTTCTCTTTTTGTTACCCAGGCTGGAGTGCAATGGCACGATCTTGGCTCACCGTAACCTCTGCCTCCCAGGTTCAAGTGATTCTCCGGCCTCAGCCTCCCAAGTAGCTGGGATTACAGGCGTACACCACCAAACCGGCCTAATCTTGTATTTTTAGTAGAGACAGCGTTTCACCAGGGTTGATCAGGCTGGGTCTTGAACTCCCGACCTCGAGTGATCTACTCACCTCAGCCTCCAAAAGTGTTGGGATTACACTCATGAGCCACCACGCCCGGCCATGCTTGAGTACTTGCTATGTTATTATTTCAAAAGGCAGTGTAGTAGAAGGGAAATATAGTAAGGTCTAATAAATCCAATGTCATTTGCCTCTGCTCAGGAATTTTTTTTTTAACTCAAGCCAAAACCATTGGAAAGAACTAGAATATAACATAATTTAACTTTGCTGCCTTAAGTCTTAGAAAATGGTCTTTCTTGGCCGTGCATGATGGCTCACGCCTGTAATCCCAGCACTTTGGGAGGCCGAGACGGGTGGATCATGAGATCAGGAGATCGGGACCATCCTGGTTAACAGGGTGAAACCCCGTCTCTACTAAAAATTTAAAAAAAAAAAAAAAATCTGTCGGGCGTCGTGGCGGGCTCCTGTAGTCCCAACTACTCCAGAGGCTGAGGCAGGAGAATGGCATGAACCTGGGAGGTAGAGCTTGCAGTGAGCCGCGATCACACCACTACACTCCAGCCTGGGCGACAGAATGAGATTACGTCTCAAAAAAAAAAGAAAAAAAGAAATGGTCTTTCTTTTTTTCGGACAGGGTCTCCCTCTGTCACCCCAGCGCTGGTGTGTAGTGGCACGATCTTGGTTCATTGCAACCGCCACCTTCCAGGTTCAAGTAATCGTCATGTCTCAGCTACTCATGTGACTGGGATTACAGGTGTGCACCACCATGCCCATCTAATTTTTGTGTTTTTAGTAGAGACTGAGTTTCACCACGTTGCCCCAGTTAGTCTGGAACTCATCGCCTCATGCGAGCCGCCCACCTCGGCCTCCCAAAGCGCTAGGATTATAGGTGTGAGCTACTTTGCCTGGCCTGAAGAGGTCTTATAACACCTGAGGGTTTTGGTAGTTTCAGAAAATACAAATTAGTCATATTTGTATGAACCCCTGTATAATTTTAGAATGGTTATTTAATCAGATGACCCAGGAGCACTTAATACACAAAATGTGCTGATCACTGTGAGTTGGACTGCATTCCTAACAAGCAAAATTGCTATACTAATTTTTTAAAGGGCCACTAGAATAATAATGGAAATATTCTGCCAAACTTAACTAAGTAGTTTGAAAATCGGGCCAGGCGCAGTGGCTCACACCTGAAAGGCCGAGGTGGGCAGATCATGAGGTCAGGAGTTCGAGACCAGCCTGGCCAAGATG
>NW_012104588.1:1093816-1099216 GCF_000951045.1 Mandrillus leucophaeus
GGGCACGGTGGCTCACGCCTGTAATCCCAGCACTTTGGGAGGCCGAGGCAGGCGGATCACCTGAGGTCAGGAGTTTGAGACCAGCCTGACCAGCCCGGTGAAACCCCATCTCTACTAAAAATACAAAAAATATATATATATATAAAAATACAAAACAAAAATACAAAAAAATTAGCCGGGCGTTGTGGTGTGTGCCTGTAATCCCAGCTACTCTGGAGGCTGAGGCAGGAGAATTGCTTGAATCTGGGAGGCGGAGGTTGCAGTGAGCTGAGATTGCACCATTGCACTCCAGCCTAGGCGACAAGAGTGAAACTCCATCTCAAAAAAAAAAAAAAAAAATTGACTCATTTAGGCCGGGCATAGTGGCTCATGCCTGTAATCCCAACACTTTGGGAGGCCTTGGATCACGAGGTCAAGAGATTGAGACCATCCTGGCCAACATGGTGAAACCCTGTCTCTACTAAAAATGCAAAAATTAGCTGGGCATGGTGGCATGTGCATGTAATGCCAGCTACTCTAGAGGCTGAGGCAGGGGAATTGCTTGAACCAGGGAGTCGGAGGTTGCAGCAAGCCAAGATCGCACCACTACACCCCAGCCTGGTGACAGAGCAAGACTCCGTCTCAAAAAAAAAAAAATTGACTTATCTGTAGAAAGAGTTTGTGTCAGTCAGGATAGGCTAGATTATGCAGTGGTAACAAATAACTCCCAAAATTCCAGTGATGTAAGTAATAAAGTTTTACTTCTCATTCACCTAACACATCCCAGATGAACCAAGGTCCTCTGACACCTTTGTGCAACATTTTCCTCACGCTGGGATCCAAGCTGATGGATTTAGCCTGCTGGATTCAGCCTGCTGGAAAACTGTCATCTGAACATGGCTGCTCACGGTGATAGAGGGAAATAACCACACAGCAAATTTCACATCACCTTGGTCAAGCCAGTCACATGATCACACCTAACTCCAGAGGAAGCAGGTAAGTACACTCCTCCCATGTATGCAGGAGAAAGAACAGCTCTCATGACCATCACAAGTTAGACCAGCACAACGGCTGTTCATGTGGAAAATTGCCTGAGGGTTTCAGTTGATGGCAAAAGCATCATAAGACAAGAAGGCTTTGGTTGATGAAAACGCTAACGCAGTCTTAGAGTGCATTGATTGAGGGATCTGTGGCAGACTGATAATGGCCTCCGAAGAAATCGAGGTCCTAGTCCCTGGAACCTATGAATGCTATCTTCTATGGCGAAAGGGATTTTGTACCTGTGATTACCTTAAGGATTTGGGGTGGGAAGATTATCCTGAATTATCTGGGTGGGCCTTGAATGTAATCACAAGTATCCTTATATAAGAGGGAGACATAGCTGGGCCTTGTGGCGGGCGCCTGTAGTCCCAGGTACTTGGGAGGCTGAGGCAGAAGAATGGCAAGAACCCGGGAGGCGGAGCTTGCAGTGAGCTGAGATCACGCCACTGCAACCCAGCCTGGGCACAACAGAGCGGGACTCCGTCTCAAGAAAAAAAAAAACAAAAAAAAAGAGGGAGACAAAGGGAAATTGGAGTGATAGGTTTTGAAGATGAAATAAGGAACCAGCCCCACTGATACCTTGATTTTAGCCCTGTAAGACTTATTTCACATTTCTTACCTCCAGAGCTGGAAAATAAGGACTTTTTGTTGTTTTAAGCCATTAAATGTGTGGTAATTTGTTACAGCACCAATAGAAAGCTAAAACACTGTCTTTTTGTTTTGAGAGTCACTCTTTTGCCCAGGCTGGAATGCAATGATACAATCATGGCTCACTGCAGCCACAAACTCCTGGGCTCAAGCGATCCTCCCACTTCAGCCTCCTGACTTGCTGGGACTGCAGACAAGCACAACAACTGGCTTTTAAAAAATTTTTTTGTAGAGACGTGATTTCACTATATTTCCCAGGCTGGTCTCGAACTCCTGGGCTCAAGCAGTCCTACCACCGTGGCCTCCCAAAGTGCTAAGATTACAGGTGTGAGCCACCACACCTGGCCAGAAACTAAAATACTATATAAAGCAAGATTGGCTGGCCACGGTGGCTGACACCTGTAATCCCAGCACTTCGGGAGGCTGAGGCGGGCGGATCACCTGAGATCGGGATTTTGAGACCAGCCTGACCAACATGGAGAAACCCCGTCTCTACTGAAAATAAAAAATTAGCCGGGCATGGTGGCGGGTGCCTGTAATCACAGCTGCTTGGGAGGTTGAGGCAGGAGAATCACTTGAACCCGGGAGGCAGAGGTTGCAGTGAGCCGAGATGGCATCACTGCACTCCAGCCTGGGCAACAGCCAAACTCCATCTAAAACAAACAAACAAAAAAAACAAGGATTGTTTTGTTTCCAAGTGAAACAAGCAGATTAATAAACAGGCTCAATAGCACATAATATACAGAGCCACCGAGGCTGTTAAGGATGTTTAACCTAGAAAAGAGAAAACAACAAGGGATTTCACATATGAGAGTTGTCTTGTGACATAGGCAAGGCCTGCTCTGCATAGACACAGCAGCCAAAACTTTGTCAGTGAGTAGCACTGTTACAGGGTTTAGCTTACAATAAGGACTAAGCCCGTCGAGTGCTGGGACAGGCTACCCTGGTAGCACTGGGTATAGGTGCAAAGACGCTGGGTGAGCAGCGGTCGAGGATGTTGCTAGAGAGAATGTTGCATTGGGGAGGGGATTTGGATACATAACTACTCAAGTGTCTTCCACAGTTTTTTTCCCCACCTGTATCTGGTTCTAATAGTTACCTTAATAAGGAGCCCGCCTGACAGTTTACAGGTGCGGGAGGGCCGCGGGCTATGTTAAAAAGGGGCTCATTATTGGTCAACCAATTGGTAAAGGTGCCTGTTAAAGGGAACAGATGTCATTAAAGTTAGAAGGACCCAATGCAAAGGCCTGGAGGAGGAAAGGTGCCCAGGTAGAAACCAGAGAAGGGGTGGCTTGGTAGAAGACCTAGAGATGATGTAAGACTTTTCCCACGGATGAACTGAGGCGCAACCATCAAAGTGAAGGACAGAGAGCTCTGAATGAACCCTATGAAACTCACCGAAGTTTTATTTAAGCAATTGTTAGCATTTTTTTTTCTTTTCTTTGTTTTGTAAATAAACAGAGACAGGGTCCTGTATGTTTCTCAGGCTGGTCTCAAACTCCTAGGCTCAAGCAATCCTCCCACCTCAGCCTCCCAAAGTGCTGGGGTTACAGGGGTAAAACACTGCTCTAGGCCAAAAAGCAGTTGTTAGAATTTAATGAACCATCTTCCATGTGGCTTCAAGCCACCAGGACACAGCATATATATATATAGTGTATATATATGTATGTGTGTGTATATATACTCTATATATGTGTATATATAGTATATATATTTTGTATATATTGTGTATATATACATATATATTTTGTATATACATTATGTATATATACATATATATATATTTGCTGTGTGGCTATGTCCCTCTATCACTGTGAGCAGCTATGTGTATGTGTGTGTGTGTGTGTGTGTGTGTGTGTGTAATGATCTCGGCTCACTGCAACTCCTCCCATGTATCCAGAAGGAGAAAGAACAGCTTTCATGACCATTGCAGGTTAGATCAGCAGAACAGCAAGCAACCTCTGCTTCCTGGGTTCAAGTGATTCTCGTGCCTCAGCCTCCCAAATAGCTGGGCTATAGGTAGCCACCACCACACCCGGCTAATTTTTCTATTTTTAGTAGAGATGGGGTTTCACCATGTTGCCCAGGCTGGTCACGAACTCCTGATCTAAGTGATCCACCTGCGTCCGCCTCCCAAAGTGCTGGAATTACAGGCATGAGCCACCGTGCCCAGTCAGGACACAGCACACACACACACACACACACACACACACACATACACACACACACACACATATTTTTTTTTTAGACAGAGTCTTGCTCTGTTGCCTGGGCTGGAATGCAGTGGTGCGATCTTGGCTTACTGCAACCTCCACCTCCCGGGTTAAAGCGATTCTCCTGCCTCAGTAGAATACGGTAGCTGGGACTACAGGCACGTGCCACCACACCTGGCTAATTTTTGTATTTTTAATAGAGACAGGATTTCACCATGTTGGCCAAGCTGGTGTCAAACTCCTGACCTTGTGATCCGCCCCGCTCAGCCTCTCAAAGTGCTGTGATTTCAGGCATAAGCCACCACGCCTGGCCGCATTTTTAAATCCTCTCGTCATCTGTGTAGCTTAAAGCTCAGGAACCTGACAATCTGGCTTTCTTCCTCCCTCTTATTCCTTCTCAGTCTCTTTGCCGACTCCTCCTCTGACCTCCTTTCGAGATCATGTTTCTTTGAGCATTGCCTGCATTATAATCACTAGGAGTGCTGGTTAATAAAGCCAAGGTCACAGAGGTGTGGCCTGAGAACCTTGATTTTTAGCCAGCTCCCTAGTTGATTTCTTTGCTCTTTGGAGTTTAACAATTAATACTTTAAATACTAACCTTCTTCAAAATTCTGTCCTTATGTTCTCTTACTTATTCTTTTACACTTTCACTGGCACACCATCTGGCAAGTAGCAGAGAGAAAAATTATATTTATATTGTTTTGGGGTCTCTCTGTCACTCAGGCTAGAGTCCAATGGTGTGATCATAGCTCACTGCAGCCTTGAACTCCTGGGCTCAAGCGATCCTCCCACCTCAGCCCCCGTAGCTGGGACCTCAGGCGCACACCACTGCGCCTGGCTGATTTTTTTATGTTTTCTATTTTTGTAGAGCTGGGTCTCACCATCTTGCCCAGGCGAGTCTCAAACTTGGGCTCAAGCCATCCTCCCACCTTGGCCTTCCAAAGTGCTAGAATTACAGGCATGGGCCACCACACCTGGCCAGAAAAAATATTTCTGAAAATATTGAATAATTTCATCCAAAGCTACAGCTTCAGGTATTGCCTATGTGCTGATGAGGACTCTCTAAATTATATCTCCAGGCTACGCCTCTCCTGAGCCTCAGACTAAACTCTCAACTGCCGATTATACAACAGGTATTCCAAACTTAAAAACATGTGAAACTGAGTTTGTTATATTTCCTGTAAAATCCTTTTCACACTTGCAAATTCATTCCTTCTTTAATTTTCCCTCTTAGTTAGCATGGTCACCATCTACCCTGTGTTGAGCAAAAATATGTGAAGTCTTCTTTTATTCAACCCCATTCCCACTGGGGTACTCATGAACCCCAGATTCGTATTATTGCAGTATCTTCTGATTCTATCCCTCATCCTTCGTTCTCCACTACAACTACCAAATACAAATACAAAATGTCCCATATACAACTAGCAAATCTGTATCTTTTGTTGCCAGGAAAACTCCAAGAGCCCCACAGTGAATTCTTCAGCTACCAAGCTCTCTCTCTTTTTTTTTTTTTTTTTTT
>NW_012104588.1:1100337-1106433 GCF_000951045.1 Mandrillus leucophaeus
AGTGATTCTTCTGCCTCAGCCTCCTGAGTAGCTACGATTACAGGCACGCACCACCACACCTGGCTAAGTTTTGTCTTTTTAGTAGAGACAGGTTTTCACCATATTGGCCAGGCTGGTCTGGAATGCCTGACCTCGTGATCCGCCCACCTTGGCCTCCTAAAGTGCTGGGATTGCAGGCATGAGCCACCGCGCTGGCCGATATGCTGATTTTTCACAGCCTTCTGCGTTCCCCAGCATCTGTTCATGCATCTATTATAGAATGTATTGTATTAAATGGAAATTATCTATGTACCTTTTTCCTCTCCCAATGAACTATGATCTCCTAAGAAAATAGACCCTCTTTTTCTTTTCTTTTTTTTTTTCTTAAGATGGAATCTTGCTCTGTCACCCAGGCTGCAGGCTGGAGTGCAGCAGCACGATCTCAGCTCATTGCAACCCCCACCTCCTGAATTCAAGCAATTCTTGTGCCTCAGCCTACCGAGTGGCTGCAACTAAAGGCGTGTGCCACCATGTCCGGGTAATTTTTTTTTTTTTTTTTTTAAGTAGAGATGGAGTTTTACCATGTTGACCAGACTGATCTTGAACTCTTGACCTCAGGTAATCACCCACCTCAGCCTCCCAAAGTGCTGGGATTACAGGCGTGAGCCACCTTGCCCAGCCTAGACTATCTTTCTCATCTTTGCATTCCCATTGCCTAGCATAAAGCCTGTTACATCGAAGCTGGTAAATAAATACTTGCTTATAGAATGAATCAATATCAGAGCTGATTTCAGGGAACTGTCTAGAATGATTCTATTTTGGAGGGTGTTACGGAGACCACCTAGCACCAGTGTCAAGGAATGCTTCCTTTGGATATTCTTACTGAGATCTCTGGTATCACAAATTTACCCATTTCTCCTTCCATGGTTGGCACAGATGAAAATTATTGAATAATATTTTAAATCTTATTTGAAGTTTTAATCTTTCATAGAACTTTGTAACCTGATTATTGCTCCAAGACAGAAGAGAGAATTTTTAAAATATTACCCTTAGAGAGAGTTTAGTATAGCAACAGCACACAAAACTTTGAAGTATTGCAATGGACGATGAAAGTGCTTATTCAGTAAACAATTCAATGTGACTAGATTCAGTATGTATTTAGACTGCCAGTTTTCCACGGGGGAAGCAACTGCCTAAACTTTCTCCTATTCTGAAAGACATTTCCTGGAACTCTCACTCCATTTAATCACGACCATCTCAGTGCCCATTGGAAAGATTATGGCTGCTGTGGGCTGAATGTGTCTCCCCAAAATTCATATGTTGAAATCCTAACCCCAAATGTGATGACATTAGGAGGTGAAGACTTAGGAGGGAGGTACTTGGGTCGTGAGGGTGGAGCCCATGATCTAATTACTCAGAATCCAACCAGACTGACACCCTGATCTCCAGCTTTCAACCTCCAGAACTCTGAGAAATAAATTTCTGGTGTTTATAAGCCACCCAGCCTATGGTACTCTGTTAAATAGCCTGAACTAGGCCAGGTGAGGTGGCTCACACCTGTAATCCCAGCATTTCGGGAGGCTGAGGTGGGTGGATTACCTGAGGTCAGGAGTTCGACACCAGCCTGGCCAACATGGTGAAAATCCGTCTCTACTAAAAACACAAAAATTAGCCAGGTGCAGTGGTATGCACTTGTGGTCCCAGGAGGCTCAGGGAGGAGAACTGCTTGAACTTAGGAGGCAGAGGTTGCAGTGAGCCAAGATCATGCCACTGCACTCAAGCTTGGGCAACAGAGCAAGGCTCTGTCTGAAACAAACAAACAAAAAATGGCCTGAACTGACTAAGACAATGGCTGCTGGTGGCAGAAATCAAAGGAAGAGAATCTTCTACTCAGTATTACAGATTACAGAGTCCTACAACCAGTCTAGCAGTGGTTTAAGAACGTGGACTGGCCAGGCATGGCTCACACCTGTAATCCCAGCACTTTGGGAGGCCAAGGCAGGAGATTCCCTTGAGCCCAGGGATTGAACAGCAGCCTGGGCAACAAACTGAGATTGCATCTCTACAAATAATTGAAAAAAAAATTAGCCAGGCGTGGTGGCATGCACCTGTGGTCCTAGCTACTCAGGAGGCTGAGGCAGGAGGATTGCTCTAGCCCAGCTGGTCGAGGCTGCAGTGAGCCATGATTGAGCCATTGCACTCCAGCCTGGACCACAGAGTGAAACCCTGTCTTAAAAAACGAAACAAGAACCTGGACTTGGAAAAGATGGAGTAGTGAATTCAGACCACAGACTGTTTCTCTTATTTATTTCCTCAAGGAATAGGGAAAAATCATAAAAAGCAGGGAAAAAAAATTTACTGCCAGCCGCCAAACAAGGAAAGAAGTACAGCCTCATATATCATCTTCACAGTGGGGTTGGAGGCCAAGAAGAGGAACAGAAGAGTCTGCTGTGGTTTTGCTTAACCTCTAAGAATGCTCATCAATCTTCCCCAATTTGGAGAGAAGGAGACAAGGGTAGGTCCAGAGAAAAAATAAGGGAGACATTGTGGGAACCAAGGTCGTATCTTCCCACTCCAGATTTTAGCAGAGAGCTAAGAATCTGTCAGCTTTTTTTCATTTTCCAGGATTTATCACTGAATATGGGGGCTGAATCAGCCTCCATGAAGACAGGCTACACCTCCAAATGGGTGGAGTGAGCCTTGACATGGAACACTTATCCTGAACTCAGGAGAGCAGAGCCCAGGTTGATCAGTTCCAGCCAAGCTCTCCTTTCTGCTCTAGTAATATTGAGGCCTCAGGTAGTAACTGCAAGGAAATGCAGTACGTCTCAGAAAAGCTAGGAAGGCAGTCATAGAGACCTGACTCTCATCGGATCAGAAAAATGAAAGCTCTGAACAGAGATGCCTACGTTGATCATTAACAACTGACAATAAAAAGGCAACTATGCAAATGTGCTATGGGAAAAAAAAAAAAGTAAGAAGCATAGCATGAAAAAGATAGATGAGCCTTGTTTGGGAAGAAAAGCCACCCAAGAAACAAGGAAATGTCCCTAGTATGTTTGTGCTGTAATTATGGCTTACACTAACTGAGTGCCTAATACATTTCAGACACTGTTTCAAGTTCTTTACACATTATTTCTTTCCTTTTTTTTTTTTTTTTTTTTTGAGACGGAGTCTTGCTCTGTCTCCCAGGCGTGAGTGCAGTGGTGCGATCTTGGCTCACTACAACCTCCGCCTCCTGGGTTCAAGCCATTCTCCTGCCTCAGCCTCCTGAGTACCTGGGACTACAGGCACCCCCCTACCACGCCCAGCTAATTATTTGTATTTTCAGTAGAGATGGGGTTTCACTGTGTTAGCCAGGATGGTCTCTATCTCCTGACCTCGTGATCTGCCCGCCTCAACCTCCCAAAGTGCTGGGATTACAGGCGTGAGCCATCGCGCCCAGCCAACACATTATTTCTTTGCACATGCTGTGAAGTATGTATTTTTATTGTCTTAATTTTATAGATCAACTGAGGTTAAATTACTTATGGGTAGCAGGTGGCCAGTTAACCTATGTGGTCCAGCTTCAGAGACCTGGTTTTGAGCATCTTTACTGTGCTGATTTAGAATAATTTAAGTAGTCGAACAAGTTGGTCCAAAATGCAATAATAAACAGCTGAATAAAATGAAAGAGACTAAACCGCTGATAAGACAAATTGAGGATCAAATCATCACAATTTCCACACTGGTGAATAAAATAGGAGTGAATGAAGAGACCAGATGGAAAACAAAATTACTTACATAAAGGAAAGTTTTATGATTATCAAATTGAATGGAGAGGGAGAAGACACACCTTGAAAATGATTGAAGAGGAGGTAAGTTATACAGAGGACAGACGTGGTGCAAAGTAAGAATAGTGGCAGAGAACTGAAAAGTGATACAGAAAAAGTATTCAATGACATAACAAAAGAGAATATTCCTGAAATAAAGGAAAAATTGAATCTGAGCTAGAAAAATCACTGTGTTCTTTAGGAAATTCTCCTATACAACAACTAACTCTAAACTGTGTCTTGATGAAATCATTGCATTTCAAGGAGGCCCCTACAAAAGGGAAATATGACCTCATCTTTTCTCCTTCCCTCCCTCCCTCCCTCCCTTCCTTTCTTCCTTCCTTCCTTTCTTTTCTTTCTTTCTTCTTTTTTTTTTTGAGAAAGAGTCTTGCTCTGTCACCTGGGCTGTAGTGCAGTGCTGTGATCTCGGCTCACTGCAAGCTCTGCCTCCCGGGTTCCCGCCATTCTCCTGCTTCAGCCTCCTGAGTAGCTGGGACTACAGGTGCCCACCACGATGCCTGGCTAATTATTTGTATTTTTAGTGGAGACGGGGTTTCACTTGTATTAGCCAGGATAGTCTCCATCTCCTGACCTCGTGATTCGCCCGCCTCCGCCTCCCAAAGTGCTGGGATTACAGGTGTGAGCCACCACACCTGGCTTCTTTTCTTTCTTTCTTCATTCCTTCTTTTGTTTATTTCTCTTTCTTCCTTTCTTTCTCTCCTTCCTTCCCTCTCTCCTTCTCTTTTTCTTTCCCTCCCCCTCTCTCCCTCTCTCTCTCCTTCCTTCTTTCCTTCTTTCTTTCTTTCCTTCTCTTTCTTTTCTTTCTTTCCTTCTCTTTCTTTTCTTTCTTTCCTTCTCTTTCTTTTCTTTCTTTCCTTCTTTCTGACAGGGTCTTGCTCTGTTGCTCAGGCTGAAGTACACTGGCATGATCAGGGCTCACTGCAACCTTGACCTCCCGGGCTTACTGAGCAATCCTTCTGCCTCAGCCTCCTGAGTAGCTGGGACTACAAATGCCCACCACCATACCCAGCTAATGACATTATATTTCTTTCCTTTTTTTTTTTTTCCGAGATGGAGTCTCACTTTGTCACCCAGGCTGGAGTGCAGTGGTGTGATCTTGGCTCACTGCAATCTCCACCTCCTGGGTTCAAGTGATTCTCCTGCCTCAGCCTCCCGAGTACCTGAAACTACAGGCGCCCACTACCACACCCAGCTAATCTTTGTATTTTTAATAGAGACAGGGTTTCACCGTGTTAGCCAGGATAGTTTCAATCTCCTGACCTCGTGATCTGCCCACCTTGGCCTCCCAAAGGGCTGGGATTACAGGCATGAGCCACCTCGCCCAGACACTCACATTATATTTCTTGACAACAAATGTAATGTCAGAAGACAAAAGAGAAATGTCTGCTAGGTTCTGAGGAAAGCAAAGAGGGACACAGATGTTTTACGTCAAGTTGTTATTCAAGTCTAAAAGCAGTAGTCTTTCTCAAATATGAATAATATCCTATGATTAGCATTTAATGCATATAAATATAGGACTAATACTAAAGAATTATGGGAACTGGCCGGGTGCAGTGGCCTGTAATCCCAGCAGTTTGCGGGGCTGAGTTGGGTGGATCACCTGAGGTTGGGAGTTCGAGACCAGCCTGACCAATATGGTGAAAGCTTCAGTAGACAGGGTCTACTAAAAATACTAAAATTAGCCAGGCTGTGGTGGCATGCACCTGTAACCCCTGCTACTCAGGAGGCTGAGGTGGGAGAATCACTTGAACCTGGGAGGTGGAGGTTGGTTGCAGTGAACCAAGATCATGCCGCTGCACTCCAGCCTGGGCAACAGAGGGAGACCTTTTTTATGAAAAAGAAAGAAAGAAAGAAAGAATTATAGGAATCAAGCTTACAAAGGCAAACATATGTATTTTAAGCCTTGACAAAACAAAATATAATTCATAACTATCAACCTTGGAAGAGGAGGATGGAGTTAGCACTTCCTTTGGTTTCATGTGAACTCCTTTCTCTTCTACTAAAATACTGTAAAAGGACTGTATTACTATTATCATCTAATTTGAATAACCATTTTAATTTACATACCTTTTAAATATTTATTCGATATTTCAGTGAATGAATTTGTGAGTCTACAGTTTTCTGGATTGAGGGCCACCTTAATGTCTCAGGAGTTATTTCTGGGTGTTTTGGGGAGTATTAAATGATTTTATATTTTGCTCTTTGCATTTTTCTTCATCACTTAAATGTTTTATAATGAGTGTGTGCTTTTAAAGAATAAAACAATGAGGTCAGCATGGTGGCT
>NW_012104588.1:1107008-1107789 GCF_000951045.1 Mandrillus leucophaeus
GGATCATGAGGTCAGGAGATCGAGACCATCCTGGCTGACACGGTGAAACCCTGTCTCTACTAAAAAATACAAAAAACTAGCCAGGCGAGGTGGCGGGCGCCTGTAATCCCAGCTACTCGGGAGGCTGAGGCAGGAGAATGGCCTAAACTCAGGAGGCGGAGCTTGCAGTGAGCTGAGATCCGGCCACTGCACTCCAGCCTGGGCAACAGAGCAAGACTCCGTTTCAAAAAAAAAAAAGGAAGAAAAACAAAACATCTAGCTCTCCCATAGACTAATTAAAGTGACTCATCACCATGCTGAGGTTTCTTCCCTGTCACAGAGTAAACAGAGAGATGCTATCATTTGTCTAAGTAACTGAATACTTTTTTTAGTGACTTGAGAGGCTGGGAGTGAGAACTAGTTAATGAGAGTAAGAAGCACACCAATTTTTGAAAGTACAAGAACATCTGGGAAGCAAGCTACATTTTTCATACTGTTGTAACTGTTTCCATTTCTTCCTAGAGTGACAAATTCTAGTAGTTTCATTGTAAAGTAAGAGTTTTGTAGGGGAGTTTAACCCCTTTCTTTCCTTTCACTTGGAGCCTCAGCTGCTCTTGGCTCTGTCCAGTCCCTCACATCACTTTTCTGCCTGGGAGGCAGTGGATTCTTCAGGTATGAAAAGCATTGTGGCTGGGCAGCTGGCTCATGCCTGTAATCCCAGCACACTGGGAGGCCGACGCGAGTGGATCACCTGAGGTCAGGAGTTCCAGACCAGCCTGACCAACATGGCGAAACCCTGTCT
>NW_012104588.1:1113659-1114190 GCF_000951045.1 Mandrillus leucophaeus
ACGCCTGTAATCCCAGCACTTAGAGAGTCTAAGGCAGGCTAGATGACTTGAGTCCAGGAGTTCCAGACCAGTCCAGGCAACATGACAAAACTCCGTCTCTACGAAAAATGCAAGGATAGCTGGGCATGGTGGTGTTGCCTGTAGTACCAGCTACTGGGGAGGCTGAGGTGGGAGGATCACACCAGCCTGGGAGTTAGGAGGCTGCAGTGAGCTCTGATGGTGCCATGGCACAGCAGCCTGAGTAACAGAACCAGACTGTGTCTCACGAGAAAAGAAAAAAAAAAGAATAAAACAATAAAGTAACTCTTAAGAGAAAGAAACAAGTCCATATAAGTCCAATCTTGAGAAAGTCCTTTCTGGATTTTCCAGCTACCCCTTAAGATCCCAGCCTGCCATCAAAATCTGGCTCTAGGGCACGTGTTCTCAGCATCTCCAGAGGGCTGTGTCAGGGGCCATAATTAAAAAAAAAAAAAGAGGCCGGGCGCAGTGGCTCAAGCCTGTAATCCCAGCACTTTGGGAGGCTGAGACGGG
>NW_012104588.1:1117760-1118358 GCF_000951045.1 Mandrillus leucophaeus
AAAAAAAAGTAATAATAATAATAGAACAACTCACTAACACCATGATACAAGTGTGAATAAAGTGCTATGGGTGAGAGGTGAAGCCAGCTAGGCTTCCTGGGTCCAGTGGGGACTTGGAGAACTTTTCTGTCTAGCTAAAGGATTATAAACACACCAATCAGTCCTCTGTGTCTAGCTAAAGGTTTGTAAATGCACCAATCAACATTCTCTAAAAATGCACCAATCAGTGCTCTGTGTCTAGTTAAAGGTTTGTAAACGCGCCAGTCAGCATTCTGTAAAATGGACCAGTCAGCTCTCTGTAAAATGGACCGATCAGCAGGATGTGGGCAGGGCCAAATAAGGGAATAAAAGCTGCCCATCCCCGGCAACCCGCTGGGGTACCCTTCCATGCCCTGGAAGGTTTGTTCTTTTGCTCTTCACAATAAATCTTGCTGCTGCTCACTCTTTGGGTCCACACAACTTTTATGAGGTGTAAAACTCACTGTGAAGGTCTGCGGCTTCACTCCTGAAGTCAGCGAGACCACGAACCCACCAGAAGGAAGAAACTCTGGACACATCTGAACATCTGAAGGAACAAACTCTGGACACACCATCTTTA
>NW_012104588.1:1119316-1120280 GCF_000951045.1 Mandrillus leucophaeus
TATATATATATTTATAATTAAATCAGAGATTCTGCAAGGGATTTTAAAAATATTTATATTCCCTAACTATTCCTGCTCACAACAAAACAATTGTATTAATTTCTCTTTTAAAAGTTATACCCTTAAAGGAGGCCAACAGTTTACAAAGGAAATTTAGAACAAATAAAAGGAAATAACTTCTTCATGTGACTTGTGGTCAGCTAGAGGAATTTGCTATCAAAGAAGGTCAACTGGTCAAACACAGTCCTTGGGTGGTTTGCAAGGCCAGGGAAATAAAGCCGTCTTCAGGTAGTAATTGCTGGAGGACGGGAGCATCGCCTTGGGAGGCAGGCAGGAGCTGCCCTAATTGGCCGTTGCTAGAGGGAACAAAATGTCCAGTTTTAGTGCAAAGAAAAGTTTCAGCTTGAACTGGTAACGGGAACATCCTCTCGACCTTGATTTGGATATTCGGAACAAAATGCTGCTGATGAATGGCTCATTCAAACTGAAGCTACTTTCGTTTTAATGCCATATTTGACCTTTGGTCAGGCCAATGGACTCACACTAATTGGTGGCCATGTGGTAGTCATTGCTATTCATGCATGCCCTGGATCTTTTACTGAATTTAAAGGTCCTGGGCCAGGCCCTGGCAACACAAAAGGGCTCAATGTCTACCAAGGAAAACAGGTACTTTTAAAAAATAATAACTCACACCTGTAATCCCAGCACTTTGGGAGGCCAAGGTGGGCAGATCATGAGGTCAAGAGATCAAGACCATCCTGGCCAACATGGTGAAACCCCGTCTCTACTAAAAAAAATACAAAAATTAGGTGGGTGTGGTGGCGCATGCCTGTAGTCCCAGCTACTTGGGAGGCTGAGGCAGGAGAATTGCTTGAACCTGGGAAGTGGAAGTTGCTATGAGCAGAGGTCGTGCCACTGCACTACAGCCTTGGCAACAGAGCCAGACCAAGTCTCCAAAAAAAAA
>NW_012104588.1:1120874-1130288 GCF_000951045.1 Mandrillus leucophaeus
TCCTGAAGTCAGCGAGACCACGAACCCACCAGAAGGAAGAAACTCTGGACACATCTGAACATCTGAAGGAACAAACTCTGGACACACCATCTTTAAGAACTGTAACACCGCGAGGGTCCGCAGCTTCATTCTTGAAGTCAGCGAGACCAAGAACCCACTGGAAGGAATAAATTCTGGACGCATGGGGACATAAAAGGAATTCATTTTGCTGAGTTGGGGATCAGGAAATGTATTTTCCCAAACTTTCTTAAGAGTCCTTCTTGAATACTTGTTGAAAGAACAAATTCCTTAGCCCCAGCCTTGACATACTGAAGAAGGTCCGAGGGAGAGGCCAGAAATCCCTATACTTAACAAGTGCCCTGGGGGCCATTTGGGAAACTTGAGTAGGTAGGAGTTTGCCACGTGAAATGGGGGACAGGGTTTACTCAGGATAAATAAGTGCTCCTGTGTATATGTATCACCTCTGAGTATATGAATCACCCCAGGATGTATTAAAATGCAGATTTGGATTCAGTAGATCTAGGTTGGGTCCGGAATTTCATTTCTAATAGGCTCCCAGTTATGTCAAATCTGCTGTCCAACCAGCCACACTGAGCAGCAGGCTTTTATCTCTATAAGACTTCTTGACCAGGCACGGTGACTCACACCTGTAATCCCAGTACTTTGGGAGGCCAAGGCGTGTGGATCACTTGAGGTCAGGAGTTTGAGACCAACCTGGCCAACATGGTGAAACCCCATCTGTACCAAAAATACACAAATTAGCCAGGTGCGGTGGTAGGTGCCTGTGATCTCAGTTACTCGGGAGGCTGAAACAGGATTTCTTGAGTCCGGGAGGTGGAGGTTGCAGTGCGCCAAGATCGTGCCACTGACTGTACCCCAGCCTGGGCAACAGAACAAGACTGTCTCAAAAAAAAGACGACTTCTCATTGTCTTTACCATAGAGTACTGAACAATGTCCTTGGTGATACAACCTCTTTCCCCTCTGCAGTCTAGTCTTTTCCTCACTCCACCCTACTTTATGTTCCAACAAACTCAATTGTGATTTGTCTAAGGACACTAGCATGTGTCTCCTCTTCTACCTGCCCTCTTTCTCTCTGTTCAGCAAGCAGAGAGAAATTACAGTCCGAGATTCAGATTCCCATGCATTCATAATGTGTCCAGAATTGGTTCCTTCTGGTGGGTTCCTGGTCTCACTGACTTCAAGAATGAAGCCACAGACCCTCGCAGTGAGTGTTACAGTTCTTAAAGATGGTGTGTCCAGACTTCGTTCCTTCAGATATTCAAATGTGTCCAGAGTTTCTTCCTTCTGGTGGGCTTGTGGTCTCGCTGACTTCAAAAGTGAAGCTGCAAACCTTTGCAGCGACTGTTACAGCTCATAAAGGTGGCATGTCCGGAGTTGTTTGTTCTTCCCAGTGGGCTCCTGGTCTCGCTGACTTCAGGAACGAAGCTGCAGACCCTCACAGTGAGTGTTACAGCTCATAAAGGTAGTGTGGACCCAAAGAGTGAGCAGCAGCAAGATTTATCACGAGGAGCAAAAGAACAAACCTTCCACAGGGTGGAAGAGGACCCCACCAGGTTGCCACTGCTGGTTTGGGTGGCCAGCTTTTATACCCTTATTTGGCCCCGCCCATGTCCTGCTGATTGGTCCATTTTACAGAGTGCTGATTGGTCCATTTACAGAGTACTGATTGGTCCATTTTTACAGAGTGCTGGTTGGTGTTTACAAACCTTTAGCCAGACACAGAGCACTGATTGGTGCATTTTTACAGAGTACTGATGGGTGCCTTTACAAACCGTTAGCTAGACACAGAGTGCTGATTGGCGCATTTTTAGAGTGCTGATTGGTGCGTTTACAAACCTTTAGCTAGACAGAAAAGTTCTCCAAGTCCCCACCCACCCAGAAGCCCAGCCAGCTTCACCTCTCAAATAAGACCCCAGCATCGTGAGGATTTCCTCCGGGAAACATTCCCTGACCCCAAATCTGGGGTAGGCACCCTTCTTGAGCCTCTAACTCTCCCTGCCACACTGACCTGGTGGTTTGCTCATCCGACTTCCTTCCCACTCTGATCTGTTTCTCTAATCCCAGGACACACAGCCTGGTTTTGAGGAGCTCTTTGGTTGTTCATGAGTTGAATTGAATTAGACGAAAGGTTCACGTCAAACAGCTTGGCAAACATTTGCAGAGGCTCAAAGATGGGAAAGTCGTGTGAGGTGATTGTAGGACCCACGTGATAGTGCAATGTGAGTCCTGTGAATCACAGGGAAAAGGGAACTGAAAATACAGCGGGGCGTGTCTTGTGCGACTTCACCCTGCAGCAACCAGCCAGTATTGAACTGTGGATCTCAGGTTTAACCTTATTCTGAGTCAAACCTTTGAGAACCCGGTGAGAGCTATGGGCCCACCTCCTAAAAAATGACCATATGAACAAAAAGACATAAAGACAACAGCTTGCAAATGATTTCAGGGGCAGTTTAGAGACTCCCTGAAGCCTGCGGACCCCATGTTAAGAACTTTGACATCAAAGGAGATCCCGTGGGGATAGCACTGTAACTGCCTGTGGTACCGAATGGATTACAGGAAGCCCTTGGGCTGTTTCTTGAACACGGTTGTTGGAACAAGACTACCCAGTTCATTTCTGTATTGCCTCTGCTTGCTTTTGAGCTCTAAATGCAGAGCTGACTAGTTACAGCAGAGACCTTCCGGCCTGCAACGCCTGACCTGTTTCCTGCCTGGCCCTTTATAGAAAAGGTTTCTGACTCCTGGAATAGTGTGCAGCGGTGTGACCAGAGGAGACGCCACGAGTGTGCAGGTCCAGTGGGTTTTCTACATATACATTCTGCCTTTGGCAAACGAATGAAAGAGAGAGACAGAGAGAGAGAGAAAAGAAAGAGAAGACTTTATTTATTTATTTATTTATTTTTTTGTGACGGAGTTTTGCTTTGTGGCCCAGGCTGGAGTGCAGTGGCGCCATACCTGCTCACTGCAAGCTCCGCCTCCTCCTGGGTTCACACCATTCTCCTGCCTCAGCCTCCCGAGTAGCTGGGACTACAGGTGCCCGCCACCACGCCCACCTAATTTTTGTATTTTTAGTAGAGACGGGGTTTCACCGTGTTCGCCAGGATGGTCTCCATCGTCTGACCTCGTGATCCGCCCGCCTGGGGCTCCCAAAGTGCTGGGATTACAGGCATGAGCCACCGCGCCCGGCCTAAGACTTTATGCATTTTAAACTGTTTTTCCTTTTCCAGGCTAAAGCCAAATAAACATAAAAAACAAAACCCAGAAAAGCCTGGTGCCAAATAGTGACATGGTCATTTAAAATTTTAAGACCAGACATTTAAAATTATATAAGTATTTTACGATGGGTGTGGTGGCTCACGCCTGTAATTCTAGCATTTTGGGAGGCTGAGGTAGGAGGTTCTTTTGAACCCAGGAGTTACAGACCAGCCTGGGTAACATGGTAAGACCCTGTCTCTACAAAAAACTTAAAAAATTAATGGGGTGTGGTGACTCATGTCTGTAGTCCCAGCTCCTCGGAAGGCTGGGGCAGGAGGATTGCTGGAGCCCAGGAGATTGAGGCTGCAATGAGCTGTGATCACACTACTGCATTGCAACCTGGAAAACAGAGCAAGAAACTGATTTAAAAAGGAAACATATATATGTTTACATATATAAAATATATTTATATATAATTATAAATATACATGTAATTAATTAAATTGAAAGACTAAGATCTAAGATCTGGCCTTTTCTATTATTTCTGGCAAAGAAGTGTAAATTTTTAAATTGCAATTTAAGTTGGCTTGAAAGACCAAAGATCTCCAATCCCGCCTTTCTCCACTAGGGCAAAGAGGTGGTAGCCGGGAAGGAAAGCACAGATTGTGTCAGACACAGCGGGAAAGCTTCTTCTGTGATGGTAGGTAAATTATTTAGCTACAAAGCATTTCCGTTTCCTCTTTTGTAGCATAGAATAACAGATGCTTATTTTCCCAAGGATTGTTGTGAAGATTAAATGATATAATGCAGGTCTGTGTGGATTTTATTTGGTCCAGATCTCCATAAAAAGGACTCCAATTATAAAGTAATCCAGGGATGTTTAGTAAATCCAACCCATAGCAAAGGATCTGGCGTATATTTGTTTCCGTGTAAAAGCTTTCCTACAAATGATGAGTGGCAAGAGCCTTTTCTAAACTTCCTAAGATGGAAATGTCTTTTAATGAATGAGGGTGATCCAAACAGAAGCAATTCCGAACTAGATTATATTGAGGTCAGAAGCAAATTATTCAAGAGGTAACTTCCAAGTGTTAAATAAAAAAGAAAAATAACTCATTGTCGAGGTGAGGTCGGTGTGGCCAACTAGGAAATTCACCATTTTCATTTACCTGACATCTGCCCTTTCAACCCTCTTCCCCCCTCCTTAGCCATCATTCATTTCATTCCCATCAGAAATATTTAAAGAACCCTTTGTAACAACTCTACAGTTGTAGGTTGGGATACAATTTCTCCCTTAAGTCCTTCATAGGGCCCTTTTGTTTTCTGCCTGCTCATAATCTCTCAGCATGGATGTTGCAACAATGTATGGGATGTGCTTGCATTTCCTCTTTCTTGTTTCTCTTAGACCCCTTAACCAAGGTTCCCAAGCACTTGAACACATTAGCTCTTCTTAGAGTATTTTTTAAGTGATACTAAAATATTGAGAGAATAAAGGAGATTATTTTAGAACAAGGCATAGAAGAAAAAGAAAATACAAGAAGACAGTTGCTCTATTTTCTAAAAGATTGGCCAGACACAGTGGCTCATGCCTGTAATCCCAGCACTTTGGGAGACCGAGGTGGGCAGACCACTTGAGTCCAAGAGTTAGAGACTAGCCTGGGCAACGTGGTGAAATCCCATCTTTACCACAAATACAAAAAAATTAGCTGAGTGTGGTGGTGCACACCTGTGGTCCCAGCTACTTGGGAGGCTGAGGTGGGAGGATTGCTTGAGCCTGGGAGGTGAAGGTTGTTACAGTGAGTCAAGATCACAGGGCTGCACTCCAGCACAGCACTGCACTCCAGCCTGGGCTATAGAGTAAGGCCCTGTCTCAAAAAATAAAATAAAATATTAAAAAAAAAAAGATTAAGTTTCTCCCGCTTGTGGATATATTGCATATAACAGGGAGTGTGAGACGCCTTCAAACTGAACAGTTACAAAAAAACACAGAATATGCCAGAATCACAATGACAAGAAAGATTCTGAATTGTAAAATATAGACAGAGGTTGGGACAATTAAAAAATGAAGAAAATCCTGCGGGAACCCAATGCACTGAGTTTCAACAAGCCTGGGAATCCACTGTCTCTGAGACTCTCACAGCCAGCCAGAGTGATTTTCCTGGGAAGCTTTCTGAGTTGTTCTGCAAGTCCAGAGAAGGCATGGGTCAGCCTGGCTTATTTCCTAGTAAGAGAAGAGTGGTCTTATCCACCACCTTCTTTCCAGCACTTTGCACAGTTCTGGGGCTGTCACCCCTGCTTTTACTACTAGAAAGAAAAGAAAAAAAAAAAAGCAGAGAAAACCACAATTTTGCCCTTTTGTAAGCAAGTGATTTTTTCACCTTCAAAAAGCAGATTTGTGAAGCTTACTTTGTTCATCTCTATAAAGCGCTTTCATTTTTTTGAGAAGGAAAGTGATCCGTGAGTGGGCTTAATCTAGGCTTAATCTGATCTAAAATGGAATTATTTAAAATAATGTCACCGTAGTTTGGGATGAATACCTCTTGCTTCTCATTGGAGACATGGCTTTTAGGAAAGAATGAGTTAACTGTCGCTATAGACTGGGGTTCCCTCTAGAGAGTATCCAACTTTCTCTTAAAACTTAAAGCAAATTCATTAGGAAACGGAAGATCAGCAGAAAGTCTCGCCTGGAGTACGATGTTATGGATGAAAGTATGTTTCTTCCATGAAAGCTTGGTTTTGGAAGGTATTGTCATTAATGAAAACCCGTGAATCTGACATGACTTTTTTTTTTTTTTGTGAGACGGAGTCTCGCTCTGTCGCCCAGGCTGGAGTGCAGTGGCGCCATCTTGGCTCACTGCAAGCTCCGCCTCCCGGGTTCACGCCATTCTCCTGCCTCAGCCTCCCGAATAGCTGGCACTACAGGCGCCCGCCACCTTGCCCGGCTAGTTTTTTTGTATTTTTAGTAGAGACGGGGTTTCACCATGTTAGCCAGGATGGTCTTGATCTCCTGACCTTGTGATCTGCCCACCTCGGCCTCCCAAAGTGCTGGGATTACAGGCGTGAGCCACCACGCGCAGCCCTGATGTGACTTGCTTTTAAAAAGCAGCAATCAATTCCATGTTCTGCCTGGAAGAAAAAACATTTTAGAAATTGTGTGGAGCTCATAGTCTGAGTCTTTTTATTACAGAAGGGTAAATATTCAAAAAAAAAAAAAAAAAAGGGGGGGGGCCAGATGTGGTGTCTTATGCCTGTTATCCCAGCACTTTGGGAGGCCAAGGAGGACAGATCAGCTGAGTTCGGGAGTTGAAGACCAGCCTGACCAACATGGAGAAAACACGTCTGTACTAAAAATACAAAATTAGCTGGGTGTAGTGGCACATGCCTGTAATCCCAGCTACTCGGGAGGCTGAGGCAGGCGAATCGCTTGAACCCGGGAGGCAGAGGTTGCACAGAGCTGAGATTGTGCCATTGCACTCCAGCCTGAGCAACAAGAGCAAAACTCCATCTCAAAAAAAGAGAAAAGCAGGTAGTGGGGGGCATGTGCTGCCATAGGGTTATTCAATTTTTATCTTTATTTTGCCACAAGAAAAGGTTTACATTAATGAATTTCAAAAAGGGACCTTACGATCTTTATTCGCTTTTTCATTTGTTTCTTCCCTAAAGGAAAAGACACAAAGAGCCAGGCACGGTGGCTCACGCCTGTAATCCCAGCACTTTGGGAGGCCAAAGCGGGTGGATCACCTGAGGTCAGGAGTTCGAGACCAGCCTGGCCAACATGGTGAAACCCCTTCTTAACTAAAAATACAAAAAATTTAGCTGGGCATGGTGGCAGGCGCCTGTAATCCCAGCTACTCAGGAGGCTGAGGCAGGAGAATCACTTGAACCTGGGAGGCGGAGGAGGTTGCAGTGAGTCGTGATCACACCACTGCACTCCAGCCTGGGCAACAAAGCGAGATCTGTCTCAAAGAAAAAAAAGAAAAGAAAAGACACAGAGAAGACACATGATCTTTTCTTTCCATTCACTCTTCCTTTTTCCATCATTCTCCATAACCTCATTGCTGCTGCATGCTACATGGGACTCAGTTTAAATGTGGATGAAAGGAAAGATCTTATGGCTAGATGTGACCACAATGACTCTAACAGTTGGTGAGAGGGAAAATCAAGCTGCCTGGAATTAATTTTGCATGTCAGCTTCTAGATAGACTGGTGTTTTCATGAGCTTTATGACTAATTTGAGGTGTGGTGCTGAAACACAGGGAGGCCTGGCAGAAACAGCGCTTAATACCTTGATGTTGTCCACTGTGGAATTGCCCAGGACATGAAGACGCAATAATGGAATTGGTTGTGTTAAAATAGGATAATGAAAGAAAAGGGAAATACATTTTATTGGACAGGATACAATATTGTTGTTTTGTTGAAACACATTTCTCATTATAGAATATGATAGTATCTGTTCGGATAGCTGGATATCTACAGGAGGCACCTGTGTGGTGGCAGCCTCTTGGTTAGATGAAGTGACTTTCTTCTCAGTTGTAGCATTTCCCAGAAGTCTCTTTGTTTGTCTTTTGTCTGACCACAGTGCTTGCGGTCTTTGCAGCACAGGTTGCACAAAGGAGGCTCTTTCCATTCCCTTCAGCAGATGAGCACCAATTTCTTACGATTTGTGAATGAGTTTTTCCTGGAAAGCTGGTAACTGTTGTTTGGCATACAACCATTTTTTTGCTGCCGTTTTTATTTTCGGGACTTTTTCATAGGTGCTTGCTCATTTCCTGCAGCTGGGCATGATTTGTCCGGGTTTTTTTTTTTTTTTTTTTGAGACAGAGTTTCGTTCTGCGGTCCAGGCTGGGGTGCAATGGCACAATCTTGGCTCACTGCAACCTCTGCCTCCTGGGTTCAAGTGATTCTCCTGCCTCAGCCTCCAGAGTCGCTGGGATTACAGGCACTCGCCAACACGCCCAGCTGATTTTTGTATTTTTAGTAGAAATGGGGTTTCACCATGCTGGCCAGGCTGGTCTCGAACTCCTGACCTCAGGTGATCCAACTGCCTCGGCCTCCCAAAGTGCTGGGATTACAGGCGTGAGCCACCACACCTGGCTGATTTGTCCATTATTTCAATAAGCTCGTGCAGAAGAGCAGGAGACAGGGGAAGTGCTCAGTCTTCTCTCCCAACTGAATTCCATTTCTCTCCTGACAGAATTCCATTTCTTTTCCTCATTCTTCCGTTTTGAGTCTAGAAGAAGACCCAGAATGTCTGAATGGATGGCAATTTCATCCACTCATCAATTCTTTCAATAAGCACCTGCTGGTTTCTGGAAGCTTGGGTTAATTCTAGAAGGCAGACAGCTTTTAAAATAAAAATTGGGCCAGGCACGGTGGCTCACCCCTGTAATCCCAGCACTTTGGGAGGGCAAGGCAGGTGGATCACGAGGTCAGGAGATCGAGACCGTCCTGGCTAACACAGTAAAACCCCGTCTCTACTAAAAATACAAAAAAAAAAAAATTAGCCACGTGTGGCAGCGGGCGCCTGTGGTCCCAGCTACTCAGGAGGCCTGAGGCAGGAGAATGGCGTGAACCTGGGAGGCGGAGCTTGCAGTGGGCCGAGATCGTGCCACTGCACTCCAGCCTGAGAAACTGAGCGAGACTCCGTCTCAAAATAAAATAAAGTAAAATAAAATGAAATAAAATAAAAATTGAAGGAAAAGGGGAGATAGAGGTGGATATGAACAAGGAGAATCAAAGGAAGACAGAAAACAGAAGGCAGAGCTAAGAAATTGTAGGAAGAGGAAATGAAGAAAATGAGAAAGAAAAATAAATGGTTTAAATTGATTTTAAAAAATGAACAAATATAAGATGGACTCAGAGTACTCGGTGCAGCTGTTTCTGCCGGTACTGTAAGGACCACATAGATTAATTAGTTTTGGCCTCTATCTTTGAAGAATTTAGAATTAAGAGTAGAAATCAGATGGAAAATATGAGAAGACATACATGTCTTTGTCTACCCTTGTTTCTTGAGATTTATATGAAGACAGCTTTTGAAAGTAGTTAATGGCCAGGCACAGTGACTCACGCCTGTAATCCCAGTACTTTGGGAGGCCGAGAGGGGAGGATCACTTGAGCCCACGAGTTTGAGACCAGCCTGGCCAACATGGCGAAACCCTGTCTCTACTAAAAATACAAAAATTAGCTGGGCATGGTGGCATGTG
>NW_012104588.1:1132370-1132954 GCF_000951045.1 Mandrillus leucophaeus
CGCCTGTAGTCCCAGCTACTCGGGAGGCTGAGGCAGGAGAATGGCATGAACCCGGGAGGCAGAGCTTGCAGTGAGCTGAGATTGCACCACTGCATTCCAGCCTGGGCGACAGAACGAGGCTCCGTCTCAAAAAAAAAAAAAAAAACAAAAAAAGGCTAAAATTGTAAACTTTATATATGCATGTTGTACCACAATAAAGTAGGAAAAAAAAAAAAAGAGGTCAGGCACAATGACTAACGCCTGTAATCCCAGCACTCTGGGAGACCAAGGCAGGTGGATCACCTGAGGTCAGGAGTTCGAGACCAGCCTGGCCAACGTGGCAAAACCCCGTCTCTACTAAAAATACAAAAAAAGTAGCTGGGCCTGGTGGCGGGAGCCTGTAATCTCAGCTACTCGGGAGGCTGAGGGAAGAGAATCGCTTGAACCTGGGAGCTGGGTGACAGAGCAGGACTCCGTCTCAAAAAAAAAAATTAGCTGGGTCTGGTGGTGCATGCCTGTAATCCCAGCTGCTCAGGAGGCTGAGGTAGGAGAATCACTTGAACCCAGGAGGCAGAGGTTGCAGTGAGCCAAGATTGTGCCACTGC
>NW_012104588.1:1142210-1147470 GCF_000951045.1 Mandrillus leucophaeus
AGAAAAAAAAAAAAAAAAAAAAAATCAAAGAGTAGTTAATGACCAGACACAATGACTCAACGCACTTTGGGAGGCCGAGGTGGGAGAATCACTTGACCCTAGGAGTTCGAGACTAGTCTGGGCAATATAGCGAGACTCCATCTCTACAAAAAATACAGAAAGTTAACTGGATGTGGTAGCACTTGTCTGTAGTCTCAGCTGCTTGGGAGGCTCAGGTAGGAGGATTGCTTAGCTCAGGAGGTTGAGGCTGTAGTGAGCCAAGTCATCATACCACTGCACTCCAGCCTGGGGAACACAGCAATACTCTGTTAAAAAAAAAAAAAAAGTTAACATATTTTACTTCTCTTTGAAAGTGCTTCAAGGCCAGGCGCGGTGGCTCACGCCTGTAATCCCAGCACTTCGGGAGGCTGAGGTGGGCAGATCACAAGGTAAGGAGATTGAGACCATCCTGGCTAACACGGTGAAACCCCATCTCTACTAAAAATACAAAAAATTAGCCAGGCGTGGCAGCGTGCTCCTATGGTCTCAGCTACTCAGGACGCTGAGGCAGAAGGATGGCATGAACCCAGGAGGCAGAGCTTGTGGTGAGCCGAGATCATGCCACTGCACTCCAGCCTGGGCGACAGAGTGAGACTCTCTCTAAAAAAAAAAAGTGCTTCAAGTAACTTCAAGTAAGTGGAATAACTAAAAAATAGAAAATGCTTAAAATTTGTTCTTGTTCCTTATAAATACCATTTCTGTCTTGCAGTTCAGGCTGGGGGGCTTTGTGGAGATCCCTCTCCTAAGGAGGTGTCCAGGCCTTGGGAGACAATTACTGGGCCATGTCCCCTTCTCTGTAACCAGAAGGCCAGAAGGCAGAACGTGTGCTGACAGTTGAAAGGGAGAAAGGAGCTATTTTCTCCTCCGTTCTAAAGCTGTTAATGTTCTGTGGTCCAATAAACGATTGTAACAATTGATCTCTGTGTGGTGAATCAGATACTCATTACATCTTGCTGAGCAAGACACTTAACCGAGCAGAATTCCTTTTCTACTGACCTCTTCCCTCCTCTTAATGGGCAGTGATCCCTGAACCACAGGGGCTCGTTGTTGGTCCAGGTCACAGGCTGACAGCCTCCAGCGACACACACAGTAGTTAGAGCAGGAAAGGGAGAGGGGACACTCTTCCATAAAAGGCCTCAGTGTGATCTGCTGTGCGGCAGACAACCGTGCACAGGTCCTTGAAGTATTAAAGAAAGTCAGAGAAAGGAAGTTTGCCCAAGGGTGCTTGTGATATTTTTGGCAGTGATTTTTCTCACTACCTGTACGGTGTGTTTGTGTCTATTATGATGTTTACTGCAACTTGAAAAAGAATAGCTACTAAATTAGGATTTGATTAACTTCTCAGCTGGATCTCACAGAGAAACACCATTTGGGATTGGAGATGTTGTGTTCTCTTTGTGGTTTCATTTTGATGTTCGGATAAGGAAGGGAAAAAACACTTCCAGAAGGCAGAAACAGCTTGTTGTGTCCAGTCCATGGAAGAAACATCAACATGTTTGAAGTGAGCTTTGCAGTTGTTTTGTCTAAAGAGATGAAGGGCTCCAGGCTTTGGCCGCCTCACCATTACATCCTTTTATAATTTTAGTTAGGTTGATGAGGTTTTTTTCCTCAAGATTCTGCCTGAGATTTCAGCAAATGTCTGGTGCTGCTAGGTAATGTCTTTACTATTAAACCATTTGGATTTTACTCACTTTTCAAGATCAATGGCTTCGTTTGTTGTTATGGAAAGGAGTTAGAAAGCTCCACAACATCTCTTCCACTCTGCCTTCAAGGGATAGGCACGGCACAAATGTGATTCCTTCTGGACTTGTTCAGAGCCCTGAGCAATACAATATGAAACAGTTTAGGCCTGGGCTGGAAGGAAATGATGAATGCTTTCCTTAGAGGAAGTGACTGGGGATTTGGATGGAGGGATCTCAGGGCAAAACCCCACTTCCTGGAGGATAATTAGTGTGTAGAAAGGTAAGCAGACACTGTGCTCGTAGAAAGTCCCTTGTAATTATCCCAATAGGAATGTGCTCAGGACATATTTTCCCCCTCTATTAAAGGGGTTGTGGGACCACTGAATGATCAGCATTTAGCCTCTTGTCCCAAGGAGAATTTCACAAAGGTCAAAGTCGCCTTTCCTTATATTTTGCACACCAGGAGAGTAATATCCAAAAATTAGTGGTCCATTTGTTAATTCGCTTTTTAGATCTCTCCCTTACTCCATGCATACCATGTATAGTATATACATTCTATTTAGTGTATGATATAATTAATAAAACAATGCATAGAGGGTTGCTTAAAGATCTTAAGTGTGTGTTTGCACTGTCACCCCAATGAGATTTGGAGATTAAAGTTTTCTAAAATCCTGTTTTAGAAACAAGGTTATTATCATCAGTGATAATGAAATATATTTTATTAAATTAGGCTCTTGAAAATCCATTGGGGAGACATTTCCTCACTAACCCTACGTGATTGTTTAATTTTAATTTAAAAATTGTTTTTGAGACAGGGTCTCACTCTGTTGCTCAGGCTGGAGCGCAGTGGTGCCATCACAGGTCACTGCAGCCTCAATCTCCTTGGCTCAAGCAGTCCTCCTGTCTCAGGCACCACTATGCCCGGCTCATTTAAAAAATTTTTTGTAGAGATAGGGTCTTGCCACATTGCCCAGGCTATAATTTTTATTTTTAATTTCTACTTTATTAGAATATTGAGTCAATATTAGTCAGTCAACAAGTGGATAAAGAAATTGTGGCCATAAAACAGAACAAAGTAATGGCATTCACAGTAACCTGGATGGAACTGGAAACTATTATTCTAAGTGAAGTAACTCACAAATGGAAACACAAATGTCGTACGTGCTCACTCATAAGTGGGAGCTAAGCTATGAGGATGCAAAGGCATTAGAAGCATACAGTGGACTTTGGGAATCAGAGAAAAGGGTGGGAAGTGGGTGATGGATAAAAGACTACACACATTGGGTGCAGTGAACACTGCTTGGGTGGTGAGTGCACAAAAATCTCAGAAATCTCCACTAAAGAACGTATTCATGTAACCAAACACCACTTGTTCCCCCAAAACCTATTGAAATTAAAAAAAAAAAGTATATTGAGGAGTTGGGAATGGGGTGGGTTTTACTTTCCGCTCTTTGGTGTGAATGTGATCCTCAGGCCTTGCCTCTGGGTGTGGAACTGCTGCCTCTTCATCTGGCCGCAGGGAGACTCCTCACAGCGTCCAGGTCTCAAAAATTAGGCAGGGGTTCTTCCCCCTGTGCTGTGCGGTCTGCCTACTCAGCTTTTAAAACACAACAAGAATCTTTTCTCCCTGCCATTTGCCCTTGGGTGCTGAGAAGTTGCTTTATCAGATGTTCATCCTTATTTAATTATCCCTGGTAATTCTCTCCTGAGGTTTACCTTTCTTTGCCTGTTTTCTGATGTGCCAGCTCAAAGATATCCGAGAAAGGAGAAAAGTTACTTTTAAAATAACTTGATAAGTGAGTCAAAGCTTTTTGTGGGCAATCAGTCGACTGTCTCAAACTTAGGAAATTCTGAATTATCCATGGTTAACAGCGTTCGTGAAGAAAGATGTCACCAAAATACGTATAATTTGAAGCCTTTGGTAAACCAACTTATTTCTCCAGCACACTTTAAATTTATTTATTTATTTCATTCTATTATTATTATTATTTGTTTTGAGGCAGACTCTTGCTCTGTTGCCTAGGCTGGAGTGCAATGGTGCAATCATAGTTCATTTCAGCCTGAAACTCCTGGCCTCAAACTATCCTCCCGCCTCAGCCTCCCCAGTAGCTGGGACTACAGGCACATGCCACCATGCCTGACTAATTTTTAATTTTCTTTTTTTTTTTTTTGTAGAGATGGGGGTCTTGCTATATTGCCTGGGCTCATCTCAAACTTCTGGCCTCTAGTGATCCTCCCACCTCAGCCTCCCAAAATGTTGGGATTACAGGTGTGAACCACCTCGCCCAGCCCTTAAACTTGTTTTTAGTTAGCGATCCTTTCTTATTCCTGCCCAATATTTGATTACATGAAGAACCACATAAAATGTGCCTAAAAGCAGTGTGCAGACAAGTGGATTAAAACAGAGCATCAAAAGTAAGGATCAATTGGGCGAGGTGGCTCATGCCTGTAATCCCAGCACTTTGGGAAGTCGAAGTGGGCGGATCATGAGGTCAAGAGATTGAGACCATCCTGGCCAACATGGTGAAACCCCATCTCTACTAAAAATACAAAAATTAGCCGGGCGTGGTGGTAGGTGCCTGTAGTCCCAGCTACTTGGGAGGCTGAGGCAGGAGAATCCCTTGAACCCGGGAGGCAGAGGTTGCAGTGAGCCAAGATCACACTAGTGCACTCCAGCCTGGGCTACAGAGTGAGACTCTATCTCAAAAAAAAAAAAAAAAGGCTGGGCGAGGTGACTCATGCCTGTAATCCCAGCACATTGGGAGGCCGAAGCAGGTTGATCACCTGAGATCATGAGTTCAAGACAAGCCTGGCCAACATGGCAAAACCCTGTCTATACTGGAAATGCAAAAATTAGCTGAGAGTAGTGGAGGGCACTTGTAATCCCAGGCTGAGGCAGGAGAATTGCTTGAACCCGGGAGGTGGAGGTTGCAGTGAGCCGAGATTGCGCCACTGCACTCTAGCCTGGGCGACAAGAGTGAAACTCTGTCTAAAAAAAGAAAGTAAGGATCATTTACAAATTAAATAACTGTTGAAAAATGGATTTAAGGATTAAAAAGGTATAGGTTTCTTTGTTTTAGCAACCCATTGCCCTTATCATGATTATTACATTTATTAAAACCATCAAAAAAGCAAAGAACAAATTAGGAGAGACAGAAGGTATAATGGTGCTTGCTAGGGCCTAGGTTGGGGGTTAGGAGTTTGAATTTAAGTGATACACAGTTTCAATTTGGGAAGATGAAGCAAGTTCTGGCGATAAATGGCGGTAATGGTTGCATAACAATGCGAATGTACTTAATCCTGCTGAGTCATATAATTAAAAATGGCTAAAATTGGCCGGGCACGGTGGCTCACGCCTGTAATCCCAGCACTTTGGGAGGCGAGATGGGCAGATCACGAGGTCAGGAGATCGAGACCATCCTGGCTAACACGGTGAAACCCCATCTCTACTAAAAATACAAAAAATGAGCTGGGCGTGGTGGCGGGCGCCTGTAGTCCCAGCTACTCGGGAGGCTGAGGCAGGAGAATGGCATGAACCC
>NW_012104588.1:1148067-1158115 GCF_000951045.1 Mandrillus leucophaeus
AAAAAGAAAAAAAAGAGTGATGCTAGAATTGGCCAGAAGAAGCTCCCAGTTGAATTCACTAGAAAGTTTGTTGTTTGAGTCTTAGTAGAAAATAAGTAACAGTCTTCTTGAAAGAAATGTCAGGTCTATCTCCGCAGAAAGAAATCAGAGGAAAAACAATCGTAACAGCTTAGCATTTATAGGGTATACAACAGGGAATAAAACACATGTGAAAAGTATCATGATAGAAGGCCTTTATTTAAAGTGCGGTTGAAGGCTGCTGACTCACTGGATAACTGAAGTATTTGTGGCTTGAGTAATGGCTAAGCCAAGAATCCTGGAGTCAGTGAGACTCCTTCTTCCTTGGAAAAAGAGAAAAAGGAAAGATCAAGTAAAGTCTATCCCATTCTGTCTTAGATATTTTGTTCAACAATGATTTTGACCAATCCCAAATTCCTCAAATGAGGGAGGAATGTTCCGTGTTTTTGTAACCGTGATTAACTGTGATATTAGTCCAAGAAAGAAGCAGTATCCAGATGGGGCAGGAGGCACAAGGAAAGAGCTAAATTGGGAATTCATTTTTTGTTCCAGTCAGATGATGGGTGTCTTATGGATGGGGTCAATGCCACATCTGATCTCATCCCGAGAAAACACTCTTTAACTAGCTGGGCAAAACGTCTGTACTGAGGTGGGAAGTAATTTGATTGACTAAACATCTGAAGGCTGTGGCTCACACCTGTAATCTCACCCCCTTCAGAGGCCGAGGCAGGTAGATCATCTGAGGTCAGGAGTTCGAGACTAACCTGGCCAACATGGCGAAACCCCATCTCTACTAAAAATACAAAAATTAGCCAGGTGTGATGGTGGGTGCCTGTAGTCCCAGCTACTTGGGAGGCTGAGGCATGAGAATCACTTGAACCCAGGAATTGGAGGTTGTAGTGAGCCGAGATTGTGCCACTGCACTCTAGCTTGGGCATCAGGGCGAGACTGTATCTCAAAACAAAAAATAACAACAACAACAACAGCAAAAAACACATACAAAGAAAACCTTCAAAACATCTGAAGACAATCTTACATTCTTCTGCTATGGTATTTTATCTTACATGATTCTGATACTGATTATTTATCTTCCTAAGGTTGCCTTTATTTCATAGTGTTTTTTGGCATGAATAAAATGATCATTTATGAATCAAGTGCTTGGAACTGCAATGGCCCAGAGATGCAGCTTTCTGCAAAGTCCACACCTACTCGGTTAGCAAGGCTCTCGTTATCTTAGGGAGGCTATTGAGCATGGCAAGTGAAGAAGTCCTGGAAGCAGACTTCCTGGGTATGAATCCCAGGTCTGCCCCTTATGAGAGACCTTGGACACTGACCCACATCTCTGTGTTTCAGTTTCTCATCTCTAACATGAGAATGATCAGACTAGGCCTTATGTCAAAGAATTGTAATGAAAATATGATTTAAAACATAAGTACTCGGAACAGTGCCCAGTGTATAGGAAGTGGGCTATAAAAGTTGGCTGTTATGACTATTAATCATCGATTCTTTGGAGGAAGACATGGCTAAAACAGTGAGGCTGAAAGCTGTTTGGTAATTCTATTGCTTGGGAATCAGAAACCATTCGTCATTTGCATTGAGGAGTTCAAAACTCCTGGTACTATAAGCATGTGCAGGTGAAAATAAAATATTGGTGTTAATGAATTGTTCATGCATTCATTCATTTATTGATTCACCATGTGTCATTGGAGAAACCAAGTCTATTATGGCATGATCATCGACCTAATGATGCTCTGTCTAGTGGTAGAAACACTCAAACAGATTATTATGCAACATGGAGGTGCAAAGATAGAGACATATACAAGGTAGTATTGAAATATGATGGAGGGGAACTTTAGCTTAGAGTGGGGAAGAAGAAAGAGTCATAATTCTTTGAAGAAGTAATCCCAGAACATACCTCCTTTGTCAAATAAAAAATTAATTATTAAAAATCTGTAAATGTTTCAGTCTGTGTCTTCAGAATATACAGATTTTCTCTTTCAACATAATCAAAATACCATTATTATTTTTAAAACAAATAACAATGGTTGCTCAACTATGATAAAAAATATCCAGGAGGTTTTCAATCACCTCATCTATGTCATTTTTCTTTTAGTTGGTTTGTTTGAATCAAGAAGTATATGAGGTCACCTTGTGATGAGTAGTTGTCTCTTAACCTATGTAGATTTCCTTTTTAAAAAAAAAAATTATTTATTTATTTATTTTTTTTGGTGACACAGTCAGGGTTTCACTCTGTTGCCCAGGCTGGAGTGCAGTGGTGTGATCACAGCTCACTGCAGCCTTGAACTCCTGGGCTCAAGTAATCCTTCTGTTTTAGTCTCCCAAGTAGCAGGGACTGTAGGCACACACCACACTAGGCTAAGTTTTAACTTTTTTTTCTAGGGACAGGGTCTCATTATGTTGCCCAGGCTGGTCTGGAACTCCTGGGCTCAAGCCATCCTCCTGTCTTGTCCTCTTACAAGCAAGAGCCAATGTGCCTGGCACTTTTTCTTTTTCTTAATTCCTTGTAACTCATTTGCTGAGGAAACTAGGTTGTTTGTCTTGCAGAGTTTTTCATAAATGAGTTTTGCTGGTGGCATCTCCATGGTGTTCAGTAACATTTTTCTCTCTTCCTTGTATTTCCTATAAATATCGATTTAGGTCTAGACACTTGTTCAGATTCAAGTTGTTTCTGAGGGAGCAGGGTAGGGCGAGACTACTCTGTAGACAGTGTGGGGCATTTCCAACAGGAGACATGCAGTATCTGGTTGTCTCTCCTTTTGTGATGTTCTCAACCCTTGGTGCTCAATGGGCAGGTTCCTCCATTTACTGGGGTTGTAAAGTGGTCCTATTCAAATTTTACCATTTCTTTAGCTGGAAATCTATAAAGAGAAACTTCTCTCACTTACTCTTTGCTTATTCAGTGGTGTTCCTAGCACATTAGGAAGGGCATGACAGTTCCTGATTGAAAATTCTTTTTTTTTTTTTTTTTTTGAGACAAAAATCTCACTCTGTTGCCCAAGCTGGCTTGCAATGGCGTGATGCTCACTGCAGCCTCCACCTCCCGGGTTCAAGCGATTCCCCTGCCTCAGCCTCCCAAGTAGCTGGGACTACAGGCATGCGCCACTATGCCTGGCTAATTTGTGCATTTTTAGTAGAGACGGGGTTTCACCATGTTCCTGATTGAAAATTCTATTCACAGTGCCCACGTGGCATCCCAGGGCTCTAAATCTTTAAAATCAAAATTCTATCCAGTGTACAATTTTACTAAGGCGGTAAGGTGAACAGATGCATTTTTATAAAATCTTGTCATGGGAAGAATTTTTTTTTTTTTGCTGTAATATAGCTTTAAAAACACTCTAGCATACCCCCAAGCTTTTAGTAAAAATAGTTGTTTTATTTTAACAGCAATTAGAAAAGATAATCCTGCTAAACTGAAATCCTAGACTACATCTGATATCATTTTAGTTTTCAGTGACCTACTTACTGCATGGCACGATTTACAGTTGAAGTTTATTGCTTTAGCAAAATAATGCTTTGGTCATTCACTTAGGAAAAAAACCCTTTCAACTTTATTCTCTAGTGTGGCGTGAAAGCTTTAACACTGAAAATTGGCTCAAGGTTAAGTCATTATTAAAATAATTTTGTGCATCAAGGCTCAAACAGAAGTACCTGTTAGACATGATGCATACAGAGTTTATGTTTCTTAAAAGACTAAGGAAGAGGTGGGGCATGGTGGCTCACACCTATAATTCCAGCACTTTGGGAGGCCTAGGCAGGCGGATCACCTGAGGTCAGGGGTTCGAGAACAGTCTGGCTAACACGGTGAAACACTGTCTCTACTAAAAATACAAACATTAGCTGGACGTGATGGCGGGTGCCTGTAGTCCCAGCTACTTGGGAGGCTGAGGCAGGAGAATCGCTTGAACCCCGGAGGGAGAGGTTGCAGTGAGCCGAGGTCACGCCATCGCACTCCAGCCTGGGGGGCAAGAGTGAAACTTCGTCTCAAAAGAAAAAAAAAAAAAAAAGACGAGAAGAATACATTCCCACCACTGTGTACAGGATGTGTAAACTACACACACATACACACAACACCCACACACACGCAGGTTAACTTAAAATAGCACATTAAAGAAACATTGCACTTTGGATGCTTCGTAAACTTCCCTTGTAAGTCTAGTCCCAAGGGAAATCAGCTGTTTGCATTTGGCTGGTGACATAAAGCATTAAGAGTAGTAGAAACAAGGGTCACCTCTGAGCTGTGGGGGGGACTCGGGTGTGACCTTGAGTCTCCCCAGTCCCTCCAATGAGACACTGGCTGGCCCAGATCTTGACCGGCTTTCCTCTTGCCCTCTTCCTCCACATCACTTAAACCCTTTGTCTCCAACTACATTAGATCTATTCAGTGTTTGCCTTTTTAATGCCTCCACAATTTCTTAATATCTACAAAGAGCGGATTGATTCTCACCCCCAGAATATGCCAGCAGGAAGCGGCGGGGTGTGCATGTTGGCCTGGGCCCAATTTCGGGGACAAGCCAACAAGGGGGAATATTGTCTTTCTTTTCATTCTGTATTCTATTTTTTTTAGAGCATTTTTCTTTCTTATCCAGATTAGTCTGACCTCAGCACAAGACAACTATATATTACTTTTAACGGCAAACTTGAATGTCGCCTGGGTTGCACTGGTGGTTTTCCATGAATGTAATGTAATAATCCCCACGGAGCCACAAACCGCTTATTACTCCTACCCTGATAGAAATACTTAGTTGGCGCTGTTATGATGTCTTTTATTTTTAACCCAGCTGAAAATGAAGCATTACAGAGCTCAGAAATATTAATGAGAAAATTCTCCACTTTATATGGCAGAAAAAACTCCGCACGATGGACTAGAATAAAAGTATTTTGCTTCAGTTTTACCTCAACAGAAACATCTTCACTGAGGCTTTCAAATTAGGCTTTTGAGAATGAATCATATGACACACACATATACAAAATGGAAATGCCCTGCCATCTAAAATTAACTTTCTGTTATTGCACCTGTAGTGCTAACAGTTACAAAAGGAGTTACTAAATAATGCACGCACTCGGATGATTTAAAATGCAGCTGTGCTCTTTGCTATTTTAGAAATCCTGAGGGTTAGAGCCTAATCTAATCCTTTCTTTGTTAGAGCTTCTTTCAAATGATAGGCCCTTAAAAATGTTTTATTTTTCTTGCATCTGGCCTATGTTATTAACAGGCTGTCTGTAAGCCTCTAAGAACTTTCTAGTGTTTGTTCATTAGCAGATAGAAATGGACTTGCAATCTTACTCTTGTTCTAACTAAACAAACTATGCTAAAACCCAATGGGTGTTTAAAGCAGATGGGTTTCTTCTTTATGAAGGACATGACTTACTACCGTATTCTACTTCTAGGAACAGTCCTATCAGGAGAATTTGTGAGATGGCACCATAATTACGAGTGTGAATAACCAGCAACTGAGTTTTCTTATATGTTTCATGAAAACAAAATAAACTCTCCTCGTGTTGTGTCATTGTGGGGAGGCAGGATGGAACTCCACCAAAAATTTGGTCCTAATGTCTGTACTTATTTTATTTATTTATTTATTTACTTATTTATTTATTTGATAGAATTTCACTCTGTCACCCAGGCTGGAGTAAAGTGGTGCAATTTTGGCTTACCGCAACCTCCAAGTGATCCTCCCACTTCAGCCTCCCAAGTAGCTGAGACTACAGCCACCTGCCATCACGCCTGGCTAATTTTCATATTTTTGGTAGAGATGGGGTTTCACCATGTTGGCCAGGCTGGTCTCGAACTGCTGACCTCAGGTGATCCGCCCACCTTGGCCTCCCAAATTGCTAGTGTCCGTACTTACGACACGACAGCAGCACCAAAAGGGTATGAAAAATTTTTTTGTTTGTTTTTGGTTTTTTTTGAGACAGTCTGGCTCTGTCACCCAGGCTGGAGTGCAGTGGGCGCGATCTCCGCCCACTGCAAGCTCCGCCTCCCGGGTTCACGCCATTCTCCTGCCTCAGCCTGTAGCTGGGACTACAGGCACCCACCACCACGCCCGGCTAATTTTTTGTATTTTTAGTAGAGATAGAGTTTCACCGTGTTCACCAGGATGGTCTCGATCTCCTGGCTCAGCCTCCCAATGAAAAATTTTATTACTCACTTAATGAGACTTTCTGGGGAGAGCAAGGCAGACTTCCAAGCAGGTTCAAAATCGCTTTTGAGAGCAGGGAAAGGTGACCACGTTGGCTTTTACTATGATTAGGAGGTGGCCAGGGGTGAGGGGTTCCACGTGTATTTCTGAGCTTGTGTGGTTTAAACTTTCACGGGTGTCAAAAGAGCAAGTAGCTGGGCTTCCTTACATCTTGGCCAAATTAAGAGGGAGTATTGTCTTGACTTAAACTTGATGGTTAACTGTCTTCAGTTAAACATCAGAATGGACTCAGAGCTTTCATTACAGCTCATTTTTAATTGAAGACCTAAGACACCTTGAAAGGTGGGAACTATTTCTAGACTAAAACCAAATTTTCTCACTTCTTGAGAAGTGGGGCTTGTGGAGTAAGTATTCTTTGAATAATTTTTACAATTCTGCTGTATATTTCCTTTCGGGGCTTTTAGGGGGGAAAAAAGTATCCAGTCATTTTCTGATAAAAAAAATTCTAATAAGAAATCATGACCGGGTGCGGTGGTTCACACCTGTAATCCCAGCACTTTGGGAGGCCAGGGTGGGCAGATCACGAGGTCAGGAGATCGAGACCATCCTTGCTAACACAGTGAAACCCCGTCTCTACTAAAAATACAAAAAAATTAGTCAGGCGTGGTGGTGGGCACCTGTAGACCCAGCCACTCGGGAGGCTAAGACAGGAGAATGGTGTGAACCCAGGAGGTGGAGCTTGCAGTGAGCTGAGATTGTACCACTGCACTCCAGACTGGGTGACAGAGCGAGACTCCGTCTCAAAACAAAACAAAAAAAGAAAGCCATGCAAAGTCTAGATTATCATTAAGGATCCTTAAGAATTGCCCCATTCCAGCATTCTCAATTAATGCTTGCTGTTGATAGATTATTTTTCACTCTCTAACCTAAATCCTTTGCACACTAGGTCAAGGTATTTCTTAGTTTTCCACACTACCCTGGATGGAATGATAGGCACTGAGAAGTTGAAGGGACATGGCCAGGCGTGGTGGCTCACGTCTGTAATCCCAGCACTTTGGGAGGCTGAGGCGGGTGTATCACCTGAGGTCAGGAGTTCAAGACCAGCCTGGCCAATATGGTGAAACCTGTCTCTATTAAAAATATAAAAATTAGCCAGGTGTGGTGGTGTGTGCCTATAATCCCAGCTACTCAGGAGGCTGAGGCAGGAGAATCGCTGGAACCTGGGAGGCGGAGGTTGCAGTGGACCAGGATTGCACCACTGCACTCTAGCCTGGGTGACAGAGTGAGACTCCGTCTCGGGGACGGGGGGAAAAAAAAAGGTCAAGGGACATTAGGGACTGTTTAGGATTATCTTACCATTTAGATGGAGAAACTTCTGGCCCGGTCATTTATCCACGGTCATTTATCCAGGATCACACAAACTAGAATCCAAGCGCTGAGCTTTTAAAAATGTGCCTCCACTAATTTAGCTCAGATAATTTGATGTTATCTTATATTTTCCTGGGCTCTTAATGACAATGCTGTCTCTGAAGATTAACGTTAAAAGCCTAGCTTTAAAAACTACATCAATTGTGTATGTCATTTTCTCATAATCTTCTTTGTCTGAATATGTTATAGGATTTTTATATGAATTGTAAAATAAAGACTCTGTATTTCATCACACTGCAAATGTTAAGTTATATCTTAGCATTGGGTAATACACCTAATGACAAATCTTCCCTTTTGTTAATCAGTGTATTAACTTTTAAAATAAAAGTTTTCTTTGATTTTTTTTCTTTTTTTATACTACATTCCGAGATTTTTTTTTTTTTTTTTTTTTTTAAATAAGCTTTTATTGTCTGGGCACTGGTGGCTCACGCCTGTAATCCCAGCACCTTGGGAGGCCGAAGTGGGTGGATAACCTGAGGCCAGGGGTTCGAGACCCGCCTGGCTAACATGGTGAAAACCCGTCTCTACTAAAAATACAAAAAATTAGCCGGGGATGATGGCACGCGCCTGTAATCCCAGCTACTCAGGAGGCTGAGGCAGGAGAATCACTTGAACCCGGGAGGTGGAGGCTGCAGTGAGCTGAGATCGCACCACGGCACTCCGGCCTGGGCAACAAGAGCTAAACTCTGTCTCAAAAAAAATAAAATTAAATTAAAATTAAAAATAAGCTTTTAATTTACAATGATCTTAGATTTACAGAAGTTTTGAAGATAGTACTGAGAGTTTTCACCTAGCCCACACTCAGTTTCCCCTATTAATGACATCTTACATTAGTGTGGTACATTTGCCAAAATTAATTAACCAACCTTGATACAATATTATTAACTAAAGTCCATACTTTACTCACATTTCCTTCATTTTTACCTAATGTCCTTTCCTGTTCCAGGATCGTGACTTCTTAGGCTCCTCTGCACTGTGACGGTTTCTCAGACTCTCCTTGCTTTGTCTGAGCACTGGTCAAGTATTTTGTAGAATGTCTCTCAATTGGGCTTTGCCTGATGTTTGTCTTATGGTTAGAGTTATGGGTTTTTGGGAGGAAGACCACACAGGTAAAGTGAAATTCTCATCACATTATTTCAAAGGAACAGACTATCTGCATGATTTTTTTCACTGTTGATATTAACTCTAATCATCTACCTGAGGTAGTGTTTATTAGATAAAGGGTACAGCAGAATGTTCTGGAGATGCACGAATGACTAGGCAGGAAAGACAGAGGAGTTTTCATGTGTGATTTATACGAAGGAAAGTTATTCTCTCCTCCCATATTATATTATTTGGAAAGCAGTTTTTTTGGTGTGTCTTTTTTGTGTGGTTTTTTGGTTTTGTTTTGTTTTCTGCGACGAAGTCTCACTCTGTCATCTAGGCTGGAGGGTAGTGGCACAATCTTGGCTCACTGTAACCTCTGCCTTCCGAGTTCAAGTGATTCTCTCTCTCTTGCCTCAGCCTCCTGAGCAGCTGAGACTACAGGCATGCGCCACTATGCCCAACTAATTTTTGTATTTTTAGTAGAGACAGGGTTTCACTATGTTGACTAGGCTGGTCTTGAACTTCTGACCTTGTGATCCGCCCACCTCAACTTCCCAAAGTGTTGGGATTACAGGCATGAGCCACCATGCCCCGCCTGGAAAGAAGTCATTAAGCGCAACTTTAGTTTAAGGAGTGAGGAGTTATGCTCCACCTCCTTTAGGGTGGAATATGTGCATAAATTTTATTTAGAATTACTCTGCATGGGAGGTTGGACTATATCTATCTCTCCTATCTGTCTGTCTATCTATCTATCTATCTATCTATCTATCTATCTATCTATCCATCCATCCATCCATCATCTATGTATCTATACACCCATCCATCCATCCATGTATGTATGTCTCTATCTGCCCTTCTATCTGTCTGTCTATCCTTTAATCAATCAATCAGTCAATCAATCCTTCTATCTCTCTATCTACCCATCTATCTGGCATCTATGTATCGATGTATCTATCCACCCAGCCAGCCATCCATGTGTGTATTTATGTATATATCTGTCCTTCAATCTATCTACCCTTTAATCAATCAATATATCCATCCATCTGTGTATCTGTGTATCCATCCGTGTATGTATGTATGCATCTATCTATCTATCATCTATCTAATCATTTGTCTGCCCATTGGGTCCATCTGTCCATCCATCCGTCCATCCATCCATCCATCTACATACCTACCTACCTATCTAACCATAAGGACTCATGGGTACTTATTTTATACTTTCTATTCTAATCCAATACCACTTTATCTTGGGAATGAAATTGTTTCAGTTTTGGCCATCGGGACCTCTTTCAGTTGACTTCTGTTCCCCTTTGATATATCCTTATCGTGTGTATGTGTGGGTTTTTTTTTCTTTT
>NW_012104588.1:1160930-1161547 GCF_000951045.1 Mandrillus leucophaeus
TCATGACCGGGTGCGGTGGTTCACACCTGTAATCCCAGCACTTTGGGAGGCCAGGGTGGGCAGATCACGAGGTCAGGAGATCGAGACCATCCTTGCTAACACAGTGAAACCCCGTCTCTACTAAAAATACAAAAAAATTAGTCAGGCGTGGTGGTGGGCACCTGTAGACCCAGCCACTCGGGAGGCTAAGACAGGAGAATGGTGTGAACCCAGGAGGTGGAGCTTGCAGTGAGCTGAGATTGTACCACTGCACTCCAGACTGGGTGACAGAGCGAGACTCCGTCTCAAAACAAAACAAAAAAAGAAAGCCATGCAAAGTCTAGATTATCATTAAGGATCCTTAAGAATTGCCCCATTCCAGCATTCTCAATTAATGCTTGCTGTTGATAGATTATTTTTCACTCTCTAACCTAAATCCTTTGCACACTAGGTCAAGGTATTTCTTAGTTTTCCACACTACCCTGGATGGAATGATAGGCACTGAGAAGTTGAAGGGACATGGCCAGGCGTGGTGGCTCACGTCTGTAATCCCAGCACTTTGGGAGGCTGAGGCGGGTGTATCACCTGAGGTCAGGAGTTCAAGACCAGCCTGGCCAATATGGTGAAACCTGTCTCTA